>NC_133621.1:106699796-107015421 GCF_048593235.1 Sminthopsis crassicaudata
TCTTGATGAAACAATAACAATAATAATAGCTAATATTTACATAGCTATGTGACAGGCACAGTTACTAAAACCTTTACAAATATTATTTCATTTGATCCTCATAACTACCTGTGCTATTATAATTCCCACTTTACAGATGAGGAAACTGAAGCAAATTAGTTCAATGACTTGGCCAAAGTCACACCAATAGTTAGTTTCTGCAACTGGATTTGAAGTCAGATCTCCTCAAATTCAGACTCAGTGCTCTGTCCATGTGCCACTTAGTTGCCTTATATGTTAATATTTAAGCAGACTGAGAAGAAGTACCCCCACTCTCATTTTCAAAATACAAACTTGTATATATATAAAGATATCACATTGATATTATAGCTAGCTTTCATTTTTTCCAGCTATCGGAAAACCTGTTGGACTGAAATGGTTGCACTGCTATACATGACCAAACTTGGGAGTCTAATTGATGTGTTTCCATCTAGGTAAGACAAGTGCTCAGGTTTTTATCCTGATCTCATACTTAGGAAAGCTCTATTGGGAAGACCCTAGGGCCAAGTTTCCATAGAGTAAAAGAGCAATAGATGAAATATTTACTTCTCCTTGCTTATTAATTAATCTTTTTTAGATCAATTAGAAAACTTGGTTGTAAAAGTAGTTCTTTTCAGTAAGAAGAAAGACATGATAGCAATCTCCAAATAAGTGAAGGCTTGTTATATGAATAAAAGAGCAGACTTGTTCTGGGAGACTCTAGAGGACAGGACTTGCATCAGTAGATGGAAAGTATAAGGAGGCAGATTTTGCCCCAACATAAGGGGGAAAATTCTAATACAATTGAATAGGTTAGTTGCTTTGTGAAAAAATAAAGTAGAAGATGTGTTCAAGCAAAGGCTAGATGAATTTGAGTAGTATAATAAAGGATATTCCTGAATGAGGTAATTGGATAGCTCATTTCCAAAGCTCCTTATAATTCTAAAAATTTTATGACAATAATAATAATTCACATTTATAAGTCATTTAAGATTTGCAAAGGTTTTTCCTTAAAATAACTAAACAATAATAGAGTACAAATAGTATTCTGCTCATTTCATACATGAGGAAATTGAGACATTAAAGATAAATTATTTATCCATTGTCTCATAGCTAACCTTTCCTCAACAGGAAATTCTTTTGGACATTATACCTAGAATTCATTCCTCCCCTCCATTTCTTTTTTTTTATTTACTATTTTATTTTCTCCCAACTATATGTAAAAATAATGTTCAACATATGTTTTTAAACTATGTGTAGTCATGTAAAACATTAGTCATGTTGTAAAAGAAAACAGTCCAGTTCCAATAGAACAGTAATGAACTGAATCAGCTACACCCAGTGAAAGAACTCTGGGAGATGACTATGAACTACTACATAGAATTCCCAATCCCTCTATTTTTGTCCGCCTGCATTTCTGATTTCCTTCACAGGCTAATTGTACACTATTTCAAAGTCTGATTCTTTTTGTACAGCAAAACAACTGTTTGGACATGTATACATATATTGTATTTAATTTATACTTTAACATATTTAACATGTATTGGTCAACTGCTATTTTGGGGGGGAGGGGAAAATTAGAACAAAAGGTTTGGCAATTGTCAATATTGTAAAATTACCCATGCATATATCTTGTAAATAAAAACTATTAAAAAAAAAAGAAAACAGAGCAAAATAAAATCCTCCCAAAATAAAGCTTAAAAAAAGTATTCTTCAATCTGTATTCAGACTCTATCAGTTCTTTCTTGGGGAATGGATTGCACTTTTCATCATAAGTCCTTCAGAGTTTCTTGGATCATTGTACTGATCTGAATAATTAAGTCATTCTCCTAAGTCTACTCATTTCATTTTTCATCTACTCATGCAAGTCTTTTGAGGTTTTTCTGAGAGCATCTAGCTCATCATTTCTTCTAGCACAATAATATTTTAACACAATTATAAACCACAACTTCTTCAGACATTCCCCAATTAATAAGCCTCCCTACAATTTCCAATTCTTTGGCACCAGAAAAAAGTCACAATAAATATGTTTGTACATATGGGTCCTTTTCATTTCTGTTTATTGTTTATTGTTTATTTGAGAATACAGACATAGTGATGTTTCTAGAACAAAGGTTACTTAAAACTATGCCCAAAGTTATATAAAACCATGGTTTTATATATGTGGTTTTGCTCTACAGAATGGTTGAATCAGTTTTCAACTCTACCAATAGCTCATTAGTGTCTCAATTTTCTCACATTCCCCCTAACAATTGTCATTTTCCTTTTCTGTCTCATTAGCTAATCTAATGAAATATCTCAGAATTGTTTTAATTTGCATTTCTTCAATCAACAGGTATTTGGAGCATTTTTTCATATGGTTATAGATAAGTTTGATTATTTCATATGGAAACTGACTAATATGTTTTGATCATTTATCTATTGGGGA
Source organism: Sminthopsis crassicaudata (assembly GCF_048593235.1). NCBI lineage: Eukaryota > Metazoa > Chordata > Mammalia > Dasyuromorphia > Dasyuridae > Sminthopsis > Sminthopsis crassicaudata. Next base: position 106,702,243 of record NC_133621.1, read on the forward strand.
ATGACTTTTATTTTTATAAATTTGTCACATTTTTCCACATATTTGAGAGATGAGGCCTTTATCAAAGAAACTTGAACAAAATGTTTTTGTAGTATGATTCCTATTTCCCTCCACCTTATTTCCCCCATTTATCTTATTCTCTCTCATTTTATCCTGTCTCTCTTCAGAAGTATTTTGTTTCTGACTACCACCTCCCCAATCTGCCCTCTTTTCTATTATGCAGCCTTTCCTTAACTACTTCCCTTCCTACTTTTTTGTAGGGTAAGATAGATTTCCATACCCAATAAGTGTGTGTGTTTTATTTCCTCTTCAAGCTACTTCTGATCAGTGTAATATTCAATTGTTCCCCATGCTCCCTCACTTTGTTTTTCTCTTTATTGCAAAAATGTTTATTTCTTTTTTTTTTCTAAATTTCATAATTTATTCAAATCACCCTTGTACCTTCTATCTATATATACCCCTTTTAACTGCCCTAATAATAAGAAAGTTCTTATAGGTTACAATTATCATCTTCCCATGGAAGAATGTAAACACTTTTAACCTTATTAGGTCTTTTATGACTTCCCATTCCTGTTAAATTTTGTGCTTCTCTTGAGTCTTGAACTTAAAAGTCAAATTTTCTATTCGGCTCTAGTCTTTCCATCAGGTATGTTTGAAAAGCCCTCTATTTCAATAAATATCCATTTTTCATCCTGAGGAATTCTACTCAATTTTGCTAGGTAGGTGAGTTTTATAATCTCAATTTCTTTATTCTTTGCAGTATCATATGCTTAAAGTACCAGTCCTTTAATATAGAAGTTCATAGATTTTGTGTTATCCTGCTTGTGGCTCCAAAGTACTAGAATTGATTCTCTTTAATTCATTGAAATATTTTCTTCTTGGCCTAGTAGTAATGACCTATAGCAATGGCTATAATGTTTCTGGGAGTTTACATTTTGAGATCTTTTTCAGGAGGTGATCAGTGGAGTCTTTCCATGAATATTTTACCCTCTGGTTCTAGAATATCAGACCAATTTTCTTTGATAATTTCTTGAAAGGTGATGTCCAGGCTCTTTTTTTTGATAATGGCTTTCAGGGAGTCCAATATCTCTCCTGGATTTATTTTTCAGGTAAATTATTTTCCATTGACATATTGTCACATGTAGCGAGCTGTCGTCTCTAGAAGCTGCCGGATCGCTCTCTGGGAAGAGATCTGCTGTGTCTTCTCAAATCTCTTAGACAGGTTCTTCTTCCTGTAGCGAACCGTTGTCTCCAGGCAGTTGCTGTTAACTCTTGTCCAAAGAAGTGACTTCCCTTCCTGCAGAGAGCCCCGTCAAGCCTGATGCAATTCAGAGTCTCCTTCTTGTCTCTGGGAGTCCTCTCTTTTATTCTCCCAGAGAATGGGCGTGGGATAATGCAAGGGCTTCTGGGAAGAACCACCCCAGCCAATGAGCTTGCCCCCTCTATCAAGTCAACCTGAGTTCTCACCTTGTAATTGTCCAGAAAACCTCAGTTCTCACTTAGTAATCCTAACAGTCACATATATCATTTATTGTTTTGGTCACATTTTATTGTTTTTTGATGTTTCATAAAGTTATTCCTTCCACTCGATCAATTCTAATTTTTAAGGAATTATTTTCTTCAATGAACTTTTATACCTTCTTTTCCATTTAATCAATTCTACTTTCTAAGGAATTCTTTTCAGTGAATTTTAGTATGTTTTTTCCCATTTGGTTAATTCTGTTTTTTAAGGAATTGTTATCATTGAATTTTTATACCTCTTTTATCAATTGACCTATTCTGATTTTAAGTGGACATTTTCTTCAATGTGTTTTTTTAATACCTCTTCTAACAAGCTGTTGACTCTTTTTTTCATTTCTTTTTGCAATTTTTCCTCTACCTATCTTACTATTAAAATCCTTTGAGCATGCTTCCATATAATTAAATAAATTCACATTTTTATTTGAGTCTTTGGATGTAGTTTTGTTTTTGTTGTCTTTTTCCAATTGTGTATTTTGATCTTTATCACCATAATACCTTTCTTGTAGTCAGAATATTTTTTCTGTTATTTGCTCATTTTTCTAGCTTATTTCTTGACATTTAACTCTTTGCTAAAGTGGGGTTGTGCCTTCAGGGTACATTGTCCCAAGGTCCAGGATTTGTGCAGGTGTTTTCAGAGATATTTCCAGGGACATGTAAATTTTCAGTTCTTTCATGGTGGTATTATCTAAGGAAAAATGTGTTTACTCCTACTCTGTGCTCTGGTCTGTGAGTAAAAATAAGCACTCTTTTTTTTGCCCCAAAACTGTGACAAAGGTCCACAGTCTATTCTATAGCTACCCACAAGTTCTGGTATACTACTTCTCTTCTTCACCTTGGGACTGTCACCCAGGAGTGGGGAAACTGGCTTTTAGTATGGCCAAAGCAATAGAGTCCTGCTCCCAGTGCCTGAAAAGAGAAAATCTCTGACTACTTGTACAAACCCCTTGTTTATTTTTCAATTGACAAATATTTTTTTTCTGTCCCTTTAAATACCACCACCATGTGTAAAGTAAAAATTTGTTTCTCTTTACTATGTATATTTCTTACAAGAGTTATATTTTATTTTTGCATTCCCATCATCTCTGTGTCAGGAAATAAAGAATATGCTTCATTTTTTGGTCCTCTGGAATGTATGTGAATGTAATAGAATATTATTGTGCCACAAGAAATCATGAAAAGGAGAGTTTCAGAAATCTAGAAAACTTGTATGAACAGATGAATAGCAAAATAATTAGAAGCAAAAGAATAATTGTACAATAGCAACAACCATGTCATAAAGATAAATACTTTAAAAGACTTAAGAACTCTAACCAAAATGAGCTTTTTTTTCTGTTTTTCAATCTTTTCCAGCTAAATCTCATACTTTTTGATGTCATTTGGGATTTTATTGGGAAAGCTGATAGAGTAGTTTGCCATTTTCTTCTTTAGCTCATTTTATAGGTGAGGAAACTGAGGCAATACAATATTAACTGTTGAAGTGAAGTGAAGTGAAATGAATTCTTATAACTAAACCTTATTGAAGAGTAAGATTTTAACTATTAAACGTGCAGAAATTTTTATTTTTGTAATGGCAAAAAAGAAAAAGAAGAAAAGGAGAAACCCAAGAAAATCACTAAACCTGAAGTGACCTGGGGCAATGGATATAAGACTAGGTATAAAGGGGAGATATTGAGGTCCCTGAAGAATGCTTTACCAACAAGAATTAGATTTGCCCCTAGATTGCTGAAATTTTTAATATTTTAAAGTTCAATTTCTGCTTTGCATCAGATATTTTTACCTATTTCACTGTCTTACTCCCTTTCTCCTTTAATCCTTTTTTCAATCCTGGAAAATCCCTTAGACTCTTGACAGGTAGAAGTTTAAACCACTGATTTAGAGTTTCTGGCTGAAGCCAATGAGATCCATTTCTAGCAGTAAGATACTCATACTTGTATAAGAGGCAAAACTTTCCTTTGGTCTATTTCATGTAGACATGAAAATGAGAATAGACCTGGGGGTGGGACAGGGTGAGATGGCAAATTACATTCCCTGCTTTCTTCTTCAAGTGGATATGATACATAGATACAAATCCCATCATCATCATCTTACATTTATCTTAATGCCAGGGCCATTTTTGCCCTGCAAGAAATCTTTATCCAAATCTTTGCCCAGCAATTCTCAGCAATGTTTGGTTCAAGTTAGTCAGGTTCACATAATGCAAAACCGGCATTGTAGAGAGAAATCAAAATCTAGATCACTGCTGAGAAATGGAGCAATGTACTTAATATTTCTTGATCTATATTGCATCTTTTTATTTTCCCCTCTTTCCATCATAAATGCCAAAAATATGATCTTGAGATTAGAGATGGGTCAAACAAGGACAAGAAGATTTATAAGTATCAGTGGATCTTGAAAAAAACAAAAACTTTGCGACATAGTTTATCCAGTTTGAAATAGTTATGTTCTCTCCCTAAAAGCAAAGATTTTTAATGTGGTTTTGTGTTTGTACACACACATCAGGGAGACTCTTAATGCTTTTAAATAGGTAAAAACAAATACAAAAACAACAAATTACATTGAAACACATTTATCAAAAAGTTTTTAAGAACAAGTTAGCAAATAGTCAAAGGATATGAACAGACAATTCTCAAATGAAAAAATTAATACTATTTCTATTCATATGAGAAGGTACTCCAAATCACTATTGATCAGAGAAATGCATAAGACAACTCTGAGATACCACTACACAGCTCTCAGATTGGCTAAGATGACAGGAACAAATAATGATGAACGTTGGATGGGGATGTAGAAAAACTGGGACACTGATGCATTGTTGATGGAACTATGATTGGATCCAATCATTGTGGAGAGCAATTTAGAACTATGCTCAAAAAATTATCAAACTGTGCATACCCTTTGACCCAGCAGTGTTTCTACTTGGATTATATCTCAAAACAATCCTAAAGGAGGGAAAGGGATCCACATGTGCAAAAATATTTGTGGCTGCCCTCTTTGTAGAAACTGAAAACTGAATGGATGACCATCAATTGGAGAATGGTTGGGTAAATTATGGTATGTGAATGTTATGGAATATTATTGCTCTGTAAGAAATGACCAGCAGGAGGACTACAGAGAGGATTGGAGAGACTTACATCAACTGATGCTGAGTGAAATGAGCAGTACTTTGAGATCATTATACACAGCAACAACTCTTAAGACTATACTATGATCAATTCTGATGGAAGTGACTCTCTTCAACAATGAGATGATTCAGACTAATTCCAATTGTTTAGTGATGAAGAGACCCATCTACACCCAGAGAGAGAACTGTGGGAATTGAGTGTGGACTACAACATAGCATTTTCACTCTTTCTGTTGTTGTTTGCTTGAATTTTGTCTTCTTTCTCAGATTTTTTTTCTTTCTTGATCTGATTGTTCTTGTGCAGTAAGATAACTGTATAAATATGTATACATATATTGGATTTAACATATATTTTAACATATTTAACATGTATCAGACTACCTATGATCTTGGGGGATAGGCAGAAGGAGGGAAAGATTTGGAACAAAAGGTTTTGCAAGAGTCAGTGTTGAAAAATCACCCATGCATGTGCTTTGTAAATAAAAAGCTTTAATAAAAAAAAAAGTTATCAAACCCCAGATAAAAAACTCCCACACATACATATCTTAAAGGAATTCTTTTCACAGTTCTAGAAGTAGTTAAGATACAAGAAAAACAAGAGGCACTATAATGCAGTAAATAGAGTGGCAGGCTTAAAATGAGAAAGGTGTTAGATTAGACCTGTAAACAAATATTAATAATGTGATCCTGAGCAAGTCCCATAACCTCTATGAGCTTCAAGCAACTTCCTAGAAAATGTCTACTAAGTTATAGCTATTATATTATATATTATATAGATATATATAATGTCTGTATTGAGGGAGAGAGTTCCCATACTGAGAATTCTCCAAATGATAAAATCATAAATTCACATTCACATAGGAAACAAAAAAACAATCCACCTGAAAGAAAGTAGAATTTTCTGGGAATTCATGAGCACTAAATATAAAAGTCTCATCCTACAGCACCACTATCTTAAAAAGAAATCAACATGCTTAGGAACTCCCTTCCACCAAACAGGCCATGGTTTATTCCCAATTTGGGTCAACTAATCAGAAACTGAGAAGATGAATCACATTCCTCTTCATAGAATAATAAATTACGGGGCTTGTTTCTAATACATTCATATCTGTCCTTCACCCATTATGGCCCAATTCTCACTCTACCACTTCCCACATCTGTGTGAGGACCCAATCTTCACCCTACTTAATCAAATAGTCACAAGTCCTTTAGGGAACCTGAGCCACAACTACTTCTTAGCTGTTATTAGAAAAGTCATTGTCTTCTCTAAACTCCTAGTATATTGGGGGAGAAGGAATATAATTTTTATTGGTAGAGGTGTATAATCAGAAAAGTTTGGAAATTACTGTCCTAAGAGAAGGGATATTAAATATTTCGAAGTAGGTAGTAAGCTGTTTATTTTTTGATCTTCTGATTCCCATTCTCCCTTTCTATTCAGAATAAAGTAACTCTTCCTAAGTAATTCAGTTTTTCTCTATCCTGTTTCTTCTATCCCCACAAAATTCACTTGTTTCTAAAACATGCATATGACCAAACCAAGGAAAATAAAATGATATAGTACACTGGGTCTCATAAGCCCTTAGAATCAACAGAAATTTTCCAGGGACAGTCAAAAGACCTAGGATTCAAGAAATGGATTATAATTTAGCTCCAGCACCAATGAAAAAATGTCAGCCTGGTAAATTATAGACCTTTATCCATTATACAAAAGCTCACTGTCTTCTCTTCTCTTTGATTTAAAATCCTCCCTCCACTTTCAACTGTTTTAATATGTAGCATCACTCCTCACAGAAAAGTTCCTTTAGCTTCCAAGGTAGGATCAGCTTGATTAAGTGCCCAGGATATATTTGATGGGAGAACTCTCATTGTTTATGCATTCGAGAACAGTTTCTCAATTTACTCTGTAGCAAACACACTGATCACAATTACAACACAATAGGTTTATTCAGCTTGGGAAATTATTCTCTGAGTCAGTAAATCTGCCCAATCAAAATGAAGTGTGCACAGTTATAAACACCATTGACTGTTTCATTCAAATTTAAAGCAAAAGTTTCATCTTCAGCTGCAGAAACCACTGTAAATCCACACTTCAACACCCAGACAAGATTGCTTCAATGAAATAAAAGCTAGCAGTGAATTTAATATGGAGGAAAGACTGGGCCATTAATCTCCAGAGTTAGCCCACATAAAAAGTGATTGTTACTATTTTCCAAGGGAAATGTTCCATTTTTTTTAGAAAAATTAACCAGAAAAAAGCAAGGTTAGTACCATTCTAAAGTAAAATATTAATTCCAGAATTTGCTCAATATTATATTAGTTAAATTGGTGTGACTATGGGATGAAACAGTATAAAACCTGCCATCTAAATTCCATAAGGATGACTACCTATTTAAGCAATCTTAAACCCAGTCTGAATGCCCAGAAAAGTTTGGGAAGAACCTTGTCCTTCCAACTATCCACAATACTAAGTAATCAAAGTAAAGGAAAAAAAGCTCCAAATTCTGGAGTTTAAGACCCAGATTTTTTAAAGTAAGAGCAATAGCAAAAGAAAAATGTTTTCATTCCACATTATGTTGCCCCCTCCCTAAACTCACCCTCACATCCCAGAAAATATCATTAACTTTTGTCAGTCAGTCAACAATCAACTAATACTTAGTAAGGGCTTATATTGTATTAGAAATTGTGCTAAGTGGGAAGGATGCAAAGAAGGGTACAAATAACCACTGTCCTCGTGGGGTTTACATTCTAATGGTCATAACACATAAATAATTAGGCACCTATAAGACAGAAGCAGAATAGATAGAAGGTAATTTCAGAAGAAAGGCACTAGTAATGGGGGAAAAGGGGAGAGGGGAGAATCCTTGAAGAACCTCTTGCAAAAAGTGATATTTGAACTTCATTTTGAAGGAAGCCAGGGAAACCAGATGGCAGAGATAAGGAGTGAGAGAGCATCCTAGATGTAGGAGATAGCCATTGAAAAGTTCTAAGATAAAAGTTATGTGTGCTAAGAACAGAAAAAAAAAAAAAAAAAAAAAAAAAAACAGATAAGATGGGAAAGGGTAAGGTAATTAAGAACTTTAAGTGCCAAAAAAAGATTAGTTTATATTCAATTCTGGGAATAAGGAGTCATTAGAGTTTACCAGGTAGGAGAATGACATAGTTGGACCTGTGTTTTAAGAATAATCTCTTTGGCAGCTCAGTAGAGAATAGAAGAAAGGGAGAATTAAGATGCTAATCAGAAGGTTACACAACAATAGTTCTTTTATGGATTAGAGCCTGTAGAGCTGTGTAAAAAGAGAAGGGGGCATATAGGAGACATGCTCTGAAGATGCAAGAGCAATACTTGGAAACACATCACTGCACTGTCTTTTCCTCCAATGCTCTCAACCTTGTATCATAAAGCTAGAAGATCTCTTATTTACCCTCCATCATGCATCCCCCACCCCTTACCTCAGTTTCTTTCATAATTTAGATAAAGAAGGTTTGATCTGTCCCTGGACATCCAAGTCCTGTCCTAATAAAATAAATTCGAAGCAAAAGGCACTAAGAACTGAAATAGAAGAAACAAATCTGACCAATACTCTTCAAATTTGAGAAGACAGTGTTTTTTTTTCCTATTGAATGCTGGTTTACCAATCTTCAATTTCCTCATCACTATTAGAGATCATAGGATTTAGAGCTGGAAAAAAATACTTAAAAGGTCACCTCGTCCAACCTTCTCTCTTTACAGAAGACAAAACTGAAGTCCAGAAAAGTTGGGGCATGCCCAAGCCATTGAGCCAAACAAATAAGCAGCAGATCTAAGACTCAAAACCAAGTATTCTGACTCACTTTTACCAACATATCTTACTGTATAATATCAGTTTCTAATCCCTTCCATGGGAGAGACGGAGGGAGGGAAGGAGGGAAGGAGGGAAAGAGGAAGGGAGGGAGAAAGAGAGGAAGGAAGGAAGGAAGGAAGGAAGGAAGGAAGGAAGGAAGGAAGGAAGGAAGGAAGGAAGGAAGGAAGGAAGGAAGGAAGGAAGGAAGGAAGGAAGGAAGGAAGGAAGGAAGGAAGGAAAGAAGGAAGGAAGGAAGGAAGGAAGGAAGGGAGGAAGGGAGGGAGGGACAGAGGAAGGAGGGAGGAAGGAGGAAGGAGGGAGGGAGGGAGGAAAGGAAGAAAGGAAGAAAGGAAGGAAGAAAGGAAGAAAGGAAGGAGGGAGGGAAGGAGGAAGGGAAGGAAGGAGGGAAGGAAGGAGGGAGGGAGGGAGGGAGGGAGGGAGAGAGGGAGGGAGAGAGGAAGAAAGGAAGAAGGGAGGGAAGGAAGGAGGGAGGGAGGGAGGGAGAGAGGAAGAAAGGAAGGAGGGAGGGAGGGAGAGAGGAAGAAAGGAAGAAGGGAGGGAGGGAAGGAGGGAGGGAGGGAGAGAGGAAGGAAGGAAGAAGGGAGGGAAGGAAGGAGGGAGGGAGGGAGGGAGAGAGGAAGAAAGAAAGGAAGGAAGGAAGGAAGGAAGGAAGGAAGGAAGGAAGGAAGGAAGGAAGGAAGGAAGGAAGGAAGGAAGGAAGGAAGGAAGAGGAAGGAGAGGGGAGGAAGAGAGGAAGGGGAGGAGGAAGGAGAGAAGGAGAGAGAGGGGAAGGAAAGAGGGAGGGAGGGGAAGTAGGGTGAGAAGGAGGGAGGGGAAGGAGAGAGAAGGAATTGAGGGAGAGAGAGAGGGAGGAAAGGAGGAGATGGAGAGCAGGAAGGAGAAATTGGGGAAAGGGAGAAAGGAAGAGAGAGGGAAGGGAGGAAAGAAAGGAGGGAGAAAGGGAAGGGAGGGAGGGAAAGGAAGAAGGGAAGGAGGAAGGAGGAAAGGAATTAGATAAGTGTTTATTAAAATTATAATCATACTATTACACATAAATTATTAGTACATTTAAATTATAACACACATTTTTATTACATTACTTTGCATAGAGTGCAAAGCACTTTATAATGTTATCTCATTTGATGCTCATCACAACCTTGTGAGGTAGGTGCTATGATTACCAGCATTTTATAGTTGAGGAAATTGAGGCAAACAGGGTAAAGACTTGCACTGGGTCACATAGCTAAGAGCAGAATTTGAATTCAGGTCTTATTGATTCCAGACCCAGCCTTATTCACTGTACTACTTAATAGGCTCTGGTAAAAAACAACAGTGTTAGTAATCTGCTGAAATAGCCTTTGAAGACCCAAAGTCACTTCCATAGTACAATGAATCATCAAAATATAGCTTTGGTAGAGGTACTATAGTCAAAAATGTAGAAAATGCATCATCCACATTGTTGGTGGAGTTGTGAAAGAATCCAACCACTCTGGAGAACAATCTGGAATTATGCCCCAAAAGTTATCAAACTGTGCATACCCTTTGACCCAGCCATACTACTACTGGGCTTATATCCCAAGGAAATACTAAAGAAGGGAAAGGGACCTGTATGTGCCAAAATGTTTGTGGCAGCCCTTTTCATAGTGGCTAGAAGCTGGAAGATGAATGGATGTCCATCAATTGGAGAGTGGTTGGGTAAATTATGGTATATGAATGTTATGGAATATTATTGCTCTGTAAGAAATGACCAGCAGGAGGAATACAGAGAGGCCTGGAGAGACTTACATCAACTGATGCTGAGTGAAATGAGCAGAACTAGGAGATCATTATACACTGCAACAACAATACCGTATGAGGATGTATTCTGATGGAAGTGGATATCTTCAACATAGAGAAGAGCTAATCCAATCCCAATTGATCAGTGATGGACAGAATCAGCTACACCCAGAGAAGGAACACTGGGAAATGAGTGTAAACTGTGAGCATTTTTTTTGTTTTTCTTCCCAGGTTATTTTTACCTTCCGAATACAATTCTTCCTTTGCAACAACAACAACAAAATTTGGTTCTGCACATATATATTGTACTTAGGATATACTATAAGATATTTAATATGTATGGGAATCCCTGCCATCTAGGGGAGGGGGTGGAGGGAAGGAAGGGAAAAATTCGGAACAGAAGGGAGTAAAAGGGATAATGTTGTAAAAAAAAAATTACCTATGCATATGTACTATCAAAAAAAATGTTATAATTATAAAATTAATTTAAAAAAAAAGAAAAGAAAGAAAAAAGAAAATGCATCATGCAGGGGCAGCTAGGTGGCGCAGTGGATAAAGCACCAGCCCTGAATTCAGGAGGACCTGAGTTCAAATGTGCTCTCAGCCACTTAACACTTCCTAGCTGTGTGACCCTGGGTAAGTCATTTAACCCCAGCCTCAGGAAAAAAAAAAAAAAAAGAAAGAAAGAAAATGCATCATGCATTGAGGAGTCCAAGCTCCTCAAAGGTTTTCCACATGGCTCCAACCCAAGACCCATGGTGTCACAGACAGAACCCTAAATTTGGAATTTCAAGCTCTGGGCTCAATCCTAACTTCTCCTACTCACTCACTACCTGGATGATCTTGAATAGGTCATTGAACCTCTCTGAATCTCAGCTTCCTCATCCATAAAATGGAAACTTATAGAGTTATAGTCCCTACTTCACAAGATTATTTTGAGGAAAGTAATTTGAAAATCTTAAAGGGATATAGAATTTCAAAGAAATAAGGAAAGATCAGTAATAACTACAAAATAAACAGAATCAAGCAAATACACAAGATGCCTATAGCAATGTAAATTAAAAGCTCATTAAAAGAGAGGCAAACCTTGAGTAACTGAAAAAACAAAACAGATCCTGATAGATAATGAAACATACCTCTCCCCTTACTTTAGATGGAAGGGAGACTATTAGAGCAGAATACTGTATAAACCATCAGATGTAATTATTGTATAAGATGCTTTTGTTTAATTGTTTTTTCTTTGTCACAAGGAATGGTTCATTCTAGAGTGTGTTGGGGGGAGATGAAATAACTAAGACATAAAAATAAAAGGCATTGTTAAAAACATGTTTTTAAAATAAGACCTTTTAAAAGTACTACATTAATGAGAATTATGGGAATTTTTATTATTAGTTTCAATGGGGAAATTAAAATCTGTAGAGGAATGCTGCTGCTGCTGCTGCTGCTGATGATGATGATGATGATGATGACAATATTGTTGAAGATAATGATGGTGATGATAATGGTGAGGATATTTTAATGTTTGCAAAGCACTTTATAAAAATAACATTTGGTCCTCATTAGGTCAGTGCTGTTATTATGCCCAATTTATAAATGAGAACTGCTAGTCACTAGGCAGAGTCACCAAGCAATGACTTTCTTGCAGTCACACAGCTAGTAAGAATATGAGGCAGGATTTAAACTTAGTTCTTCCTGAGTCCAAGTCCTTAGCCTGTTTCACAGCTAAGTGAGAAAGATGCATCTTTCCTAGGTGGAATTTGCATCCCACACTCTCCACTGGCGCTTATTGATTTCCCACATCTTGAGCACACCTCAGGCAGATATGTGCCTACCAAAAAGGCTATTCAGAAAATGACAACCTTAGCCAGAAAGTTAGTGACAAATTAAAATGTGATTAGCAAACCTAAGCTCCAGCAACCTATTTATTAAGTTACCAATCAACCCTGAGCAGATGGCACATTGCAATGGAATGCACTTTCATGTAAAATACATTGTTCCTGGGAATTTTATATTCCATTTTATCCTGGCATAAGGGAAAGTAACTAAGTGCATAAGATATTTTAGGCACTGACTTGGTTACAAACACAAAATGAGCCTCTTGTTTTTTTCTAAAAATAATCAGAAAAGAATGGAACCTTTTGTTTGCCTGCCCAGAGCAAGTGACTTTGTGCCTCTGACACACTTGTAGCCATTCTGTTGATAATCTGCAATTAGTTCATGATTCATTTGTCCATGACGGTAAAGTCAGGGACTCAATTTATGTTTTTCTTAGACACCTCCTATAGAGATGGGAAAATGCAGCATCCAAATTAGAGAATAAACACACCCCCTCCAAGGCTACTTTTAGAAGCTGAAGGTTTTTTTGTGTTACAGCAAATTGCATGTTCATGGAGACAGTAAACAGCATTTCTCACAGCACGGAAATGGAGCATATTAAAGTTACTCTGCAACATGACAAATCAGTTAACTTAGAAGAGGATCTCCTGGAGTTAAAAGAAACACATGATCCACATATATATATATATATATATATATATATATATATATATATATATATATATATATATATAAGTGTTAATAGTCATAGAATTTACATAGTTAGGTGCACAGAAATTTTTCTCTAGTTTTATAAAAAGCTGTGAGTAGACAACCATATTACATGAGTTGGTGACAAACTATGAAAATAGCATATCAGTACTATATTTTGTACTATAATCCAATAAACCCTATAACCAAGATAATCCAACATCTATGTAATAGCTATCATACATGTCAACTGAGATAATCAGTTGCAGTAGTTATATTTGGAACTGCTAACACACAGTTTTACAATCAACAGGGTTCCCTCCCCCTCTTCTATGGAAGGCATTAATAGGAAATACTATAAGCATCAAGCAAGCAAGCTTCATTCTTTTAAGTAAGTATTATTAGAACAAATAATTGTCAACCACACATTGGCTAACTTTGTCTCTACTTAATTCAGATTGAGTTTCAACTTTGGTATAGGGATTTATTTGTACTCACTAATCAAATAACTTAGTTCATGTCCTCACCTCCTCCCTTTTACAACTATGACAGGCAGCATCATTGAAACAGTTTAATCAACTGGATAAACATGATTTAAAAGACTAGATTATAAACGTCATTTTTTTCTGAGAAAGAAATTTGGAATAAACCAGCTTTTCACACTATATAATAAAATAAGCTAAATTGGATAAATGATCTAAATATAAAGGATGATATCCTAAGCAAATTGGAAGAACATGGAAGTAATTACCTATCACATCTATAGATAAGGTAAAAGTTTATTATTAATTAAGAGATAGAGAGAATCACAGGATGTAAAATGGATAATTCTGATTACATGTTTTGTTAATTATACAAACAAAATTAATGTAGCCAAAATTAAAAAGAAAACAGGAAATTGGGAAGGAAAATAAAATTTATAAGTTTCTCTGATAAAGGCCTCATTTCTCAAATATGAGGAACTAAACCAAAATTATAAAAATAAAGCCATTCCCCAATTCATAAAGTTCAGAGGATATGAACAAGCAATTTTCAGATAAAGAAATCAAATTAAAAATGCTCAAGATCATTAGTGATTAGAGAAATGCACATATCTCTTCACACCTATCAGACTGAGTAACATGGTAGAAAAGGCAAATGACAAATGTTGGATGTTAATGTGGAAAAGTTGGGACACTAATGCACTGATAGTAGAATAGGAGAGTGGTCCAAAAATTCTGAAGAACAATTTGGAACTATGCCCAAAGGGTTATAAAACTATAGTTAAGGTATTCTAAGAGAGAAGTATCCCTTTGGCCCACAAGAAATCAAAGAAAAGGAAAAGGGGCCTATTTGTACAAAAATAATTATAGCACTTCTTTTTGTGATGGCAAAGAATTAGAAATTGATGGAATTCCCAGCAATTGGGAAATGGCTGAACAAGTTGGAGCATAAGATTGTGACAACATTATTGTGCTATAAGAAATAATGAGGGAGATGCTTTCAGAAAAACCTGGAAAAACTTATATGAACTTATGCAAAGTAAAGAAAGAAGAGCCAAGAGAACATTGTAAAAATATTGCAACAGCAATAGTTAAGAATGATCAACTGTGAAAGACTTATATACTCTGATTAGGACAATTATCTAAAACAATTCCAAGGTATCCATGTTGAAAAATGCTATTTATCTTCAAAGAGAAAATGATCAACTCTGAGTTCAAATTGAAGCATATTATTTTTTTTTGCTTTCTTCATTTTTTTTAATTAGTGTGTGTGTGTTTTCTTTTACAGAATGACAAATATGGAATATGTCTTGTGGGACTTCACATATATAACTGATATCATGTTACTTGCCTGCTCAAGGGCTATAGGAAGGGAAAGGGAAAAAGAATTTGGAACTCAAAAAAATTTAATGAATATTTTTAAATTCATATATATTTGGAAAACTAATGAAATATATAAGCATTTATTTTTTAAATGCCATATGATGAAGTTTTATACTATATCACTACAAATATACAATCTACTGAGTATGCCAGACACAAACTAATATCTTGTTTTTAGGTAGCTTTGTCTTTTGTCTCATTTTTGGAGTTTATATTTTTAAGTAATGTTTTACTTGTTCTTAAAAATTGTCTGTGGGGGAGCTAGGTGGTGTAGTGGTTAGAGCATCAGCCCTGAAGTCAGGAGGACCTGAGTTCAAATCTGACCTCAGACACTTAACACTTCCTAGCTGTGTGACCCTGGCCAAGTCAATTAACCCCAATTTAAAAAGAAAATTAAGTCTAGATAAATTCTAATTCTCTAGTTTTGTAAACAAAATAATACCCTTTGTGATTGAATATTCAATAATACTTCATAAATGAATAAATTTCCCTTGATATATATTTTGATGAAATTTGTTGTATGTACCTGTGTGGTTCATCTATGCTTTATATGTCCATCAATCTAACTCTGTAAGATTTAATTTGCCCTTCTGCATCTAGACTCACCTAACAGTTGTAGATCCATTCCATGATTCAGTAGTTCACCAAAATCTACAATTAGAACCACTGTTTGATGATTCATGTATAGTATGCCAATCCTTCAATAAGCATTTATCAAGCATCTACTATGTGCCAGACACTATGCTAAACACTGGGAATTCAGAAAGAGAAAATTACAGTTCCTGGCCCTCAAGGAACTCACAAACAAGTTATATATAGGATAACTAGTAAATTATTCAAAGAAGGAAGACATTGGAGTTGAGAGGAATTGGGAAAGACTTCCTGAAGGAGATGGGATTGTAGTTAAAAATTCATAGAGGCAAGGAGAGTCAGGTAAAGATGAGGAAGGAGAATATTCCAGTCAAGAGGAATACCCAGAGAAAATGCCAGGAGCATAACAGAAGGAAGAAAAAGGGGCAAATGAAAATTATCTCTGAATTTTGGCCTCTGAGTCCCAAGTCTGAAGAAATTGAAGGGAAAGGTATATAAGCTTGAGAGTTCAATTTGTGTTGAAGGAAGCAGAAACAGAGATACAGAAGTGTCTGGGAAGAAGAGAATGAGGAAAAATCAACAAGCATCAGAAGTGTGTCCAAGCACAGAAGGCTAAAGGTGATGAAACTACAGCAAGAAGCACTGTCTAGAGAGTAATTCTCTTCTCCTCTGCAATAGCTTTTGAGAATGGTCCTTTCCGATTAATGATAAGCCAGATTCCAACTCATCATTCCCAAGAAAACCAGATGGCTTGGAAAGGACAGAAACCATGAACCCTTCTTTCTGATATTTTCCCAAAAAAAAAAAAAAAAAAAAAAAAAAAAAAATATATATATATATATATATATATATATATATATGACTGAAGATAGATAGATAGATAAATATATCTATCTATCTTCAAAGTCCTATAGAGAAGGCTCCCCATCACTACTATTTTTCCTCTACCTGCTTGTGATAATGCCCAGAATTATTTTAAAAGAAGACAAAGTTTCATTGCACAATTGAAAACATGGTACATCAAAGTCAAATCCCTGAGATCATCTAATATAACTGGGCACTCCTCCTAGATCTCCTGCATCTTCTGTATTACACCATAGTCTCATGGCTTTGGTTCCTCCTTGGCACAAATGTCTTTCAGTACTAAGGACATTTGTGCTTGGGGATGGTGCCAAGTGCCCTAAGCAAGCATTCCCTCTACAATCATGATTTCTAACAAGTGATCAACCATCTTTTGCAGTAAGACTTCTAAAGTGAGGAAACTAGCTAACTTCTTAAAACCAGCCCATTCGTCTTATAAACAGTTTGATTGTTGAAAAGTTTTTCCTTCCATCACACCTAAATCTGCCTCTCTGTGTGAGGTAGCATAATGACTCAGATTTATTCCTAAAAGAAGTAGATTGCTCATCAGTAAGCAGTATCTCAGCTCCAGCTTGTGCTAGTCAGAGTAGGAGATGCAACAAATCATAAGACTTATTCCCTGCTCTTAAGAAATGCATGGTACGGATGTGGAGACAGGATAAATATGGTAAAAGCTAAATGACACAAGAGATAAGTAACAGTTTGGTACAACACAGCCACACAAGAAATGTCACAAAGCCATCCATGATTAAATATCAAGTGAATAATACAGAGAATTAACCATAGGATGTCAGGGGAGGGAGAGATCAGTATGAGCCTATCTGGAAAAATTAGTAGGATTTCAATAGGGAAGAGAAACTTGGGAAAGAGAAGAGGTAAATGAGGGTAGGGCAGGAAAGATTAAAGATGGGGGTGGGGAATTAGCAGAAGTGCAAAGATAAGAAAGCAAGGAGCTTGTGTGAAAGATGGTGAAATGGCCATTTTTGCTCCAATAGAGAATTTGAGAACACTAGAAAGGGTTACTGTAGTTTTTTGAGCAAAAATGTGACACCATCACACTTGTTTTAGGAAAGCCTGATTTTGTGGAGGATAGATTAGAAAGAATAAAAAGCAAAAAAGAAAATAGACTAGGAAATTATAACAATATCCAGGTGAAGGTGTAATGAGAGCCTATGCTGGTGTTCCATTAGTATAAATGAACAAAGAAGAAAGAATAGGAGCGATTTGTTATAGTTAACTCAAGAAGACTAAGAAACTTTTCGATTTGAAGGAGAGAGGAAAGAATCTATAACAATTCGAAAGCTATGAAGCTAAGTGACTAGGAGAATAGCATCGACCTCAACAGATACAATAAGATTTGAAATAAGTAAATATTGGAGAATCAAGAAAGAACTAGATCTAAGAAACTAAGAATGGAAAGGATATTTAGGAAGAAAGAACGGGTCTACATTTTTTTTTTTTTAAGCTGCAAATACAGGGATGAGGATTGAAAAATAAAATGTCTTTGGTTTTAATATTACTGATAAGCTTGGAGAGAGTAGTTTCAATTAATTTGTAAGACAGGAAGACAGGCTGAAATAAATTAAGAAGTTAATTAAGAAGAAGTTAAGAAGAATGATAAAATAGATGCAAAATCTGATGAAATTTTCAATAAGCTTGGCAATGAAAGGGAGAAGAGTTAAAAGGTAAGATCCTGAGGAGGTAAAAAGATTAAGATAAAGAGTTTTGGATTGTTGGTGTTTTTTGATTTGTTTTTTTGTTTGTTTGTTGTTGTTGTTTTTTAAAGAAAGAGGAATAAACTCAACTGACTCCATGGACTTCAATCCTCCATCAAGGCCAAGCTACTTGTCTCTTGCCAAGTTGGTGACAGTGGCATAATGGAATAAAAGGACAACCAATCCCAGAGTTAGTGGCACTGATTCTGAGGAGAGAGTGGACAAAACAGGCAGTATATGAAGAAAACTGAGAAAAGCTGCTATCAACAGAATCCTTCCTTCTTCCCCCTCTTTTTTCTCACTCCTTCTTTCCTATGTGCTCTCCTAACTATCTTCCCCTTTTTCAGGTCCCTTACATGTCCCTGCCTCTTTTTCAAATTTGTACCTTCACCATCAAACCTGAAATACATATCTGTCACAGAATTTCTATATGCTTGTATTTGTTCTTCTAACATCATATGCCTTCCAAAAGTCTTTAATTCCAGTATACAAATCACACATTCCTAAGGTAGAGATTATTGGTATTTGAAGTGTATTGGGTGTTGAACACATGAAGCATACATAAATATTGGCCTTGATTGGTCAATGAACCCCCATTTAATTAAAGGAAGAAAAAGAGAATAAGCATTTATATAATACATACTATATGTCAAACACTGTATTTCCCCCCCCCCCACCTCCACCCCAGGCTGGGATTAAGTGACTTGCTCAGGGTCACACAGCTAGGAAGTGTTAAGTGTCTGAGATCAGATTTGAACTCAGGTCCTCCTGAATTCAAGGCGCCTATCCACTGGGCCACCTAGCTGCCCCTGCACTTTTAAAAAAAACAAATACATCATTAGACACTGGAAGGAAGATACTATATATTATTATCCCCATTTTGCAAATGAGCAAATTAAGGCAAATAGAATTGACTTGCCTAGGGTCATACAGCTAATAAGTATCTAAGATTCAATTTAAACTCAAGTCTTCCTTACCCCAAGTCCAAGTCCAGGATTTTATCTACTGTGCCACACGGTGGATAATATGAGCATCTCTCCAGAAAAGTGACATATGGATGTCCACTCTCCCCACTGATGGTGTGTGTAATGATGAAACAAGGTGTCCATATATGTGTTTTATTTATACCTTTTCTTTTTATGTTATTTCATTAAGCACTTTTTACTTTGAATTAACTACATCAAATAATAGTTTTGAGTGAATAGATAAAACAAAACACTTTGAATCCTAGATAGCCTTATCTAAGGGAACCTGCCATAAGATTTGGGGATTGTGTGTCTTGGTGCCCTCCAAGCATACACCCAGGTTCGGAAGCTAAAGCTAAATCAAAACTAATATAAAAGGAGATGACATATTACAAAAATGATAAAGCATGGCTTATTAGGAAAAAGTCATAAGGAGGAAGAATTAAAATCTCAAACCAGTGAGAACATATTCTAATAGAAAAATTTACATCCAATTAAAAAAATAGAATTCTTGCACAGGACAGCAACATTTAGCCAGGAGACACAGTCATTTTATATTACCATAAAGATAGTTTGCAAAAGTCCTTACTGCAAAAACAAGTTGCAAATAGATTTTTTTATGATTATAAAGATATAATGACCCAATTATATAATATAATCTCTTATGGTCTGCTTTATTTGTAAGATCATACTAGCCCAAGAGGCATAAAAATAAAAATAATTGTTGATTGAAATAAAAGTTTCAGTCCACTGAGCTCCCAGCCTGATTTAGTCTGACTCTCCTTATCTTACCAATAATTAGACTATTTCCCATCTCCAGTAGAAAGTTTCAATCAATCAAAAACATTAAGTTCCTACTGTACTAAACACTGGGAATATAAAAAGAGGCAAACAATAGTTTCTGCCCTCCCTCAAAGAACTTAAAATCTAATCAGGAAGACAACATAAACACATAGATACAAAGCAAGCTATACAAAAGACAAACAGAAACTCATCAATAGAGAAAAGACACTGGAAGTAAGAAGTATGGGAATGTCAATGGTAATAACTCTAGATACCAGTGCTTATTTGGATAAGTAGTTTTCCAGAATATAACACTAACAACTCAAATTTCTATAGTTCTTTAAGGTTAACTAAACACCTTTTTTACACTAATCCCATGAGATAAGTGGTATCATTATTATTGTCCCATTTGCAGAATTGGAAGTTAAGATTGAGGGAAATTAAGTGATTCACACTTGATGGAGAATATAGCAAATCTAGGAGCTAAACTAGGGCCTACCCCAAAACAAAGATTAAATAATAACTGTTGAATATTATCAAGAATTAACAATTAGGCCTTCTTTTCTCACAGCTGAGAGATAGGGAATTGTTGGTTCAGAATGCTGTATACAAGGTCAGACATAATCTCTGCACTATTTTTTAAAATTTTTTTTTTGTTTGTTTGTTTTTGTTTTTGTTTTTTTTTTTTGACAATAGGGTGGTTTCCATGAGGGGAGTTAGTGCAATTGGGGAATGTTGGAAAATGACTATACATAAGAACATTATCATTAATAAAGCTTGGGAAAAAAAGAATTAAGATTTGAAGTGGTTTTCCTATTTGGGGCTGTACTGATTGATTACTTCTAAGATAGAGTAAAAAGCAGGATAGTTTTGAATTTTTACTTCCTATGCTTTCTAATGTGGCCCTTAGGAATGTTCTTCAGCCTCCCATTTTCTCCTTAAGGAATGAACCTCTTTATTTTCCTTCTCTGTCACCAAGAACTATTGTTATACAAGTGAAGGGAGTGTGGAGGGGAAAAGAAGTGTTCAAAAATAAGAATAGCTCATACTGCATGTATTTATCCACTCTCCCTCCCTTGCTTTCTCTGCCTTAAAAATGCCTGACCAACTGGGATGTTACTCTTAAATTTTGTCCACACTTTTGATGGGGGTAATCCTGAAACTATCCTTGACTTTTGGAGTGAGCCCTGAAACTCTCCTGACAGGGACCCAACCTTGGGCCATTTAAGTGGTTTCATTAAGATTGGCCCAGAAACACTCCCTACTTAGCTCAAACTTAAGTGGAGATTTGAGATTTGGACCTGATATTTCTATTGAGTAACAGCAGCCTCTATTGAGCTAAAAATTAGTAGGACCACTCCTAGTGGTCTCATTCAACTGGAAATCTAGGCCTGGGGCCAGTGACAACATTGAAGGAATCTCATTCAATTGAAATTTCAGTCTCAGATTTCCTATTAAAGGGCAATTTGGGGCTCATTTCTTTGCAGAGGTCTAAAAGCAGGAATCATGCCAGGCCAGGGGACCTCTCTGGCATAGCTGCCTGCCAGGACCCCTGCCCACTGTGAAGACCTTCTGCCAGGATTTCTCTGTTAGGACCTTTATCTCTCTGTCAGGACCTTGCCACTGAAGAAGTCAGTCTCCTAGCAAAAGCTGACTTCTCAGTGCCAATAAACTTCCTTTTGCTGGTCAAACTTGGGTTCTGTAGAGGGCTGAAACTGAAAAGATGTGCTTGAATCCAACAATGAAGCACTTAAGGCTAATTACCTATTTGATGTGAGACAATGACTCTATTAGCATATGTTTGGATAAATGGCTCTTCTCACTATTTGGTGCTTACTGAATGTTTGGCGTTAAGATAATCATAGACAAGGATTTGAGGGTGGGCTGAGAGAGGAGCCAAAGAGTCACTTTGCCTCCGGAGGAGCAGGAGGAGAGAGGCTGGTGGCTCTGGACTTGAGAATCCAGGAATTTGCTTGGCTGCCTCTTTCACGTCTCCCCTAAAGACCAAGAACTTTGATGTATCCTGACTGGCTGACCTGAAGCCCTCCAGAGAGCTAGCCCGTACTTCACAGGGTTCATGAATTCTTTTACACTGGACCTGCGCCGACCAAAGAGGAGTTCCCACAACTCTACATTGTCACAAACCTCATCACTTTGGTGTGATTTAATTCAATACCCTACACATAGCAGATGTTCCAAATGTTCTTTTGATAAATATATTATGAAGCAATTCACCACAAGAAACATAAGTTATTAGGTTCGTGGAAACCATGACTGCCAGGGTCCTATGACTACTGACACTGGCACAACAGGGAGAACAGATAAGGTTTCAGAGGGTATCTTCAAGGGAGCATCTGCTAATGATGTTGTGAAACAAATTCTTTACCTTTAAACCTTTCACCGTCTCTCCATCTGGTACTGAATTGCAAAATTCAACGTGTGTAAAACCTGAGCTTGACCTCTAATTGAGGTGATTTTTTTTTCATCTTCTGCCTAGAATTTGTTTTTTCCTAAGAGTTCTCAATTTAAGAGGAGAGATGACAAGGTCAAGATAAGGAGTTTGGAGTGGTTAATGGACACCTAAGATGGCAGGTAACTCAAAAGATGACAATTTCATAGTAATGAGGAAAGGGAATACATCAATTTAAAAATTCACCCCCTTCTTCAGTGTTCCTTGTTGCAAGATCTCTTATTTGCTGTACCATAGTTTGGAGCTATCTAATTTCCTTTACATGAGCACCCTAGCCAGAATGCAGGGATAGGCTCGGCTGTTCTTTGAAACCCCTCTTGCTTTGCTCTCTCCTCCCACTCAGAGGTATAGATCCTTCCATAGATTTGTTCCAGTTTTTCTCTGAACAGGGAGATAAGAATACTAAAAATCTGGAGAGCAAACAGCAGAGGGCAGAAATGCTACAAAAGCTTTTCCTTAAAGTATCTCTAAATCTGGGTGTGACAGCTGCCAGTTCCTCAGGTCTGTAAAGCCCTCAACTTAGGTGACACAACAGCCCTGTGTGGGACTAGTAACCTAATCTCTCAAGCCTGTTCCTCCATTATTCAATTTGCTTTGGGGCAAACCTGCAGCAACATCAACAAAAGGATAGTACTTAGTACAGAGCTTGTAGGTGACTAGGGTGTAAACTCAACACCCAAGTTAAAATCTGGCCTCATACATTTACTAATTGTATGACATTGGGCATGTCATTTAATGGTTATTTGCCCCACAATCCCCATTTGTAACATGGGGATAATAACAACACCTACCTCAAAGAGCTGATGGTTGTCACAAAAATCAAATGAGATAATAATTGTAAAATGCTTATTACAGTGCCTGGTACACAGTAAGTGCTATTTAATGCTAGTTATTATTAATATACAACTCATTTATCCAAGGCTTGAAGGATATAGCACAGCTGGCTGGTCTGTAGATGAAAAGAAAATGTTCTAAAATGTAGCTACTTGCAGTGACCCTTTAGGCCTATGATTAATCTGAAGATCTCTAAACCAACAGTGATCTCCAATTTCTGTAAAGGACAGGTAGCACAAAACTTGGGGCTCTGGTTCCTATCTCTTAATGGCTACCAGTTTCCCTATTCTCCTCCTCCAGATACAGCCAAAGGGTGGGGAGGGAGGGGAGGACAGAATGGTCTGGGAAAAACTATAGTGACTGAATTTGCGCAAACACAGTAGCCTTGAGACTGGATTTCACAGTCTCCTTATCTATTTTGTACACTGAAGGCCATGGAGTCCTCCCCTTGCAGATATTATTTATATACATAGAATTTTTTTGAAGTGCAAGATTGGAGAGAAGATATAAAAATTCAAGAATTTATAAGATAAACAAAAAAGAAAAATAGAAAAAATATACAATAAATGGAAAGATAAATAGAAACATCTTAATTTACTTCAAATCTTCTATACAGAGATCTTTCTTACTAATAGTAATTTTATTCATATATATAAAGACCAGGCTTTAGTTTTAGCAACTTTCAGTAGTTTTCTTAAATTGTTTCTGCATGTTTGTGCAGGAGACTGCAGTCTCTAGGAGAATAAAATAGGCAAAATAATAATAATTTATTTCCCATTTGCAATTATAGACCACTCAAAAACTTAGCTTAAACTTAGCTTAGAGGGGAAAGCAAGTTTTTCATCATTTCATCTTACTCTTGAAAATGGGGGTCTAGGAGCAGCTAGGTGGCTCAGTGGATAGAGCACCAACCCTGAAATCAAGAGGACCTGAGTTCAAATGTGGTCTCAGACACTTAACACATCCCAACTGGGTGACCCTGGGCACAACACTTAACCCCAATTGCCTCAGGAAAAAAAAAAGAAAGAAAGAAAATGGGGTTCTACAAATTAGGAACATCTTACAATTATATGATCAGAATCTAAAGATGACAACATTCTTTGGGATATAATTTGCCCATTGCCACCCCCTTCTACCTCTATTACAACTCTCTAGTAGAATATTACATTATTGAGGACAAATGTCTTTGCTTTTTCCATCTTTGTTTTTTTTTTTTTGTTTTGTTTTGTTTTTTTTTGAGAAGTTTCAATTGTGTCATTTTCACCATTATCTTGATAACACTGGGAAAGTGAACCTGCCCGCCCTCTTCCACCACCAGAAGCCTAAATGGAAGTGATATAGGCAGGAAAAATGATTGACCTCAAACTGAGTTCAATGTCCCCATGCTATGTAAGTTAGAAGATAAAAGCTTTTTAAATCAAGGCTTCTAAATCCAAAGAAGAATAAGCAACTTTTGTTCATTCAATTCAAACCTCAGGTTCTCCCTTTGTGATTAATATAAAGAGGCTAGCATTAGTAATTTTGCTATCTAGAAATTTCTTTGTCCTTGTTAATCTTATTAAAACAACCTAGAACAAAGCTTTTTTAATCACACAATTCTTTGCTAGTGCATTCAAATGAACTACAGATTTACCCTAAAAAAGAAAATTAGGTTTGAGCCTGATAGGAAAAACTTCATCTTTTGTCATTGCTCTAGGCATGCTGACAGTTTGTTATTTAAAAAAAAAAAATTGAAAATACCTCCTATTTCTCATACGAAATAAAATATTTTCTGTCTGGTGGTTCCTATAAATGTTGCAGCCTCCTCAGAAGTCTGATGTCTGATGACTATAGTATTAACCCATAGAGGCTCATTAGGAAATCCTACTACATTTTGATCCTGACAAGCCTCCATCTTCATATTTTCTTATATCTTGCTGCCTCTATCTTCTATTTTTCCAGGAGACTGTAACTTGCTTGAAGACAAGAATTGCTTCATTTTTGTTTTCCTAGATTCAATATCAAGTACCAGGGTAGGTACTTAAGAAATGCGTGTTGAATTAATGAAACAGCAAGTCCAACACCAGCACATTTGCCTTTTCCACCCACTCTCTGACAAAGGCAAACTCCCTAAGACCAATGGCCACTTCCACTCCCTGTAGAGAGGCACACTGAGTTTGCAACTCTAAGTGACTTAAGTATAAGAAATACCAAACTGCACCAAAGCTGTCCATCCATCCAGCTTATGGCAAAGTTTGATAGAAGAATATAAGTATTCTCTCTGATCTCAAAGTACTTGCAGACCACCCTTAACATCCCTAACTCTCTATTATTCATTTATTTGTCTATATCTCTCTCAAGCTAGCTTATGTCAAATATTTATGATTGGAACAAATAGATGACAGAAAAGTATCTATTAGGGGCAGCTAGATGGCACAACAGATAGAGCACTGGCCCTAAAGTCAGGAGAACCTGAGTTTAAATCCAATCTCAGACACTTAACACTTACTAGCTGTGTGATCCTGAACAAGTTACCTAACCCCAACTGCCTCACCAAAAAGAAAGTATTTATTAAACACTTAAAGAAGAGATGCAAAAGTGAGGGAAGTCCCCTTTTTCAGGGAGGTTATACTGTAATAGAGGGAGACAACACATACAGATGAATGCTTGTCAGTGAGTCATTTTTAGATTTAGAAAGTTGTTATTGTTTGTTCTTTGTTCTTGAAGGGGACTGTGACATCAGGGAGGTGACTCCATGACATGAAGGTGAATTGGATTTAAATGAGGGAGAGCTACGTAAGGTCCCCTGCCTCACTTTTCCCTCCAGAACCATCTGGGTCCAGTGACCAGATAGAGATCAAGATGAGAGTTACAGGGAGAATGAGTAGAACCTTTCCAGAAATAATGACAGAGTTGGTTTGACTATGGTTTCAGAACTGGCAACAGGAGTGAGGGTAAGGGGAAGGGAAAATGTGTACTAGCATTGTTTGGCGTGATAGCTGTTAAGTAAATGAGAGAGAGCAGCTAGAAATCTATTCTAGACGTAGTAGATAACAGAGACAACCACAAACAAGAAATTTAAGCCCCACTATGGGCTGTTCTAGACATGAAAGTGTTAAGTCTTCTAACACTTGGTTTGAGGGCCTTTGGAAGGAAGAGCATGATAGCTAGTGAAATGGCCTTGGAGCAAAGTGGAGCTATTATTAGGAAATGAAGTCTATGTGTTTATTATCTACTATATAAAGTAATATGTTTTTTCCTTGGTCCTAGAGTAAGCTGATTTCTCTTTCAAGGATACTGAGATCACAAGCTCTAGTTATAAAATCCAATATCTTTCAAGATTTTTAGCTTTCATTGTATCAGTTCTGTCTTTGTCTTTCTAAGCTGAAGATTTCCCATCTTTTTCAGCATATAAAAGTCATTCCATTTTAATTGTCCTTCTCTGTTCCTAATTCCCATTATGCCAGAATCTTCAGGATTCCGTTTAAACATCTTTCCTAATCAGATGCAGTATTTTGATGGTAGAGTGGAAGATGGAATAGCTAGCAGCCTTAGTCCTACTGCCATCAGGAAATGTTTATATTCAAAAATGTATAAAATGTCTCAGGTACCTTTTAATTTTATAGATAATGAAACTGAGATTCAGAAGTACTGAAGTGGCTTAGAATTACAAACAAAAGTATTAAAGGAGCTGGAATTAGGAAACCAGGTCTCTTGACATAAGCTGTAACTAGAAATTCTGGCCCCTGGGGCTAACTTCTTAGCTAGGGAAGAAATAGAGAGTGCATGAAATATAAGAGACAGGTAACAGAGAGGACAACAATTGTTAGAGAAAGTATATACTTCTGGAAAAGAAATGCCCTTAAGATTGCTCCCTGGGAAAATCCTCCTTTGCCCTAAGCAAGTTATACTTCTGTTTTCAATTTCTGGTCCAGTACGACTCTTCCCAGTACTCCCTTCTGGCTCATGATTTCATCAAACCTCACAACCTTGATGAGTTGGAGCCTATCACTCTGTCTGAATCACTCATATCTGTCACTCCAGCATAGGTATTTTAGCTTTAGAGCTTAAGGACTGGGTCACTCCCCAAGATCCTTTGCAATTCTATAAACATTCTTAACCATTTTTTTTTGCCTCAGCTATTACCCCTGAATTTGAATATTTTGATTATTAGTAGAAAATGAGTCTACCTTACAATTTTCATTCTCATTTCACCAATCAAACATTTGTTGAATAGGAATAGTGAATCCGTGGCTTAGTTAGCTAAGGAATCTCAAATGTGAAGATGCCCTCTACGAAGTAAGGTCAGCATTTTTTCTGCAACATGTATTTGTGAGAGTGGATATCTCATCCAGGATCACAAAATAGTATTATTCAGAGGCAGGTTCTTTTTGGTACCAAGCCCAGATCTTTCTTGTTCACTCATTCAGTCATATCTGACTCTTCATAACCACATATGGGTTTTTCTTAGCATAGATACTGAAGTGTTTTGCCTTTTTTCCTTCTCCAGGAAATTAAGGTAAAGAGGGTTAAGTGACTTGTCCAGTGAGTGTCTGAGGCTAAATTTGATTTAATTCCAGGCCCACTAAGTCACATAGTTGCATTATTATCATTATTAAAACAAGAAAAATTTTAATAAAAAGATACTCTTTCAATGCAACTCATACTGCAGAAATGTAACTATCTTTCTCATTTCTTTTGAATTTCTATAAGTAAATTCATAGTAAACGTGTACAAAATATAAAATCATGTAACTAAAGAATGTAATTCTATACAGACCAATTAAACTTTATAATTCACTCTGAATCTCAGCTGGGTATCAAATCCTTTCAAAAGTAATCAGCAGCTTATTTCTCATTTAGGGTCAGAAATGTATTCCATTCAGGAAATATTGTTCCTATTTCTTGTACAATGAGTTTGAAATCTAGTCTTTCTTTTACTATCTCTGTGACCTTAGGCAAATCACTTATAATAAGACTGTGTCTCAATTTCCTCATCTGTAAAATGAGAAAATTAGCCTGGATGAACTCTTCCAACTCAGTGATTCAATGAATTAATTTAGGAGAAGATATCAATGTTAGTCATCCTGTTTTTCTTTTCTTAGTCAAAAGTCTTTCCTCATCAGATAAGAAACCGTGGTGGCTAGGAGCCCTAAAATGACATTTCTATCTTCTATTTATCATAAAGAAAAAGAAGACCATCCCTAAACTCTAAAGCATGTACTTCTATACAAACCAATTAAACTTTATAATTCACTATGAATCTCAACTGGGTATCAAATCCTTTCAAAACAATCAATAGCTTATCTCTCATTTGGGGTCGGAAATGTTTTCCACTCAGGAAATATTGTTCCTATTTCTTGTACAATGCAAAGATTAATTAATTTGAAGTTTGAGAAACTTAGTTTGAAATCTAGTCTTCCCTTTACTACCTCTGTGACCTTAGGCAAATAATTTATAATAATAACTGTGTCTCTATTTCCTCATCTGTAAAATGAGAGTTAGACTGGATGAACTCTTCAAACTCTGTGATTTAATGAATTAATTTAAGAAAAGATATCAGTTATCCTGCTTTTCTTCCTTTAGTCAAAAGTCTTTCCTCATCAGACAAGAAACCTGTGGTAGCTAAGAGCCCCAAAATAACATTTTTATCTTCCACTAGTCATAAAAAAAAAGAAAATCATCCCCAATCCCTTCCCTTATACTTTCTAGTTACAGACAAATAATCTTCAAACAACGACAACAGTTCATTTAAGCAGCAGGTGTCAAATTTTCAGTAAGTTACACTCCAAAATTTTTCTAAAAGATACAAAAGATTTTATGCCAAAACAAAGTTAAAAATAAACAGAATACTCAAATGGATCAATAGCATCATTCATTCTGGAGTTTCCTCTAATGCATTTCCAAAATCATTCATGTCTGCCTATCCTGTGTAACTCTTGCCTAGGAATTCCCAAACATCAACTAGAAGGAGTTCCCTCCAGTGTATGTGAGGCTTTCATCATTTTTTCTTCCACATTGTGAGTTTGCCAATAGAATATTCTAGTTCTTCACTTGCTGCCCCTCACTCTTAGCATGGGACTACCCCTTCTTCTTTTCTCTGTCCTACATGTTCTTATTTGTAATATCTAGATTTAAAGTTGGAAAACACCTTATGGATAATCAAGCCCAGTTATCTCATTTTATAGATGAGGAGAGGTGTCAAATGGCTAAGATTCTGAGCCAGGATATGATCCACATCTTTCTGGCTGTAAGTCTAGTGCCCTATGAGCTATCCCCCCTAGCTGCCCTATTCCTCTTCTTTAGAATAGTGTCTGGTACATAATAAGTGATGAATAAATGGTCAATAAATGCTGACTTTATTCTCCACTGCTTATTTGTTGCTTTTTGCTCACATATGTCATGTAAAAAATATGGTACAGTAAAATAGCTAATTTCATCATGGCACAAATTGGTTGATTTTTCCATAAATTCCTTACCCAACCTCAATGAAGTTCATCAGCCATTTTTTGGTCCTTAGATAAATTTTTTTGTAATTTGTCCCCATAAACCCATTATTTTACTTCTTTTACAAACTCCTTATCATTTATAAACCTGGAGGTTTCACTGAGCACTTTTAATTCCTAATCATTTATATCTAAATTACCCAAGAATAAATATTCCATTACTAATGGTGGAGGAGGTAGGATACAGAAGCAAAAGCTATTAGCATTTCTATATCCAACAAAGTATGTATTTACCTCTACTTGTTACTTTCTCTTTTTAAATTAGTATTCCTCTATTCTATGTTAGCTTTTGTTTTTAGTAATCTTTTGAACAGACTATTATAAAATAAAATAAAATTTAAGTCTAAATAGATCTAGATTTTTCCCTCCTTTGCATGTTTAATCTGATATCAAAGAATTTTAGCAAATAAGAGAGACATGATTTTTCTGTATATAAATTGTATTCTCTGTTCTCTGATGGACATTAAGCTTGGGATAGTTGATTTAGAGTTTGAGCAGAAGCTATTTAGTCTAACCTCCTCTTTTCTGGATGAGAGAACTAAGGTACAGTGAGATTAAGAGATCTTTTCAAAAATATATAAGTAGTGTCAGAGGCAGAATTTAAATCCTAGTCCCCTGTCTTCAAAGCCAGTGTTTTTCTACCACACTGTGATTCTTCTCACTAATATTAAAACTAACAATAACCAACTTCTCCAACAACCAAAGTCCTTCTTATAGTCTTTGACAGATTTTATCCTACTATAGGCAGTATGGTCTTCCTTTCTTAAAACATAAAGTTCATGCTCAAAAAGTTATCAACTGTGCATACCCTTTGATCCAGCAGTGTTACTACTGGGCTTATATCCCAAAGAGATCCTAAAGAAAAGTATCTGTATGTGCAAAAATGTTTATGGCAGTCTTTTTGTAGTGGCCAGAAACTGAAAACGGAGTGGATGTCCATCAGTTGGAGAATGGCTGAATAAATTGTGGTATATGAAGGTTATGGAATATTATTGTTCTGTAAGAAATGATCAACAGGATGATTTCAGAAAGGTCTGGAGAGATGTACATGAACTGATGCTGAGTGAAATGAGTAGGACCAGGAGATCCAACAACAATACTATATGATGATCAATTCTGATGGACATGACTCTCTTCAACAATGAGATGAACCAAATCAGTTCCATTTATTCAATAATGAAGAAAACCAGCTACACCCAATGAAAGAACTATGGGAAATGAATATGAACCACAACATAGCATTTCCACTCCCTCTGTTTTTGTCCACTTGCATTTTAGATTTCCTTCTCAGGTTAATTTACCTTATTTCTAAGTTTGATTTTTCTTCTGCAGCAAAATAACTGTATGGATATGTATACATATATTGTATTTAACATATTCTTTAACATATTTAAGATGTATAGGTCTGCCTGCCATCTAGAGGATAGGGTGGGGAGAAGGAGGGAAAAAGTTGAAAAAAAGGGCTTTGCAAGGGTCAATACTGAAAAATTACCCATACATATATCTTGTAAATAAAAAGCTATAATAAAAAACATAAAGTTCAAATCATATCCTCTTTTTAAATTGCTGTTAATTCATATTTCAAAAATAAATATAATCTTTACAATAAAATTCTTCAAAGTGTTAATATGATTCTGATTTTTAAAAAATAGATTTCGATCTATAGGAGTACTTTATTCATATCTGGAATGAATTTATATTATAAGCCTATCAACAGAATATTTTATGTCCCTTACCAAGATGAAGCAGTGGTAAGCCAATATCCATCTTTATGGGCTTTTCAGACTAGGCAAGAATAAGAGATTCTCACTCTGATTATTTTTAAAATGTAAAGATGATCTTCCATTTGGGATAACATGAGAGCCTTAGAAAAAATGAACAGCATAATGTATTGGGGAAATAATCATCTCTCTCCCTTTCATAATAAGAAATATATGCCATTCTGGCCTCACTTCTGAGCTCTTTATCTATCTCACTGGCATACCCAAAACTCCACAGGAAATCAATATGCTAATTCAAATTCAGAAGGAAGATTTTACAGCTAAATCCAACTAAGATTTATTAACTATCATTCTGTAGTAAAAATTCTCCATTAAACTCTATTCACTTATTTTTTTTTAGAATGTTGGAACACCAAACAGTTGTTATCTTTAATATTATCTGCCAATAACAGATAAAATTACCACTAACCCACTCTCCTGCCCAACCCAGTCTCATTCATCATGTCACAATCCCTAGCCAATTAATCTGTTGAGTAGATGGATATACCTTGCTGTAGCTATGCAACTTTGTTTACATGTCTAATAAGGGGAGAGCTTAGCTCTCTCCATGAGATTTCCTATGTCTGAGTATTGTATGTATATATGTATTCAAAAGTGGTCTTTGAAAGTATTGTGAAGAGGTATGTGTGTGTGTGTGTGTGTGTGTGTGTGTGTGTGTGTGTGTGTGTGAGGGATGATCAAAATCCCCCTGATTTGCTGACTGGGGCATCTTCCATGAAGCTGAATAGATTCCTTTATTCTTTTCTAAGGGACATGAGTCTTGCTAAAATGACACAGGGAATGTCTTAAGTCCTTAGTGATTGGAAGTTGTATCAGCGGAGATTGGTAAGTGACCATTATGAGAGTAACTCCCTTTTTCTGTATTTTAGAGGCTAAAGAAATAATTCCATCTTCCTATTTTGGACAACTTTCCTTTCATAGATGTTTTCTCTCCCCTGAATTTTCTGGCCTGTGACAATAATGCCTTGTAGCATGAGCACAGATCAACCAGAGACATTTATTTTCCTAAGAGGTCTGAAATTGGACTTTGAATCCCTGGTTATCTTCTTTTGCCTTTCTCTTTTCTTCTCTGTGTTTGGGAAAGTGCTAACAATCTTGAGAAATGGACATTTCCAGCCCTGATGATTACTATATAGGCTCATAGGTTTACATCTACAACTGACATTTGAAATAACTAAGTTCTTCCCTGTCATTTTACAGATCCAGAAACTGGGGCTTAGAAAGGGTAAATGACCAAGGTAAACAATGATGCTGAGATTGAATCTAGACCCTCTAATTGTAAAACCTATGCCCTTTACACTTGACCATGCTACTGCATAGGTCAAGAGTTCCTGAATTCAGAACTCAAGCTTATTCCAAGTAGAATTACTTTAATCTAAAAAAAAAAAAAAATTCACTGGCTGACTGGAAGAGCTGGACCATATAGGTTAGTTGCTTACACGCATATCTGAGGTGAATGTGAAATACCTCCCACCAAGCTGTCTTTATCTTCTGCTATGCCTATAATAAGTATAATGGGCAATTTTAATGTTTCATGTTTTTTGCATGTCTTTGAATCATTACCAAATTATGCATTTTGTATGGGGCAAAATAAATAATCTTCCTATACCTGATGCCTATATTTTACATTGAATACCTTTTCTGGAAGGGATTCTGGTCCCCTATTTTGAAAACAATCTAGATCTGAGCCATGTGCTCAGGAAAATTTTCCCAGAGAAATACAAATGAAAACAGAGGCAAAAAGGTAGAAATTTGTCTTTCTTTGGTGGGACCCTTTCCTCTCAAGTCAGAACCCAGTCTTCATGAGCCAAAAAGGTCATATTTAATTCCCCTAAACCACAAGGTGTGTCTATAGATGGAGGAAGCTATACTATAGTAGCAAGAGCACTGAATTTGAAATCAGAAGGCTTGATTTGTAACTGACTCTACTACCCATTTACTATTGTTACCTTAAGCCAGATGCATCCTCCCTGAGGCTCCATTTTCTCCTCTGTAAACTGTGATAATAATACTTATGTTATCTATCAAGAGGCAGCAAAGGCATATTAAATAGAAGGCTGAACTCGGAGCCATGAAGAACTAGATTTAATTCATGCCTCTGATGGAGAATGGTTGTGGATCCTGGGCAAATACTTAGCTTTCACTGTTTTGAGAAACTCACTAGACTATACAGAGAAGGTGCCAAGCTGCTTTGGCAGAGGGAGTTTCCTCTTCAGAAGTCCTCTTTATCAGCAAAACCACAAATCCAGCTTTTATCTACCTTAGAGGGCTGTTAATGACTGTTATGGAGAATCAAATGAAATAATACATGTCAAATACTTCAAAATGGCAGCTTAAACTAGAAGGTGTAGTGGATAGGGTGTAGGATCTGACATCAGGAAGACAAATTCAAATCTGGCCTCTGAAACTTAACAGGCTATTTGACTCTGGGCAAGTCATTTAAATTTCTGTTTGCCTCAGTTTCCTCAACTGTAAAATTGAATAACAATAGCACCTACCTCACAGAGTTGTCTTAAGAATCAAATGAAATAATTATAAAGTACTTAGCACAGCACATTGCACACAATTGATGCTATAAAAATACTAAATTATTATATT
The DNA here is from genome assembly GCF_048593235.1 of Sminthopsis crassicaudata. Lineage (NCBI taxonomy): Eukaryota > Metazoa > Chordata > Mammalia > Dasyuromorphia > Dasyuridae > Sminthopsis > Sminthopsis crassicaudata. The sequence goes on from NC_133621.1 coordinate 106,735,955, forward strand.
AAGATTGGAAAAAACAATTTGAATAAAAGCTACATTTGTGTGATTATTTCTCAGAATATATTGTCAAAGGTAACTATATGGGTTTGTGTATATGTTTATTAGAAGGAGATATGAGGAAAGAAGAATAGAATGTTAAACATAGGTTAAGTATATTCAAAATCAAAAGACATATAACTTCCCCAATAAATCCCAAATTGGCATGATAATTGGCAGATCAATATATTTAAGATATATCTTTTGATGTCATTATGGCAAAGGGGAAAAATATAGAAAAAATATCCTATTAAATTAACTTTTGGGAGAGGATCACTTAATACAACCCTTAATCATTGTGTATAATAAGAAATTAAAAGCAAAGTTCATTCTTTTAAGGATAGCCTGAAAGTGATATGTCCAAAATAGAATTGTGGGGTTAGGGCTAAAAGGGACTTCAGTGATCATCCGAGGCAATTCTTTCATTTTTCAGGTGAGAAAACAGATCCCAAAAACTTAAGTGATTTGTCCTGTATCACACAGCAAATAACAGTCAGCATGCAAATATGAATCATATGACTATATCTAGTACTCTTTCCACAAACAATGTCTATATGCAGAAGGAATACATAGGCTTCAAAGAAAATGATAAATACTCTCTGTCTTATTTAATTGAATTGGACTCACCTATTAAACATTAAATAAATTGGTAAATGTCAGTCAACAAGCATTTATTTAAGGCCTTACTATTTTCCAGGAGCTTTGCTAAATTGTGGAGATACAAAGAAAGTAAAAACCCCTCCCCTCAAGGAGCTTATGCGCTAAGGGAGAGTAAATTACTATATACATATAAGACAGAATTGTTGGAACAAATCTGCTTGTATATATGAAGTTGATGAAAAGTTATATAACTTCTAAGGGAAGTTATAGGAAGCAGGGGGAGGGAGGGAGGAGACTATCCCCTATAGATCAGATTTGCACTGAACCTTGAAAGAAATAACATAAGCAATAAGAATTGAAGAAGACTCATGAGGGGAAGATCATGGTTTAAGTAAAAGAATTGTGGCTCTAAAGTCAAAGAATCTGTATTCAAATCCTGCCTCTCATGCTTATTATGTGTATGATTTTAGGCAAGTGATTAAATCTTCGTATGTTCTCTCATTTGTAAAATGATAGGATTACACTAGATGGTCCCTCAGGTCTCATCCAGTTATAGTTCTATGTTGCTATGTTTCTAAATCAGAGCAACATGCAATTCATTAAGTGTGTCTCAATGCAAACTCAAAAAGTGGATCTATGAGTAATATTTATATACACACACTAAGTAAAAGGAAATAGTTCTCCTCCACAGGCTCTTGGATTTCTCTTGGAGTTATCACTAACCTATCCTCTGTGAGGTAGGGGAACCATCCTCACTACTAGGAAAACAATTCAAATTGCATGCTTTACTAATTTGTCAATTCTATCAATCTCTTACAAGACACAAGAACACAAGTACATTCATTCTTTCTCTTTCTCTTTCTTTGTCTCTCTCTCTCTCTCTCTCTGTCTCTGTCTCTCTCTGTCTCTGTCTCTTTCTCTCTTTCTCTCTCTGTCTCTCTATATCTATTTCTCTCTCTTTGTCTCTCTCTCTTTCTCTCTTTGTCTCTCTCTTTCTCTCTCTCTCTCCCTCCCTCCCTCTCACTTAAATCTCAAAGCCAAAAACAGCTGAACCTTCAGAAATATTTTATTCTGTAGAAGAAGAGGAAGATATCTCTGAGAAACTTTATGGAAAAAGGGAAGAGATTTGGACCCATCTTCTCAAGTCTTTGATTTTTAATTCTATTATAAATGTAGAAAACCACCTGTGTTATGTATCTTGAAAACTAGCTTCCACACACTTTAAAACAAGCTCACAAATCATTCTGGAATGTCTTTTGAAGTTGATTAACACAATCCTTCATTCCTGACATATCCCTGAGATGTGATCAAGTGAACTCATTACCACAATACATAAAAAAGAGTTTCTCAAAGCAAAACAGAGAAGTAGATGTGTGAGCAACATCCAAGTAAATTATTCTACCTTATCATCATTGATCCACAATTCAAGGATTAAATTAGAAGAAAATAAGGTAGAGTAGAAGGGAGATAGTGAGAAGACCTCATGGGTTCCCTCTGTGAACATAATTTATCTGTGTAAATATATGTACCTGCATATTATTCACATATAAAACACATAATGATATAACATATAATAAGGTATTTTTCAACTTTAAAAAACTTTGTCTGATATTCAGGGCAATATTGGAAGGAAAGAGGGATGTGTGTACATATGTATATGTCAGTTTCCCCTATAGGAAAAGGGAGATGTTACCTATCATTTTAATCCACCAGACTCAATTATCAGAAGCTAACCCTAAAAATCTGAAAGTATAACCTAAAATTATATAGCATGATCTTATTAATATTTTTACTAAATCATAAGGTCTCTATAAGCCCTGATCTAAATATTGTAGACTAAATATCATTTTTATTTTGGAAAAAAAAAGTAATTCATAATTTGTATGAAAATTAGTGTTTTTTACTAGAAAGAATTCTGGCACTGGAACCAATAGAGCTGGAGGTCCCATCCTGGCTCCAGCACTTACTACCTATGGGAATGTGTGGACAAGTAATTTTACCACCTCAGTCTTCAATTTTCTTAATTGCAAAATAAAGACAATAATACTTGTATTATATTCCACACAGAGTATGAAAAGGAGAGGACTTCTTAAGGCTTAAATTGTGAGAAAGATATGAATTGTGAAAACTTAAAAAAAAAAAAAAAGCTCTCGGTTTTCTTTTCGTTTCACTCCTTCAATGAATCTATGAGGATGCCTACCACTATGAGATTACCACCTTCCTGATGTCTTCTCAATTTACATAGTTTTCCAATGTTCAAGTAAAATAATATGCATTAAAGCTTTTTGCAAACATGAAACATTTATATAAATGCTACCTATTATTGTTGTTGTTACATTTTTGTTTGTGAATACACCATGATCCGGCACGTTTTTCTATCACCAGAAAGACAAATTAGTTACTAATCATTACTATCATTGTTACTATCAGTGTTCATTTATAGTTGTATCTGCCTATTAATATGTCCCTAACATTTCTAAATAAAAAGTGCTTTATAGAGTCAGTATCAGGATATAAGACTTAGCATCTACAAGACTACAAGTTTTAGAATCATATCTACAGACAAGCAAAAGAATTAGGCCTGTAGCCAAAAATGTCATATCTAGCAAAATTATCTATAATTTTCAATGAGAAAAAATGGACCTTCAATAAAGTTGCAGATTTTCAGCACTTTCTATCACCCAAACCCACACTTAACAGAAAATCTAACATATAAGAGCCAATATCAAAGAACAATTTAAGGAACTCAACATGGACAAACTGTTTAAACATGGAGGAACTGTTTATGCTTTTACATGGGAAATATATACTTTATGTTGAAGATTTACATCAACAATAAGGTAAGCTCAAAAGAAAGATTGTTAGAATAAAGGTAAAAATAGTAATTATTCAAGTGTGGTGCAGGGGAAAAATAGACATAGAGGCATTCAAGCAGAGAGAAGGTCTAATAGTTCTGAAAACTTACTCACATCAGGAATGGGTTCAATAGGAAATACTACATAAATACCATGAAGGGTATAATACCCTCCAAAATCTATAAAGAAATAATGGGAGAGGGATAGGTGTATGAGGAAGCAAAGGATGAGGGGAAAAGACAAGGGAAGGATCCCTGGGAGGGGGACCCATAAAATAGTAAGCTAAGTTATGGAGCAGAATTTGATGAAAAATTCAGCAGGGATAGGAAAGATGTGTATTTGGGGTATGTGTGTGTGTATATATATGTATATATATATATACCTATGTATACATAAATAAATCTTTTCTTAACTGTAGCTTGCTTGGGAGTGGGGGGTATGAAAGGGAGATATATGTGTATGTTTATGTATATGTATATATTGACATATGTGTATATATATATATATATGGGGTATGAGGGATGAAAGGGCAAAAAAAATAAAGTGTGTACACACATGTATAAATACATACACACACACACACACACACACACACATATATATAAAACTTCTGGGTTAAACTTTGCATTGACATCAGATCCACCTCAAAAACTGCCAGTGTCCTTCCTTTATTGATTCTTCCTTCTATTTATTTTGGATTCCTGACTTTCTACCTGCCCTAATTACTGACTTTTAGGTAGTTTACTATGCCACTGTCTAATGAGAGAGACAGCATACAAACAATAGGTAAATTATAATTAATAGAATATTATATTATGTTGGAAATAATTAATGAGAGAAGACATTGGAATTGATGGAGAATCACAAAAAGCTTCCAGTAGAAGATATGGTAGCCAAGAGGTAGCAATGAGGCAGAAATATACATTCCAGGCCTGGGGGACAACAAGAGAAAATGCCCAGAGTCAGAAGATGATGGCCTAATAAAAATAATGATGAAGAAAATCCATATCCAGACTTAAAAAAAAAAAAAAAGGATTAGTCTAGTAACTATATTTAGACTAAATATGTGCTTAGAATCCCCAGAATTGCAAAAGTCACAGCCATATACTAAGTGACAAGAGCATCAGAATTAGATCTGCTCTGATCATCAGAGTTCAGTATCTGACACCAACTTCTCACACCCTGAAGGGTAATCACTAGCACTTCCTATAATTATATAGGTTCATTGAACTCAAAAAAAATGTCCAGTCCTACTTCAAGTTAATGGAAATAGATAGGATTTGTATCTGCTTCCAAAGACAGTATTCTTCAATGGGCAATTCTCCTTTTGATGATCTGTTCAATTGTTCTGACTTATGGTACTATAAAAGGTAGGGCCCCAAATGAGGATACTTATGAGATGGTCCTACATATTGGTATATTTTCTGGTCTATCTTACCCTTCCCCCAACTTTTTATTATTGGCTATCTTTAATCATTCTGTCACCTTCCTACATTCTCAGTAGTTACCACTAATAAATATTACTTATCACTGTCTCCTATCCCTCTCCACCAAACTTCTCCTACAGCTGTCCTCAGCTACCAGAAGGTGGTAACAATGTCATCAACAGTCCCTAGTGTGCCATCTGCCACACCTTTTTCTTCCATACTTCTCTTTGGTTCCTGTTCTTACTACCATCATCTAACTCTCAGCAGGCTGCATCCACAAAACTGGGTCAAGTTCCTTGCATTGCCCCATTATGGCATTCTGTTGCTTTCCCCTAACAGATGGCTCTTGACACCATTCCTCACTCTTTAATGTTGACCCATATGGGGACAAATCTTCAAGTGTGTTTTATAACTCAGAACACATGTCTGGTTTTCTTTGGAAGGTAGACATGAACTTATGTGATGCAGAGATGCTGTCAGTGGTTGCCAACTTCCCCTTCCTTTCTTTCAGTATTTCTAGTACTGCCTTGAAGTTTTTCAGAATGTCAAGGTAACTTGTATGACTTATTATCAGTTAATGGGAGGCAATGGAAATTAAAAAGACAAAGGAAGAAAGGGTATTTATCCCCAGTTGAAAAATACTCATTGGCAGGTATAATTTGTTTTGGAAAAAGAGCAACTATGAAATGAGTTAGAAATGAACAGGATTCAGTAACGCTAGCAAAGCTAGGAATAGGACCTGGGCAATTTCCCTCGAAAAGAATGTTTATGAGTTTATAAGTCTCATAGCTGTCTAAGAACAAATCCATCCACACCAAGTAGGCTGGCTATGAGGTTGACCAAAAGCAAAGCTGAAAAAAAAGTTTCAAATAGCTCCAAAACATGTTGGTTTGAGAAATCTTGCCCTAAAAGAGGCACTGATCTAAAGAAATAGCACAGCAGATCTTAAAGAGATGGTGGCTCCAGAGAATAGTAACCACAGCAGCAGTGCTTCCAAGCCCTAATCAAAATGGTTATTGGATGTAGAGACATCAGTTAAGGAGTTCCTGAAGCAAACTAAAAAATTTTAGGAAGAAGTAAGGAAGGAGTAAGATGTAACTAACCCAGCAAGACAGTACCATGAAGATCCACATAAGAGAAATACTTAAGAAACAAAGCAGACAAACTGAAATCAAAACCTTCTGATCCCTCAAAAAATTAGTTCCCTGGGATTTTTTTTTCACAGCAGAGATCTTAAACATTTTTCTATTGACAATGGAGATTATGGGAAATTTTAGTCAATTGTGTATGGAGGAGGAATGGCTGAGAAGGATTCTATTCCTTGACTATAACTTTTTATTTGTTTTCATAATTCTGTTCCAATTAAATATTAGGTTATTTGATTTATGATTCTTGTCTAGTCTACTATCAGAATAGTAGACTAAAATGCATTTTATCCCTTCATTAAAATGAATAACCATATATTATCTTTATATTGAAGTGAATAACTGATGGAAATTCCAAAGTGAGCAGTCAATGTGTGTTAGATTTAAGCCTTCCTTGGCATATGGACCCCCTCCCTAAACCTCACCTAACAGGTTTTCCATGGATATAGGATCCCTTTATTTTTGTACTCCTCTTCAATTCCATGTAGGTTTACAATGACACATCACTATTTGCCTTCTCTCTGTGCTCCAGTATCAATACATTTTATTTATTGTTCATGTCAACCCAAATTAAGTGATTTGGAGAGTAAACTACTCTTTACCCTCTTGAGCCTGTATCTCCGTCTAAGAAATCAAAGTCAGATCATTTATCTAGGGCTGAAGTATCTAGAAAAGATAAAAGGCAGTGCAGGCTTTTTTCTAGTAGAAATGCCTTTGAGCCAAGGAAAAAGAGAGATTTGTATTCTCTACTATAGTTGATATCCTAATAATAGAAATATGCCAACATTCCATATTATTTACATAATATAGATGCTTTCTTGGGCAAAGATATTATCTTACTTTAAATAATTCATTGCTCATTGCTCTAAAATTAACTGAAAAATAAGCCGTTTGTGCTAATAAATTGTCAAGATTCACATTCACAGAATCATAAGTCACCTAAGGCATCAAAGTAACAGAGATATCACATCAGTATGCCCCCAATTGTCTTACAATAAAAAGAAATTAAATTAAATTAATTTTTTAAAAATCCTGTATGAGGATTCAAAAAAGAGAAAGATTAATTTCAGTTAAGGTGATCAAAGAAAACTTCATGATAATCTTAGCATATGATCAAGTATGGTAGAATCTTGAAAGGAAAAATGGTAGTGAGAGCATTGTAAGTGATTGAAAGAAGGAAAGTGCTAACATAAATAGATTACTTCAGTTGGAATAGATAGTTAGCTAAGGAATCTAATGAAAAATCAGGTGGAAAGTTTGAGTAGGATTAAATATAATAACTTATTACATATTACCTAAACAGGAGAAACAGAATAACAGAGACTCCATCTCAAAACTTGGAAGATCTGGGTACAAGTCTACCTTCTGACTCATAAAAGACATTTGTATGACCTTGGACAAATCAATGAACCAGCCAGAACAGTAATTTGCTAAGATTCTAAATTGCAGAGAAAGTGTCAACCTGCATGAGTGTAGAGAGTTTCATCCCCCCTGGAACTCCCTATGCCAATGAAATCATAATCAGGTCCCTATACTACCTAGATATGACTAGCCTTTCACTCAACTTTCAAAATTCCTCTGTCATTTAGTATCAGAATTTACGATTGTAGAGGCCAGTTAGTGAGACCCATCATTTTATAGATGAGGAAATTTAAGCATTGACTCACCCACATCACCCAGGCAATGACTGGCAGAGATCTGCTGCTCTGATTCTAAGCACAGTATTCTTTCTACTACATCACCTTTCCTCCTCTATGATAATTATTTAGTCCAAACAAAATTTCTAAAAGATCATCTTAGTGTGTCAGAAATAATTTTCCAGTATATGAATCAAGAGTTAAATCATTGTTTTTTACCTTTTACACAGTAATTATAACTGATAAGGATTGTAGCATAGAATTTACTATACGTAATAATAGGTCAGCTTCAAAGGACATATTGGCTCTAGCAGATGATAGCATAAATGTTGTCAATAAAATTTAAACTAAAAACCAATACTAACTAGCTGTAACAATCAGTGAAACAAAATTCTTCTCATATTGCTACTGAAGACTGTCCATAAGTCTAAATCATAAGAAAATTGTCCTATTGGTTTTCATACACTACAAGGAAAAATGTTAAGGGCAAAAATGTCAGAATCACAAAAATTCAGAGTTGGAAGTACCTCAAAGGGCATGTTGTCCAAACAATTCCTGAATAAGAATCTTCTTCCGAACTTCTCCAAGCGGATCATCCAGCAACTATTCAAAGAAATTAAAGACAGCTAGTGGTGCAGTGGATCAAGTGTTGGACTTGCACTCAGAAAGACCTTAATCACTCCATTTGCCTCAGTTTCCTCAACTGTAAAATAGGCCATAACAGCACCTATATCATGGTTATTGTGAAAAGCAAATGAGATAACATTAAAATAAAAAATTAAAACACTTAGAACATTGGCTGGTACATAGTAAATGCTATACAAATGTTTCTTCCCTTTAGATATTATATAAATACATATTCCCTTCACCTTCATCTAAAGACCTCCAGTGAGATATAGAGTTGTGAAAAGTGAAATGATGAGAGAAAAAATTGAGGTCAAATGCAGCATCATAGATTTATCCTTGAAAGAGATGTTGGAAGTAGTTTAGTATAGAGACACCCCCCTTCCAAAAGGCTAAGTGACTCGGCTCTGGCCATCCTGATAGAAATGGCTGAGTCAGGATTTGAAACCAGCTATTCTGGCTCCAGATTTAACCCCCAAGGAAGAAAAAGGCATCTTCTCTAGTAAGATTACTTAAGTTTCTCCTCCCTTAGGACAGGGCTGGTGACAACAGCAGAAATTAGTGGTAGGACTGCATTAAAATGCATTAAAATTTCGAGTTTCTTCCGTGAAATAGCATATAGATAGCTGAGACCATAAATATTCTTCCTGGCCCACTTTCCTCTGATTTTCACCTAAAAAGAACTTGGAACCTCTTTCACTATTCATCTTTCTGTTTCAGTACCCAGTGTCCTCCACAGTATATAGTTCTTCACTTTTATCTGGATGTCTTTCTTGATCTCTTTCCATTCTCATTTTTCTTCTCCATCAGATCATCAAGTTTTTTAGCCATGTTATGTGTGTGTGTGTTTTTTAATCTTTTTTTAAATGTGGAGACAATTCTTTTTTTATAGGCTCATAGAATCAAAATATAGAGCTGGAAGAACTTCAGAGATCACCTAGTCCATCTCTCTGACCTTACAGAAAAGGAAATTGAGTGCCAGAAAGGTGGAATGTGTTACCTAAAATCACACAGATAGGAGCATCATCTTTTTTTTTTCCTATGGTGACAGAATATATATAAATACACATATATATATATATATATATATATATATATATATATATATATGTGTGTGTGTGTGTGTATACATATATATCTACATATAAATACACACACACACACACACACACACACACATATATATATATATATATATGTATATCCAAATAGATACCTCCAGGCAAGTACTTAAGAAACTTTTTTTTTCTGAGATGAAAAATAAAACTAATTGTCCTCTTCCTACACACAAACACACACACACACACACAGAGAGAGAGAGAGAGAGAGAGAGAGAGAGAGAGAGAGAGAGAGAGAGAGAGAGAGAGAGAGAGAGAAACACACTGCTCTCTTTAAAACCAAAGTTCCACCTAAGTTGTTCTTCTCTTTTGATTCTAGTCATGGCAATAGAGCTTCCTGCCACTGAGACTGTGTTAAAGACCATGTGTGCATTGTTTAAGAGGCTTTGCTACTTCTCCACCAGCTGTCTTGTTCCTCTACAAAACAAACAATTCAGACTGTTGGGACAGGCATTTCAGAGAGTAGAGGAGCAACAACGCATCATGCAGCTGTCAAATAAATTGCTTATTAACAGTATCACACTCTAATTCATGTCATATCATGTAGATTCAATCTATAACCCTTATGAGCAATTGGAAAATCTGATCATTAGATGTAGTTCTATGCCAATTCCCGGAGCATTTTTTCTTGTTACTTCTTAGAGCTCTTCTCCTTCTTGCTCTATGCTAAACTTTCTACTTGCTAGTGTGAAATGAGGGCAGCATAGGGTACAGATTCTCTAAAAACTATCCCTCTGAGAAGAGTACTCTTGGGTCCTCAGATTTGACATTTTAAAACCGCAATTTAAATGCAGATTTTTAACTCCCTTGCTCCACAGCCAAAAGGGAAGCTTCTGATTTGATTAAAATACTAATGTAAAATTATATGCACAGCATTTTTCTTTTATAGCATGAACCAGGAATTTGTGGTGGTACAGTTTTTTCCATGAACTTTCAAGTAATATATCATCTCAAATGCTTATTATTTCCATCAGTCAGTTTTTCCAGTCCTTAGCCCTAAAGACAAGAGTATATTATCTATCATGATATATATTGTTGTCTTTCTTCAGGTTAGCATTTATATTTGTCAGGACTGCTGATATCCATTAGTAAACCAAATAAATCTAGGGACTAAAAACATTATGTGCTTAATAAAGATTAGTTGTTGAAATGACTCCCCAACTCTAACTCACAAGGCTCAGTCATAAACAGTAACCTATTCTCACTGTCATAGAAGTTCTGAAATGCAAAGGATCCCAGAAGTCATTTATCACAACCTAGATGTAAACAAGAACCCCCTCTACCACATTCTTAACTAATGGTCATCTAGCTTTAGCTGAAAGACCTCCAGTGAGTTACTACCTCCTGATAATCTATTCAACTTCAGAGACAATTGTAATTGTGGGAATTTGGGGGTTTGCCCCTTACAATGAGCTGAGATATACTTTCTTTGTAATTTCCCATTAATCTTAGTTCTGATTTCTGGAACCAAGTAAAACATGTGCAGTCTCTTTCCCACATGACAGTCCTTCAAATACTTAACAATAATGATCATGTTCCTTCCTAGACTTTTTTTTCTGTAGATGAAATATAATTCCATCTACTAGAAATTTAGTGGATGCCCATCAATTGGGGAATGGCTGAAAAAGCTACGGTATATGAATGTAGTAGAATATCATTATTCTATAAGAATCATTGGGCAGACTGGTTTCAAAAAAGCTGGAAAGACTTACATGAATTGATGCTAAGTGAAGTGATCAGAACCAAGAGAATGTTGTATACAGCAACAAGATAATGTGATGATCAATTGTGATGGACTTGGTTCTTTTCAACAATGAAACTTTAAGGCAATTCCAATAGACTTGTGATGGAAAGAGCCACCTACATGCAGAAAGAACTATGGAGACTGAATATGGATCAAAGCATAATATTTTTACCTTTTGTTGTTGTTTTTGTTTGTTGCTTGTTTTTTTTTTCCTTTCTCATGTTTTTTTTTCCCCCTTTTGACCTGACTTTTCTTGCACAGCATGATGAATATGGAAACATGTCTAGAAGAACTGCATATGTTTAACCTATATCAGATTGTTTCCTGAGTGGAGGAGGGGTAAGGGGGAGAAAAAATTGGAACACAAGGTTTTGCAAAAGCAAACACTGAAAACTATTTTTGCATGCATTTGGAAAAATAAAATAGTATTTAAGAAAAAAATAAAATAACATTTCCCTAATTTAAACATAAAAATATATAATTCCTTCAATCAATATTTATATGGCTTAATCTCAAGGTCTTTTGCCATTTTAATTAATCTAGGAACCTAAACTAGTTTGTTAATATTCTTCCTAAAATATAACATCCAGAAATGAATACCATAATACAAATTGGTCCAACCCAAACCACATATAATTATTGAGGATAATATAGATGATCAAATATAATGTAAAATCACATTTTTATTGGGGTTGCTATGACATACTATTGGATAATATAAAACTTACAATCTCCTAAAACCCTGAAATCTTTTTCACACAAACTTTTCTAAACATATCTTTCCATTGTGTATTTGCCCAGTTTACTTTTAAATCAAATATAAGATTTTATGTTTATTCTCTATTAATTTTCATCTCATCATTCTAATTTGCTGAAATTTCTTTAGATTCTGTTTCTATCATATATTGCATAACCTATCCCTAAATGCTACCCCTTTTATATTTTTCATCATATGAAAATGTAATAAGTAAGCTTTTCTACCTTTAAAACAACTGATAAAAATATTGAAAAGTAACATACTCTCTCATGTCCTTTGTTCCCAATTAAGATGGGTAACTCAACTGTAAGAGACAGCTAAGTGGCAGAGTAGATAGACTGCTACATATTATGTCAAGAAGTTCTAAATGAGATGAATACCAACTGTGTGACCCTGGAAAAGATACTTAGCCTTTGATTGCCTCAGTTTATTCAATCATAAAATAAGGATAACAATAGTACCAATCTCACAGAATTGTATAAGGATCAAATAAGATAACATACAACAATGCTTTACAAATATTAAAGCTCTAAATAAATGCCAGCTGTTATTGTTATAAGAATACAGATCTACATTCTCAAAATGCTAGTTAACAGATATGTTAGTGAGTGAGGAGCATCACTTACTGAATGGGAGAGACAATGAGGAGCAAATAATAATATAAGCAGTTGGCAAAACATGAGATAAGCAATAAAATGAAAATAAGAAAGAACCTAGTCCTCTTTCCTCTTCACAATTACACATCTTCAGCTCTGCCTCTTCAGCACATTAAGAACAATGACGGGGTAAAAAACCTAAGGAGAAATCAAAACAAGATTATATACCTTCTTACATGCATTACAAGATGCTACAATTATTCTCATTACCTCAACAATAATACTGCAAAGAAGAATTTCCATTTAATTCCTACTGATCATGATAATACCAAAAGTTAATATGATCTTCAATAGCAATAATAAAAACTAAGTATCCAAAGCAAGAAAAATGACAAATCCACCGGACTCTGTCTTGATCACATCACATCTGGACAACTGTATTCAGTTCCAGGTTCCACATTTTAAGAAAGAAGTTGAATGGCCAAACACTAAACTTGAAATTCTAAAAATAAAAGGAGAGATTAATAAAATTGAAAGTAAAAAAACCTATTGAATTAATTAATAAAACTAAGAGTTGGTTCTATGAAAAAACCAACAAATTAGATAAACCCTTAGTAAATCTGATTTTTAAAAAAAGGAAAGAGGAAAATCAAATTGTTAGTCTTAAAAATGAAAAGGGAGAACTCACTACCAATGAAGTGGAAATTAGAGCAATAATTAGGAGTTACTTTGCCTAGCTTTATGCCAATAAATTTGATAGTTCAATTGAAATGGAAGAATACTTTCAAAAATATAGGCTTCTCAGATTAACAGAGGAGGAAATAAATTGGATAAACTGTCCCAACTTAGAAAAAGAAATAGAACAAGCTATTAATCAACTCCCTAAGAAAAAATCCCGAGAACCAGATGGATTTACATGTGAATTCTACCAAATATTTAAAGAACAATTAACTCCAATGCTATATAAACCATTTGAAAAAAAAATAGGGATTGAAGTCCTACCTTAATGAAATTCATTTTATGACACAAACATGGTACTAATACCTAAACCAGGTAGGTTAAAGACAGAGAAAGAAAATGATAGACCAATCTCCCTAATAAATATTGATGCTAAAATCTTAAATAAGATATTAGCAAAAAGATTGCAGAAAATCATCCCCAGGATAATACACCATGACCAAGTAGGATTTATACCATGAATGCAGGGTTGTTTCAGTGCTAGGAAAACTATTAGCATAATTGATTTTTATCAATAGCCAAATTAACAAAAACCATATGATCATCTCAATAGATGCAGAAAAAGCATTTACAAAATCCAACATCCATTCCTAATTAAAAAAAAAAAAAAACACGAGAATATAGGAATAAATGGACTTTTCCTTAAAATAGTCAGGGGCATATATTTAAAACCATCAGTAAGCATGGAGATAAACTGGAACCTTTCCCAGTAAGATCCTGAGTGAAACAAAGTTGCCCATTATCACCATTACTATTCAATACTGTATTAGAAACACTAGCCTTGGAGATAAGAGTTGAGAAAGAGATTAAAGGAATTAGAATAGGTAATGAGGAAACCAAATTATCACTTTTTGCAGATGATATGATGGTATACTTAAAAAACCCTAGAGATTCTACTAAAAAGCTATTAGAAATAATTCACAACTTTGCAGATACAAAATAAATCCACATAAATCCTCAGCATTTTTATACATCACCAACAAAATCCAACAGCAAGAGATACAAAAAGAAATTCCATTCAAAATAACTGTCGATAGCATAAAATATTTGGGAATCTATCCTCCAAAGGAAAGTCAGGAATTATATGAGCAAAACTACAAAACACTTTCCACACAAATAAAATCAGATCTAACCAATTGGAAAGACATTAAGTGCTCTTAGATAGGCCGAGCAAATATAATAAAGATGACAATACTCCTTAAACTAATCTATTTATTTAGTGCTATACCAATCAAACTCCCAAGAAACTATTTTAATGACCTAGAAATAATAACAACAAAATTCATAAGGAAGAACAAAAGTTCGAGAATTTCAAGGGAATTAATGAAAGAAAAAAAAAACCCTCAAATGAAGGTGGCCTAGCTGTACTTGATCTAAAACTATATTATAAACCAGCGGTCACCAAAACCACTTGGTATTGCCTAAGAAATAGATTAGTTGATCAGTAGAATAGGTTATGACTACAGGACAAAATAGTCGATAATTATAGCAATCTAGTGTTTGACAAACCCAAAGATACCAACATTTGGGATAAGAATTCATTATTTGACAAAAATTGCTGGGAAAACTAGAAATTAATATGGCAGAAATTAGGCATGGACCCACACAACACCATACACCAAGATAAGATCAAAATGGGTCCATGATTTAGGCATAAAGAACGAGATTATAAATAAATTAGAGGAACATAGAATAGTTTACCTCTCAGACTTGTGGAGGAGGAAGGAATTTGTGACCAAAGAAGACCTAGAGATCATTATTGATCACAAAATAGAAAATTTTGATTATATCAAATTAAAAAGCCTTTGTACAAACAAAACTAACACAAACAAGATTAGAAAGGAAGCAAGAAACTGGGAAAACATTTTTACAGTTAAAGGTTCTGATAAAGGCCTCATCTCCAAAATATACAGAGAATTGACTTTAATTTATAAGAAATCAAGCCATTCTCCAATTGATAAATGGTCAAAGGATATGAACAGACAATTTTCAGATGATGAAATTGAAACTATTTCCACTCATATGAAAGAGTATTCCAAATCACTATTAATCAGAGAAATTAAGACAATTCTGAGATACCACTACACACCTATCAGATTGGCTAAGATGACAGGAAAAGATAATGATGAATGTTGGAGGGGATGCTGGAAATCTGTGACACTGATGCATTATTGGTGGAGTTGTAAACAGATCCAACCATTCTGGAGAGCAATTTGGAATTATACTCAAAAAGTTATCAAACTGTGCATGCCCTTTGATCCAGCAGTGCTACTACTGGGCTTATATCCCAAAGAGATACTAAAGAAGGGAAAGGGACCTGTATGTGCCAAAATGTTTGTGGCAGCTCTTTTTGTAGTGGCCAGAAACTGGAAAATGAATGGATGCCCATCAATTGGAGAATGGTTGGATAAATTATGGTATATGAATGTTATGGAATATTATTGTTCTGTAAGAAATGACCAGCAGGATGAATACAGAAAAGCTTGGAGACATGAACTGATGCTGAGTGAAATCAGCAGAACCAGGAGATCATTATGCACTTCAACAACAATACTGTATGAGGATGTATTCTGATGGAAGTTGATATCTTCAACAAAGAGAGATCTAATTCAATTCCAATTGATCAATGATGGAGAAAATCAGCTATACCCAGAAAAGGAACACTGGGAAATGAGTGTGAACTATTTGCATTCTTGTTTTTCTTCCCGGGTTATTTTTACCTTCTGAATCCAATTCTTCCTGTGCAACAAGAGAACTGTTCGGTTCTGCACATATATATTGTATTTAAGATATACTATAACATATTTAACATGTATAAGACTGCCTGCCATCTAGGGGAGAGAGTGGAAGGAGGGAAGGGAAAAGTTGGAACAGAAGTGAGTATCTTCAAGTATCTGAAGGGCTGTCACATAAAAGAAAAATTAAACTGTTTTGGCTTGACCCTACAGGGAAAAAGTGGGAATGGTGTTTAGAAATTGTAGAAAGACAGATTTTTGTCTTCATTATTACCCCTATTTTATAGATAAGGAAAGGAAGGCTTAGGAAAGTCAAATAAATTGCTCATGATTTCACAATTAGCATAGTATTGTAAAAAAATAAAAATAAAAAAAAAATACTAGAATTGCAGTCAGAAGACCTAGGCTTTAATTCTGTATCCTACTACCTGCATAATTTAGGACAAACCTTTTAACCCTTCTGGACCATAATTTCTTCATGCATTAAATGAAGGTTTTGGAATAGATGATCTCTAAATTCCCAATCATCGCTAAGTCTGTGATCCTTTGATATATAAAATGAAAATACTAGATGACCTCCTAACTCCTTTTCATTTAAATTCTTGTGATTTTTCTGTAGTAAGTACAACAAAGTACATCTAAAAAATTCAACAAAAGATACATCTCTGCTACAGATAAACCACAAGGGAAAGGTACTATGTCAGTCTTGTCAAGAGAGTTTTCTAACAATATCCTTTGAAATGTTATCATCCCTTACCTTTATGCCAAAAAGTTAATTCTAACATCCTCAGATTAAGATACAAATTAATTGAGAACAAGGCCTATTTTCAGCATTGCTTTTGTATCCCCAGTATTTAGCATAGTACCTGATATATAAGTATATACTTGATAAATACTCAGTTAAATTATTTGAGAAACATATATAGTTTTCAATTAATTCAAGGAATCAAGGTTTAGTTTTATTGAATTAAATCAGGATATAAACTTCTAGTGTGTTTTGAAAGAATAAGCTAGTTATTTTCAAATGTTGATATTCCTTCCTCTTATTTCTCTGTCTCCAGTTTGATTAACTGAGGAAAATAAATGTGACCTAGAGACAATATTCATGACTATAGTTGGGGATAATAACTGATAAGTTTAGGAGGAAAAAATGGGGTAGAAGAATCAGAGAGAGGAGATCAATGATGACTAAGGAATAAATCAACAATTATTTTTAATTTCTTACTATGTGCTAGGGGCAGCTAGGTAGTATGTTGGATAGAGTAATAGGCCAACAGTCAGGAAAACTCATCTTCCTGAGTTCAAATATGTTCTCAGAACTTACTAACTGTGTGATCCTGGGCAAGTCACTGAACTCTGTTTGCCTCAGTTTGCTCATCTGTAAAATAAGCTGGAGAAGGAAATGCCAAATCATTTTAGGACCCTTGCAAGCAAACAAATAAATATATCCCAAACTTCAAATGGAATCACAAAGAGTGGAACACAACTGAAATTACTGATTGACAATAAATGTGTGCTAAACTCTGAGGTTATAAAGACAAAAATGAAACAACTTCTGTCCTCAACAACTTATATATTATAGGAAGAAGGATCTTAGGGGATTTACCTTCATGTTGCCTAAAGATACACAATAAGATAAAAGAACACTCAAGACTTGTCCTCAACTTGTCTGAAAATTTCTGGGCTCCCTGGCTATGCTGGAGCTATTACTAGCATATAGAATGCCATCATTCATTTCAGATCTGTTTCCCTCCTTTAAAAATAAAAACTTTCTTCCATAATATAGTGAAGTTGGGATTTGGAAGCACTTGTAAATGTAACTATATTAAAGTGGCATCTTGCATAAATTTTCCCAGATACCCTGGGTGGAGGCTATAAATAAAGCCAATAGGGTTCCAACTCAAATCTTTGTGACATGAGAGTCTAAAATGAGGATATAAATTTAAATTACTTACTCACTTTGTTATATTCTTTTTTCATATCATGATTGAACAAAAATTAAAACTTCCTCCTTGTTACTTGTATTTTTTAAAAAATGAAAGCTGTATTTTCATTAAGAGGAAAAATCAGGAAGCTAATAAAATACTAGCCTAGAAAATGTTTTCGGATCAATTACCATATTAGAAACATATAATAGATTAAAGGTGCCATTATTTAATATAATTATTCTTCTAATTTGGTATAATTCAATTAACTATTCTTTAACTGAATTTTCTTTCCTTTAAACTGTGTAGACTGTCAAATGATGATTTTTGGTTAATGCCCTTTTTTAATTTTGATTTTATTAAACCAGAGTTAGATATGTCCTTTTTCATATCATGGTTGGACTGGAACATTAAAATTCCCTCTTTGCTTTTTTTTCAAAAAGCTATAAAATAGGTATCATTTATGGTTTTGCAGAAGATTTTAGATTTGCAAAGAGCTTTAGAAATGTTATAATGCTGAATGCTGGAGGGGATGTGGGAACCTGGGATACTGATACATTTTTGGTGGAATTGTGAATACATCCAACCACTCTGGGGAGCTATTTGGAACTATGCTCAAAAAGTTATCAAACAGTGCAAACCCTTTGATCCAGCAGTGTGACTACTGGGCATATATCCCAAAGAGATCTTAAAGATGGGAAAAGACCATGTATGTGCCAAAATATTTGTGGCAGCCTTCTTTGTAGGGGCTAGAGGCTAGAAACAGAATAGATGTCCATCAATTGGAAAATGGTTGAATAAATTGTGGTATATGAATGTCATGGAATATTATTGTTCTATAAGAAATGACCATCAAGATGATTTCAGAAAGGCCTAGAGAGACTTACATGAACTGATGTTCAGTGAAATGAGCAGGACCAGGAGATCATTATATGCTTCAACAATAATACTATATGATGATCAATTCTGATGGACATGGCTCTCTTCAACAATGAAATGAACCAAACCAGTTCCATTTGTTCAATAATGAACAGAACCAGCTACATCTAGTGAAAGAACTCTGGAAATTGAGTGTGAACCACTACATAGCATTTCCAATCACTCTGTTTTTGTCCGCTTGCATTTTTTATTTCCTTCACAGATTAATTATACATTATTTCAAAGTCAAATTCTACTTGTGCAGCAAAATAACTGTATGGATATGTATACATATATTGTGTTTAACATATATGTTAACATATTTAACATGTATTGGTCTATCTGCCATCTGGGGAAGGAGATGGGGGAGAGGAGGGGAAAAATTGGAACAAAAGATTTTGCAATTGTCAATGCTGAAAAATTACCCATACATATATCTTGTAAATAAAAAGCTATAATTAAAAAAGGGATCTAAAACAAAAAATAAATAAATAAATAAAAAGAAAAAAGAAAAGAAAAATGAAATGTTATCTTCTTGGTTGCTAAAATTTTTTTGAAGCAGTTATTATTTTATACCAGATTTACAGTTAAAGAAACTGAGGCTGAGGGAGAATAAGTGAATTGCCCAGGCCACATATGTAGTAAATATTTGAGGCAAGATTTCAGCTCAAAGCTTTCTGACTTCAAGTCCAGTGATCTATCCACTGTATCATCTAGGTGCCTATACATTTGTTGAGTAGAAAAACTGGAAATTAATGACATGTCAGCCGAAAAAATATAACACATAGAGTTAAAACAAAATCAAGATAAAAAAAAACCCACTATAATGAAATTATTTGGATATTTGGAGATGACAGAAGAAAGACTCCCTTACTTTTATAAAATCCTTTAAAAATCATTCAGCTATATTTAACTTCAAAATATTCAAAATATTTTTCCCTGTTAATAATTCCCATGTTTCTCTTTACTATAGAAGTAGGAG
Source organism: Sminthopsis crassicaudata (assembly GCF_048593235.1). Taxonomy (NCBI): domain Eukaryota; kingdom Metazoa; phylum Chordata; class Mammalia; order Dasyuromorphia; family Dasyuridae; genus Sminthopsis; species Sminthopsis crassicaudata. The sequence goes on from NC_133621.1 coordinate 106,755,789, forward strand.
TTTTTTCCAGTTTTTTTTTAACCATGTCAGAAATTTATGAAACACTTTTGCTTTGTGAGCTTAAATAGGTTGAAGGATCTAGAGAAGTTTATCCTAGAGAAGAGAAAATTATGGGGAACATGTCTTCAAATATCTGAAGACTTATCCTGTGAAAAAGAGATTAGATTTGTTATTTTCATCTTAAAGAGTAAATCTAGAAGCAAATAATAGAGATTGCAAAAAGGTGAATTAAGCTTTGAGGTGAGGAAAAACTTCCCAACAAATTAAAGTGATGGAAAAATAAAATGCTCTGCCTTAAGGATAAGTGGGTTCCTCAACACTGGAGGTCATCCCAAAATGACTAAAAGAGTATACTACAAATATTCTTGCTAATATATGGTTTGGGCTAAATTTCCACCGAGATCCCTTCTGAATCAGAATCTCTCTGATTCTTATCATGAATGCATATTAACACAAAGTCCAGGGATTTGGGGGGAGGGTAGGAGAGAAATTTGTAGGGGGAGATAAAATTACTTTTCCTTCTCCAAATAGGTAGTACTGTTACTATCTATTTGGTGCTTATACACAAGCATGCACCTGATCTCATCACTTTAATGCTTTATAAGATGTCATATTTTGCTCAGTAGAAGAAAAGGTAAATAAAATATAATCTCTGCCCTCAAAAAGCTTTGTTTGTAACCAAATGTATCACTTCAATAGAATTAGGAACTCCTAGGTCTAAATATATGCCACTCATTTAAATATTAGCACTTCTCTGCCCTAATATTTTTAATTCCTCACCTCACTTGAACCCAAATTTCATCAATTAAAAAAACCTCTTGGTTCAGATTTTGCTAAGTAAGATATGACTCATCACAAAGTCATCTCCAGAATAAGGGAGGATTGGCTCAAAAAAGCTAGGTATTGCTTGTGCTCTCATCCTTAGCCATAGCCCTGTTTGTTAGCTTTTTAAAACCACTCAAGACTATTTCTAATCACACAAAACCCCAAAACAGTTCTTTCTTGGAGCTCCCTCTCCCATATCATCCCTGCTGCTTTTAATCTATCTTTTTTTAAAGCTCTATTTTCCTCTCAACTTCTTGGGAAACATGTAATGATATTTAATGTTAATTCCCTAGCTACGGTGTGTCTCGTTGATTAGAAATGGAAGTTTCATGATGCAGTACCTTAATCTTCTTTGAAAACAGCACCTGGGGCTCTCTGCAGCTGGAAATTTTCAAAAACAAAGGCAGAATAGTGTTGTTGGGTTTTGTTTTTGGTTTTTTTTTTTTTTAATGTACATACACATGCTTTACATAATTAATTAGAACTGCAATACACAGCAGGTTTAAAAAGAAATGGATCCTTTGAATAAGTGAGAAGGTCTTATAGGGACATCATTTTATTCATAGACTTTAGGGGAGTCATTTAGAGATCTAATCAAATCCTCTCATTTTTTGGAAAAAAAAAACTAAGGCCAAAAGACTTGTCCAAATTTACATATTTAATAAGTTAAAAATAGGTGTGTTGTAATTGAATTCTTTTATCATATTGAGTCTCTTCAGCCTTGTTGTACTGCTAAGTAACTTAGCTTCTTTTTACATTTGAAACATCCCATTATCTTCCACATTTGAACTTGACCACCATCTTTTCTGTCAAGGACCAAAAGAGAGTTATTGATCAAAGATATCATCATTTCTATCATCTTCTTACAAAATATTGAGAAATAAAACTTATTTCCTAGTCATTGCCACAACCAAAAAGAGCAATTCAGATATTACTTTGTTGGAGGCAAAGCTAGAAAAAAAGGTGATATTTCTCTTAAAATTCTCTCTCTCTCTCTCTCTCTCTCTCTCTCTCTCTCTCTCTCTCTCTCTCTCTCTCTCTCTCTCTCTCTCTCTCTCTCTCTCTCTCTCTCTCTCTCTCTCTCTCTCTCTCTCTCTCTCTCTCTCTCCCCTTCTCAGACACACACATACATACACACAAATGCTTATATACAAGTATGCACCTGATCTCATTACTTTAATGCTTTGTAAGATGTCAGATTTTGCTCAGTAAAAGAAAAGGTAAATAAAATATAATCTCTCCCCTCAAAAAGCTTTTATTCTAATAAAGAAAATGACATTTACAAAGATAAGTATAATTTTAAAATAGAGTACAAAAGTATAGAGCACACATAGTATATAAACAAAATGTTATTACAGTAAAAAAGATTTGGATTGTGGGTATATCAACAATAACAAAACAGAAGTCAGCACACCATTTGTGAAAAACCAAACATTGCTGGTTCCACGCTTAGTCAGAAGACTATCACAAAGCTATGCATTTGGGCAGACTTCTACTTCCGTTGTAGTGTTCTATAGATGTTGCCATGAATGTTTAAGGAGTGAGAAGGAGAATTGTTGGTATTTCTTTATTTAGTTAAATTGACTGGTTTATGTTCTTGTACAAGGATTGCTCTTGTTCGTTTTCAGTCATTTCTGACTCTGTGACCCCATTCAAGGTTTTCTTGGCAAAAATACTAAAGCAGTTTGCCCTTTCCTTCTTGAGGATAAAGAAGGAAACTGAGGCAAATAAGGTTAAGTGACTTGTGTGGGTCACATAGTTAGTAAGAGTCTGAGGCCCAATTTGAATTCCAGAAAATGAATCTTCCTGACTCCAGGCTTCACTCTGTGTCTGCTTTGCCACCTAATTTCTGTTAAATTGCTCACAAAGTGAAAATAGGAATGAGGCAATCCTCTAGAACTTAGAAAGATCACTTTTTGTTACCTGAATAAATTCCTGAGGAGAAACTTCCCTGCCATGGACAAATCTTTATTTCTCTTTCCCTGTAGGCTAACTAGCAGGAAAATAGTCAGAGAAAATATCTATATCATTCCCTTAGGTATCCAATAGCTTATGGCTCTACTCAGCACCATCTCAGAGTGGCAAGAAATCATTATTCCACCAATGTCTGAGACAGTTAAGAGATCTTTCAGATATAGCTATATAGATATAGATATATTTAGGTGTATTTCTATTGTGCCACTTGTTCTGAAAATAAATGAATCAATAACAAGTAATTAAATAATGCACGATGTACATTAAAGTTTGCAGAGTACTTCACATATATTATTTCATTTTGTCCTTAGAGCAACCAGGTAATGTAATTATTATTATTGTACCCATGTAATAGATGAGGAAACTAAGGGTGAGAGACATTAAATAACTTGCCCAAAGTCATATGGCTAGTAAGCATGCTTAAAGTCTTCCTTACTCCAAGTCTAGTATTCCATCTATTATACCCTTTAGTTATATATACTTCCATCATCATAAGGGCCTGCTATGCAAGCCTAGATTTAACAGTGAAAAATCATGATTGAGCTAAGCTCAATCATGAAAGAGAAGAAGGCCTTTGATGATTGGTAATAAGGAAGAAGAGCATTCTAAATAAAAAGGAACAATTTGATTGGAGACACAACAGTGGCAAAATTTGGGGTTTGTCCAGGGAATGGTTTACAATTCAGTTTGTTAGAGCAAAGGTATGTGAAGGAAAATGAATTTTTTAAAAAATTAGGCTATATTAAGATTTGTGGAATGCCAGTGAAGGTGTTTTATATTTTATTTCTTAGGCACTCACAATGGGAGTGACTAGGAAAGACTTCCTGAAGAAATGGGATTTAAGATGAGTCTTGAAGGAAGCCAAGGGAGCAGGAAGGTGGAAGTAAGGAGGGAAATAAATCAAGGAATGATGGGCAATCATTGCAAAGTCATATACTGTAAAGAATGACTTATTTCAGGAACAAGAAAGCCAGTATTGCAAGACTGTAGAGTACGTGTAGAAAGAGTAAATGATAGGAAGATTGGAAAAGTAAAAAGAGACAAGATTTTGAAATCCTGTACATGCCAAAAAGGATTTTGTAATAGATGTAATATTCTCCAGGATGTAAGAGAGCCATTAGAGTTATTGAATATTTGGATGATATGATCAGACCTGTACTTTAGGAAAATCACTTTAGCAGCTGAATAGAAAATGGATTAGAATGGGGAGGTAATTAAGGCAGAAAGACCTACAAGATATCTATTTGGGAGGGAGGACATGAGAGAAAAGAAGATTCAAAATGATAAGCAAACTCACTGCCACTTCTTCACTAGATTGTGTGCTAAAAATGGAAGGGACCTTAAGACAGGTGATTAAAGGTAAAGGGTTAAAGAAAATACTAATCTTCTGAGGTTAAAAGGAGTCCAGATCGTCCCCCCTTTTCCCCTTACCTTCACTTTCAAATAGGGAAGGTTTTTGGCTGGAGCTAGTCCTGGGAAACTTTGTGAAGGTTTGGTATTGTTTTCTAATTCAGTTTTTTTTAGTTCAGATCTGTTGTAGGGAACTTCTGATGAGTAAGCTCCCTCTACCAAAGCAGGTGGGCAGCTTAACATTTTAGAGTGGCCTGAAAATTTGAAAGGCTGAGTGATACACAGTCAGTGCGTGTCAAAGACAAGAATCAACCTATGCCTTTCTGACCCTGTGGCCAACTCTCTAGTCACTACATGATGCCTTGAACACAGTTTGCTTCATACACACACACACACACACATTTTAATTCCTTATCCAATGCTTTATTTTTCTAGTTAATAAAAAACTATTTAGTCTAGAGTATAAGAAGGGAAGGAAGAAACAAAGAAACAAAAGAAGGAGGGAAGGGATAGAGGGAGGGAGAAAAGGAAGGAAGGAAGGAAGGAAGGAAGGAAGGAAGGAAGGAAGGAAGGAAGGAAGGAAGGAAGGAAGGAAGGAAGGAAGGAAGGAAGGAAGGAAGGAAGGAAGGAAGGAAGGAAGGAAGGAAGGAAGGAAGGAAGGAAGGAAGGAAGGAAGGAAGGAAGGAAGGAAGGAAGAAGAGGATAGGAATAAGAAAGAAAGGAGCCAAATGATGCTTAGTGACCTACTATCAAACTGATGCTTTTTGCCTAAGAAAATTGAATCATAATAATGAGTGTAAACATAACCTTACATGTCTTTAGGGAAGGGTTCTCACATTCTCCCTTAATAAGTCATTCCAGTTGTCAGAACTAGGCTAACCTATCTAAGGGTTCAAAGTCAAAGGATGTTAACAGTATTAAGTAAAAAACTAAAAGAAAAAAAAAAAAAAAGAAACAGACCCTAAGGTAAAAGAGTAATAAAATTCAACAATTTTAATAGACACAATATGAAATTTAATATAATCAGGGAAATCTTTCTCATAGCTAAAATAATTTTCTTATTAAAATCTAAGTTCATTCACTTTTCATTCTGTTATCCATCAGTATAGATTGTTAGGGGCTCTCTTTACTATCCAAATGGCATAGGCACTCAAGTATCTTAGAAGGTGATTGATAGTCTTCTGGTCTTACTATTAAAAAAAAAAAAAAGTCTTTTGGTCACAGTACCTAAAATTCTCCCTATTAGAAATTCATTCCTTTGAGTTAATATTATCAACCTACAGATGTACCTTCTCCCCAACTCCTTTAAGGATTTCAGATGGATTTCTATTAATATTTCAATGCCTATACAATTACTAGTCTTATAGCAATATAACCCTATTAATATAAATTCCTCAGAACAAAAAGCCTACATGTCTATGAGCTGTTACAAACAATTTGCACTTTAGGAATTAAGAGTTTATAGCAATCAGTATGAGCTGGGACATTTGGGGAAAGTTGAATAATGGAGACTGGATTTTAATCAATAAAGGAAAAGTTAAAATTTGGAGAACAGATGAGAAATGGCAGGGAGATTACTCTTGTATCGGGAAATAACGAACAAAAGTATGAAAGTCAAAAACCACATTATGGTTTAAAGTTAAAAAGATTAAGACAGTTTTGTGTCATATAATGAATTACTGAGATATAATATTAGAACCATATCAGAACCAGAGCTTAAATGTCCAGACAAAGGGCAGATTCAAGATAGTGGATATCAGGTAAACTCTTTCAGTTGAACTCTACTAACATTCACCTCCAAAAAAGACTTAAAATGATACCTCAAATCACTTGCAGAACCAACAAAAAGTTAGAATGAGATATTTTTCTAGCTTAAGAAAAGTTAGTAGGGCAACAGAACAAAGCTATGACACTGGGCTGGGGTTCTGTCCAAAGTGTGTGCATATATTAATAGTAACAATTGTTGGTGGCAGCAGCAGCTTTGGGAGCTCTCGGGCCACAAAAGGTAAGGGGGTCAAACAACTGGTCAGAAAGAGATTACAGGAGTCTCTTTGCTAACAGTTGTTGCAGATAACACTAATGAGCAACTTTGTTGCTCAAATGTAGTTCTGGGTTGCAGTTCCAGTGTACAGAAGAGAAGTTCTTGTTCATCATAAAGGAGAAGGAACCCAGTTCCCAGTGCTGAGGCAAAGAAGAGTAGTGCTTGTGGCAATAAGAGAACAGGGAACCTAGTCACAGTTCTAGAATTAAGAATATTAGCGCTTGTGGCTTACAGAGAAGTAGAGATCCAAAAAGCCAAAAAGCAAAAAGCACAAATTAGGAGAGCAGTCACCACACCTCTCCCCAGATCACAGCATCTTGGAAGCACCAAAAAACTTGCAGAATTTCTATAACTACCTCTGAAGACAGCAGCAGGAAAAAGCATAAAGCTGAGTACCTGCCCATGTAGTGAGCAGAGCCCAACTTTAACATAAAGTTCGAAGTTAAGATATAGGCTGGAGAAAAGAACAAACAACAACAAATAATTATAATGTGCATAAAAAGCTACTATATTGCAGGAAAAACCAAGACAAACTCGGAAAAAAACAACGTGAAAATAGCGACAAAAAAGCTCAAAGAAATATGCTAATTAGATGAAAGCTCAACAGTAATTCCTAGAAGAATTAAAGGAGAAAAGAGAGGTAGAGAAAAATTTGGAAAAAGAAATGAGAATGATGCAAGAAAATTATAAAAAGAGATTTAAAGTCTGGGAGGGGAGAAGCACAAAAAATACTGGAAAAAATATCTCAAAAAACAAAATTGGAAAAAGAGTAAAAGAGGCACAAAAATTCACTAAAGAAAAGAACTTATTAAAAAGCAGAATAGGCCAAATTTTTTAAAAAGATACAAAAGCTCATTGAAGAAAACAATTCTATAAAAATTAGAATTGGACATGTAAAAATTAATGATACCAAAAAAAAAATCTGTGAAATATCTTTTTGGAAAAACAACTAGTTTGAAAAACAGATCAAGAAGAGATAATTCTAAAATTATTGGACAACCTGAAAGCCATGATCAAAAAAAAAAAAAAAAAAAAAGTTGCCTAGCTAGTTATCTTTCAAGAAATTATAAAGGAACACTTCCCTGGCATCCAAGAACCCAGGGGTAAAAAAGAAATTTTAAAAATTCACTTATCATCATTCACACATCCTATTCCATCTCTGACCCAAAATGAAAACTCCCAGAAATACTATAACAAAATCCCAGAGCTCACAAGTGAAGGAGAAAATATTGCAATCAGCCAGAAAGGAAATCCAAATATCATGGAGCCGGTCTGAGTCACAAAAGATTTGATGGGAGCAAGGAGATAGAGCACTAGCCCCAGAGTCAGGAAAACCTGAGTTTAAATCCAGCCTCAGACACTTAATGTGACCAGCTATGTGACCCTGGGCAAGTAACTTAACCCCAATTGCCAAAATCTAAAACAAAAAAAATAATAATACAAAAATAAAATAAAAAAATATTTGGTAGTTTCTGTGCTAAAGAAGCAGAGGTATTAGAATATTATATTCCAGAAGCCAAAGGAGCTTGAATTACAACCAAGCATAATCTACTTCACAAAAAAGTAAAATGCTTCAGGGAAAAATAAGAGATATGTAATAAAATAGAAGATTTTCAAGCATTTCTGATAAAAAGACAATAACTGAATAGACATTTTGACATTCAAATACAAAAACTGAAGAGAAGTATAAAAAGGTAAACATGAAAGAGTAACCCTAAAAGGCTCAATAAACTTAAATGTTTACATTCCTATATGGGAAGATGATACAAGGCATAAGAATTTTATCATCGTTAAGGCATTTAAAAGGAATTTACATAGAGAGAGGGCATGGGAGTAAAACAATTATATTGGAATGATCTCCCTCCCCCAAAAAAATGAAGAACAAGAAATAAACAAATAAACAGAAGTGGGAAGGGAGTGATAGAAGGGGAAGATTTTACATGAAAGAGAAAGAACTTTGGGAATGGGGAGAAATGCTGGAATGTCTTTCCTATCAGAATTGGTTCAAAAAGGGAAATATATATATATATATACTTTTAGCTATGTATAAAAATCTATCTTAGGCAATAAGCAAACAGGAGGGGAATGGGGTTACAGAAAGGTGGGAAGGTAGCAAAAGGGAGGGAAGATTGAGGGATGTATTGGTTAGAAACAAAATAGACTTTTCTGAAAAATTAGGATAAAGAGAGAAAAGAAAAGACAGAAGAAAGTGGGAAGGAGGGAAATAGACAATAATCATAATTATGAATGTGAATCAGTTCATCCATAAAATGAAAAACAGGTAGCAGAATAGATTAGAAATAAGAATCCAACAATATGTTGTTTAAAAGAGACACAGAAAGATATATAGAATTAAATAAAGAATCTAATATGCTTCAGCTGAAGTAAAACAAAAAAAAAAAAAAAAGGTAAAGGTAGCAATCATGAACTCCGACAAAGCAAAAACAAAAATAAAACCAATTAAAAAAGATAATCAGGAAAACTATATTATGCTAAGAGGTATCATAGGCAGTGAAGTAATATCAAAAAATTTTACAGCAACTTTTTCTGGTAAAGGCCTCATCTTCCAAATATATAAAGAACAGAGTCAAATGTATACAATTCATTTCCTAACTGATAAATGGTGAAAGAATATAAAGAGGAAATTTTCAGAAGAAACCAAAGTTATATGTGGTCATATGAAAAAAATGCTCTAAATCACTATTGATTAGAAAATGGCAAATTAGGACAACTCTTGAGATACTACTACTGAGGGGAGAAGAGAAAAGGGGAACCCAAGTTAATTGTTAATGTAGTCATAAACTGGTCCAGCCATTCTGGAGAAAAATTTAGAATTATGCCCAAAGGGATATAAAACAGTGGACACCCTTTGACCCACAAATATCACTATTAGGTGTGCATCACAAAGAGATCAAAGAAAAAATATATATATATGTACAAAAATATTTGTGGAGCTCTTTTTGTGGTGACAACTGGAAATCAAATTGATGCTCATCAAATGGGGGGTTACTGAAGAAGCTGTAGCAGATGAGTGTGATGGGGTCCTATTATGTTGTAAAAAATATCAAGGGGGATGTCAGGAAAATATGACTATATGAACTGAGGGAAAGTGAAATGAGAACCAAGAGATCATTGTGCACAGTAGCAGCTATTTTGTAATAATGATCAACTGTGAAAGACTTGGCTATTCTGATCAATAAGGACACATGATTTAAAAAAAAAATTATATATATATATACATATCCAAAGAACTGGTAAACTCTTGAGTGCAAATTGAAGTTTTGTTTTTTGTTTTTTGTTTTTTTGCTTTTTTGTTGCAATATGACTAATATGATAACATATTTTACATAATTTCACATTTATAATTGATATCATAATTGTTTGCCTTCTCAGTTTATAGGGAAAGGAATGAGAGGAAGGGAGAAAAATTGGAACTAAAATTTTATAAAGAAACAAATTTTAAAAGCAATTAAAAAAAAAAAAAGATGAGTCAGTTAAAAAATGTCAAGGCAAAGAAGTTTGGACTTCATTCATATGCAACCTCACTTCCTGACCCCAGTACCACCTAGAACAGGAATCTGGGCACAGCAGATAATAAGGAGTAGGGAATTTCATATTCCAAGGTTGTTTTTAGTTTTGTATATATATGTGTACTTTGATACATTAAGAAATAGCCAAAGTTATTTCCTAAATTTCTTTTAGAAAAAATAATCTATGCCTGATGAAGGGGAAGGAAACTTATGAAGATGAATTTAAGATTGTTGGACTATATAATCTTTATAGTTCCTTCTGGATTTAACATTTTAACATTTTGTTATTTTAGTCTGTATGAAGGGACTCTGAAACTTTACAACTCCTTGAAAGACAAATTCTCCTTGAATCCTGCCACTGTGGGGACCCCACCCAAGGACAAGCAGCTTCATTCTGTTGTCTGAGTGGGGCCCAGCTGGAGATACCAACCCTATTGAATTGGAGAAACACCCCATTCAATTGAAGATTTTCTATTCAATTCCAACTCCACCCACCAGCCTCATCAGATAGGGGAACAGGCCTTGGTTTGTAGGCAAAAACTTCCTTATAAAAATGGCAATTTTAAACTAATTTCTTTGCAGAGGACATGCCATGCCATGCCATGCTATGTCATGCTATGCTATGCAATGCTATGCCAAGGAAACTTCTGCTTGTTGGAATAATATTCTCTCCCAGTGCTACCCTCTCTTTATTTCCCTCATCTATTTCCCTAATGAGACTTTATGCCTCTCTGTCAGGATTTCTTTAAGCTTTACTTCTCTTCCAGGACTCCTCTACTAAGGAATTCAGCCTTTCTGTTCTTGCATAGCAAAGGCTGACTTCCCAATGCCAAAATAAACCTCTTTTATCAATCTAGGTTTTTGGGTTCATAAATTCCTTTAAGAAGAATCTCTGCACCACAAGAAGGGGGGTTCCCAAAACTCTCTACCCATGTGCTGAATCCAAAGGGGGTGTAGAGGAGCCTAACTTCTCCATTTGGTTCCCTGAATCCCAAACCTGCCACTAGACCTCATCATTTAACTCCCTGACCACCAAGAACTCTAATCTCATCATTTGGTTCCTTGACAGCCCTAAAGCTAGATCTCATCATGTAGACAATAAGGATTATTCTACCTAGAAATAAAAATTATCATATAGACTATTTTCAAAGTAATATGGAAGTTCACATGGAAGGTGCATCTAATAGCAAAAGAACACAAAATCATTGGCATATCAGAAGTTAAGGGAAGAATAGTTAATGAGGAGAAAAAAAGCAAAAAAAAAAAAAAAATTCCATAATAAAATTACTGATATTAGAAAAGGAGAATGTAACATTCAATCAAAAAAAATCTTGAGTTTTAAAACTTCAAAAAGTTTAATTAAATTTACTTATTTTCATGCATTTAAAAAAGTTAGCCATATTGCCAGTTAATGTAAAGGCTACTTCTAGATATAGAAAGAGTTTATAGTACATTTTATTGAGAAAGACACATGAGCAAACTGAAGTCTTGCATAGCAATGAACCATGTAAACTGAGTGGCTAAATATAAATTTAGCAACTATAGAAAATTTTTATTCATTTTTTTTCAAGAGGATCCCATTTCCCTAAGTCTTCTGGGACAGCCTGTATAATACAAGATCATCTGAGGAAGAAGAAAATTCAGAATACTGGAGAGGCTTCACAGAGAGGATAGCAGTGAAATGAAAACTGTGCCCAGAGAGATTAATCTAATCAAAGTCATACAAATAATAGGGGGGCAGAAGCAGAATTTAAGCCCAAACCCAAGATTCCAGATTCTATGTTCTTTCCACTCTATCATACTGCCAAGAAAATAAAATGCTTTTTCAAAATATTTTTAAATCAAATTTATTTTTCTCTTTCAGAAAATAAAGTTGCATAGGGATGTGTTCAAATAAACTGTTCAAAAAAAGCCACATAAGTCACTTTCATATTATAACTTCCAGTTAAAGTAATTGTAATTTGCTATTATAGCTGGAATAGTCAGATCAATCATTTCTCTGTGTGTTTTTTCTCTTTCTCTCTTTCCTTTTTATTCCTTTCCTCCCTAAATTTTTGCTATATGTTTCTAATCCAAGGGATCATTTGTAGTTTAGTTACTGTCTCTTTCCTCAGAAAGCCAATTAATTTTAAGCCTGAGGATTACAGGGGAAGATTGCAATAATTGCTGCTCCCTAGTAAATGTAAATAATTTTTAAGTAGGTCATGTGTCATAATCACTCAATTTAATTTCAGCAGTAATGTGTCTTTACTTTATAAAATTTTCCTCATAGAGAAAAATAACAAACTGGGAAAACCAAGAAATAAGGGAGAGTCGTGCTATGAGTTTAGGGTAGAAACTAAACTTGTAAAGCATCATCATTGATTATCAACTAAAATTAGGTAAATAAAACCCCTAAAAGTTGAAAAGCAAGAATGGATTAAAATACTTCTTTCATTTTGTAAAAATTATATAATGTAGTGAGGAAAGTGTTGGTCTTGGATTCAAAAGTGCCAGACTCAAATTTTAACTCTGCCAGCTAACTAACCAGCTGCATGACCATAGGCAAGTCATGTAATCTCTCTGAGCCTTAGTTTTCTTATCTGTGATATGGAAGAAAGCATTTATGGAACTTAAAGTCCCATATATGTGTGAGTTTTATATATATATATATATATACATATATATATGTATGTATATACTTATATAAGTATATATAATACACATATGTAATGTTGTTATTCTCAACAATAGGAGGAAGAAAAAAAAAGCTTTTGCATGCTTAAGATATTTTAATTATTCCTCCCCTTCACATAATTAAGGCGAAAGAACAAGCTCTACTCTCAAGGAATTTACTCTATTGATTTATGCAAACATATTTATTCAAAAGGATAAGTATAAAGCCAAGTTAGTTGAAGTAAAAATCTTGAATCTGATCTCCCTCAATGATCACACATAGGAGAATGGAGAACTGGCTGGCAGAGCACCTATAGTTAGTAGTTTAACTTTAGTCAAATTTCACCCTCAGAGATAAGATAGAACTTAGACTAGAAGCAGGAGTAGGCTAGTAACAACTATCTCCAAAAAAGAAAAAATATGTCCCCAGTAGTTAGCACAGTGCTTAAAGACATGTGGTAAGGTAAGCACTTAATAAATGCTTTTTAATTTATTCACTCTACTTTCTTTTTTAAGTCCTCTGTATATTAAATAAGCATATCGTATATTAAATAAGCATATTGTATATAAATATACACATATGTGTATATATATCTACATATACATAAATATACATATGAATATTATCTTCCCACTTTTGTCTTTGTATCACCAACACTTTACATATAGTACCTGGTACATAGCAAACACTTAATAAATGCTTGTAGATTAGTTTGTAAAAATAAATGTGTTAAACAAGATAATCTCCATTAAAACATTATATTCTATATCACCAGAATTTATCATAGTAATCTCTCCATATTAGACACTCAGTAAATTGCTTGGTGATGATGATGATGGTGACCATCATCATCATCATCATCATCATCATTGGAGGGAAAAAGAAACTGCTCTGTTTTGGGAAAACAGAGGCATAATGAAGGAATAGGCTGTTGGCTTTTTATAATAGACCTCACAAGAAGTAAAAAAAAGTACAAATTGTATCTCTATCCCTGCAGGGCAAACTTAATTATATATTTTGTATCTCTCTGGTGCTAGTAGATTCTTTTCTTAACTTTTCACCTTTATTAACTCAAAACACATTCCTGCATCTCTTTGCAAGCCATAGGGCAGTGTCAAAATTCTCTGGAGGTCAAGCCCTGGGACTCTAAGTTCTACTAAACACTATCCATGAGTAGTTCCAAGACTTTTCCCAACCCTCCTTTCTAGAAGGCACAGGAGGGCGGCCCATCTGTAAGGGAATAATATGTTCTGTCTCTCCTTGTCCCTTAGGAGTCCAGGTTCCCAGATGTCTCTCCTCAATCAGATACTGTTTGTGTTTTAATTTTTTTAACTGTTTTTTATTCATTTTCTATTCAGGTAGGTGGCTTCCAGATTCACTCATGAAAATTCAAAAAATCAAAAAATCCAAAGATCTTTCATGAAAATTCCAGTTAGAGAAGTCTAGGATAAAAGAGATCTGAAAAATACAGGTCTACCTAATTCTACATTAATTAAGTTTCCTCTACATTCTGAAGTCTACCTAAAGCAAGTAGGAATAAACATAAATAAAAACATCCTCTACATTACCCAAGCTTGAACAAACTAGAAGTCCTATGGAAACTATAAATTATAATGTCTTGTATTTCCTTTTCAATCTATTTTAAATAAAAAGTTAAATAAGTTTTTTTTAATTTATTCTATTGTTGAATCATTCAGTCATATCCAATTTTTCATGAATCCATGGATCACAGCATACCAGGACCATTCACTGTCTCTCAGTCTTCTAAGTTCATGTTAACTTTTTCCATAACACTACTTATCCAAATGCACCTCTGCTATCCCGTTTACCTTTTGTCTTCAATATTTCTTAACATCAGGGACTTTTATCATTGTAACAACTCAGAATCCAGAATTAAGTTGACTTTAAAAGTTAACCCATTTTGCAAATTAAGACAACTCTGAGATACACAACTGTCAGATTGGCTAAGATGACAGAAAAAGATAATGATGAATGTTGGAGGACATATGGGGAACCTGGAACACTGATACATTGTTAGTGGAGTTGTGAATGAATCCAACCATTCTGGAGAGCAATTTAGAACTATAGTCAAAAAGTTGTCAAACTGTGCATATCCTTTGATCCATCAGTGTTTCTATTGGGAATATATCCCAAAGAGATCTTAAAGAAGGGAAAGAGACCTGTATGTGCAAAAATATTTGTGGCAGTCCTTTTCATAGTGGCTAGAAACTGGAAATTGAATGGATGCCCATCAATTGGAGATCAGCTGAGTAAATTATGGTATATGAATGTTATGGAATGCTATTGTTCTGTAAGAAACAGCCAGCAGGATGAATACAGAGAGGTTTGGAGAGACTTACATGAACTGATGCCAAGTGAAATGAGCAGAACCAGAAGATCACTATACACTTCAACAACAATACTATGCAATGATCAATTCTGATGATAGTGGCTATCTTCAGCAATGAGAGAATCCAACTCAGTTCCAATTCACCAATGATGACAGCAAAAGAACACTGGGAAAGAATGTGGATTGCTTGCATTTTTGTTTTTCTTCCCAGATTATTTTTACCTTTCTAAATCTGATTTTTCTTGTGCAACAAGAGAACTGTACAAATATGTATACATATATTGTATTTAAGATATAATTCAACATGTTTAACATGTATGACACTGCCTGCCATCTAGGGGAGGTTGTGGAGAGAAGGAAGGGGAAAGTTGGAACAGAAGTATTTGCAAGGATCAGTGTTGAAAAATTACCCAAGCATATGTTTTATCAATAAGAAGCTATAATTAAAAAAAAAAAAGTTAACCCATTTCATGGAAAAATGGGAACCTAAATTGAATAAAGTACTAGAGAATGTCTTCCATATAAATGAGTCCAATATCACAGGACACAAATATTATCTGGCACACAGGTGACAAAAGGAGCTAACAATGACCTGAGGAAAACAGTTACAGCAAGTATGGAGAATAAGAAGGATTGTTCAAAGAGCTCTAGAAAGTCCATTTTGTTGTATTTCTTCCAATGCAAATTAATAGAAATATATGCAAAATATCGATGTCCCTATGTAAAGATAAGGTGGAAGGACAAAAGTAAAGTCTCTATTCTCCAGATAAACCAGGAGACTGAATCATCCCTGAAAGAAAGAAAAATATTTCTAAAGGAAAACAAAAGACAAAGAATCCAAGGAAGCAGAGGAATATTCTTAGTGTGTCAGGAACTGGAAGAAGAAAAGAAAAAAAAAAGATAAGAAAAACCACTGTACATATGTACCTACCTCATAGGGAAAAGCTTTTTTTCCATATATAACTGTCTTTTTCCCTTTTTATTTGATTTTTTTTTTACACAATACAACAAATGTGGAAATATGCTTAAAAGAAATCTATATCAGATTGCTTGTTGTCTTGAATAGGGAGGAGGTAAGGGAGGGAAAGAAGGAAAAAATGTAAAGCACAATGTTTTACAAAAATGAATGTTAAAAACTATCTTTATATGTATTTGTAAAAATAAAATACTATTGGGGGAGAAAATTATTACCTCTAAATAATGCACAAAGAAGTCCAGTTAAAATGAATGTTCCTTTCATCATGGTCACTATCTCAGCACTTAATTACAGTCATATCTATTCTCCATTACTAAGTAATCTCTATTAAATCAGATGATAATGAGCATATCTATGCAGATATAAAGCAGAGCTCTTTGAAAGACTGAAGCAATTCAGACACTAAGATGAAAAAAATTCTGGATGACTCCCTTTTGAAAATATAAAACTTAATCTTTCTATTCTCCTATTACAAAAAATCATGAGAAGATTCACAATCATTTCACCAGCCAGTAAAGGAATAAACAAGTACATACTGTCCCTGAGGACAAATAAAAAAACAAAAACTTAAATAATTTCATTTATCACACAAAATGTCATGATGTGATTTGGTTTTTTTCTTAATTATGTTTGATCTGAGGCTCAGAACTCTGCTATAAAAATCCTAGACTCCAGTATACCCAAACCATGTCCAATTTAACAAACATTCATTGAATGCTATGCATAATACTCTACTCAACATTAAAGATAATAAAAAGATAAATAAGACCCAGCGTCACTGCTCTCACTGAACTCGTTATTTAGTATTATTAATGGAACTGGATAGCTCCTTATCCCAGCAACAGCAATTTAGTCTTTTGGATTCTGAATGAGATTGAAAATTGTGTCAAGCATAAATAAAAGAAATCAAACTAAGATTTTTTAATGATTGAAAAGATTGCTATGCTCATGAAGATTTATCTGCAAAAACCAACAGGACGTGGTTAAGAGAGAGCCTCCCAGCTAAACCCTTCTAAAATTCCCTTCCAAACAACATGAAAACAATATCTCAAATCAAATTTTGGACTAATAGAGCCAACAAAAGGTTGTGGTAAATTATGTTTTTAGCCTAATCAAATTTAAGAGGTCAGTAGGAAAAGTCTTTAATATCTGGTTGACTTGTCCTCCAACAAAGACTGCCACCACAGCAGCAGCAGCAGTTTTGAAACGAAAAAGAAAAAAGGTAAGCAAGCAATCAACAACGAAAACAAAAACAAATGTGAAAATATTATGTTGTGATCCACATTCAGTCTCTAGTTCTCTCTCCGAATGCAGATAACTTCCTCCATCACAAGGCTATTGGAATTGGCCTGAAATAGGCCACAATGTAAAAAAAAAAAAAAAAAAAAAAAAAAAAAAGCCAAGTTCATCAGAATTAATTATCACATAATTTTATTGTTGCTGTGTACAATGTTTTCTTGGTTCTACTTACTTCACTTAACATTAGTTTATGTAAGTCTTCAGGTCTTCAGGAAACATACATGAAACAGAAAGGTATACACAGAGTAGAGAAGAAACTAAAATACTTCAATAAAAGTTGAAAAAAATCTAGAAATCACAAATAAAAAATAAAAATAGACAATTAAAAGAGATAATCAGAGAAACAATGTTATTCTAAAAGGTACCTTAGAAAATAAAGTAATATCAAAAATTTTATGGCAACTTTCCCAGATAAAAGCCTCATTTCTCAAACATATATTAACTATAGACCTGAGTCAAGTTTATAAAACTAAGAGCCATTCCCCAATTGATAAATAGTCACAATATATAAACAGAGTTTTCAGGAAAAAAAATCAAAGCTATCTATACTCATATAAAAATGCTTTAAATAACTATTGATTAGAAAAAGGCAAAGGGAAGGAATTTGGAACTGAAATTTTAAAAAGAAAAGAATGTTAAATAATATTGTTAAATAATCATTTGAAATCTTAAAAATGTATAAAAATTAATAAATGCTGTTAGAACTTTAGCTATACAAAATCAAGCCATGAAAGATACAAAATTGAAATGTAAGAACTTCCTTTCATTTGTATATCAAACAAAAACAGAGACTAATCTAAGTCTTGGTTTTATCTACAATCAAGACCCTGGGTCTGATAACCAAACCAAAATGAGATTAGGGTTTCTGGTTGTCAGGGAGTTAAATGACAAAGTCTAGTGGCAGGTTCGGAGTTCAGGGAACCAAATGGAGAGGTTTGGCTTCCCTGCACCCCCTTGGGATTTGGCACAAGGGTAGGGAGTTTTGGTGACTCCCTTCTGGCAGCGTGGAGATTTCTCTGTAAAGGAATTTATATATCCAAAAACCTAGATTCATAAGAGAAGTTTAATTATGGGGATTGGGAAGTAAGATTAGAAATCCTGACAGAGTGGCATAAAGTCTCAGAGAAATAGGTCCTCACCTATATAAATAAAAAGAGGATGACACTGGAAAAGAACATTATTCCAGTGGGCAGATCTATGGAAAATGGAGTTTTGCACTGAGAATGCAGTTCTCAGTGGACAGAAAGTCCAGGCAGCAAAGGGAGCTGCCAAGGTCCATCTACAAAGGACTTTAGTTGATAGAAACTATTATATTGAGTGTCTTAGTGGAGGCTGGGACAGCCCAAGTTGGCTCATCAGCTTGGGCTGGGATTTGAATAGAAGTCAATGAATTTTAGCACTGAACCAACCCCACCTAGATAACAAGAATGAAACTGTTTGTCCCTGGCAGAGTCCCTCACTGAGGCAGAGTTGAAGGAAATTTTCTCCTTCAAGGATTTTTAGAGTTTTGAGGTCCCCTCTTCAGGTCTACTTGTTGATTTTTCATTAAGATGGGGTTAAAAAAAAATAAAAAAGGCTGGAGATGGAAAGCTAAAGGGCAAGTTGTTCACATTATTGGTATCTTGAAAACCTCACATTTGGGAATTCTAGAAAAGTTTATATGAAGAAGGACTACTTAGTAGAAAGCATGCTATTCTTAAAACCTGATAGAATATGCTATTCATTATTGGATAGGGTTTGAATCTTGGCTTTGTGTAATCTATTCATCTCTTCCTTGGATAAGAAAGAGTATTAAGATATACATATAACCATCTAACAGAACTAATAACTATGAATTCACTTCTTAAAATTCAGTCAAATTTTATTAAAATGATGGTTATAGAACACATCCCCCATATTCAATAAGTTGTGCCTCAGAAATAGCACTTTTATTAGTCACTTCCTTTCTACTCCCACTGACACCATCACAGTTTAAAATCACATTAGCTCTCACCAAGATTATCATAGTAGATTCCCACTTGAAACTTCCTTTCTCTAATCTACCCTTACTGCCACTATCAAAGTAAACTTCCTAATGCACAAGTAAAATTATGTTATTCTCCAGCTCAAAAACCTTTAATGGATCCCCATTTCCTACAAAATAAAATCTAAACTCCTCAATCAGAAAGTTAAGGTTTTCCATAGTCTAGCTCTAGTTTATCTTTTCTAGGATTCTCACACCACTCCTCTTTAAGCAAGTGATATTCTAGTTGAATTAGATTACTCTCTTCCCCTACAATCTTCAAATTTTTCCATGTTATGCATCATGTTTAAAATGAACTCCTTCCACAACTCCATTTGTTGAAATCTTTCTTTGAAAGTCCAGCTCACTTCCTTCTTGAAGTTGATCCAAAATTCTCTCTCTCTTTGTCCCACCTTCAAGTGAAAATAATCTCCTTTCTTTTTTGAGACAATTGGGGTTAAATGACTTGCCCAAGGTAACACAGCTAGTAAGTATCAAGTCCCTAAGATCACATTTGAACTCAGATCCTCCTGACTCCAGAGCCAGTGCTCTATTCACTTTACCATCAAGCTGCTGCATCTCTTTTCTTTTTAGACTATGCTGTTTAGAATTATTCATTCTCAATATTCTAATTTGCATTATAGTTATTTATTTGTGGTTTCATAAGTATAGTAAATGATAGATTACAGTTACAAGTATTTAGAAAGAGAGATAGAAAAATATATAGATATAGAGCAATCCAGATATAGTTATAGGTAGATGGAACAACTATATGGCTCAGAGATTGGAACACTGAACCTGAAGTCAGGAAGAGCTGAGTTCAAAGGTGGCCTCAAAAACTTACTAGCTGTGTAATCCTGGGCAAACCAATTTTTTTTTTTCTTAATCCACTGGAGAAGGAAATGACAAACTACTCTGGTGTCTTTTGTCAAGAAAATTCCATGGAAAGTATGGCTCACAGGGTCACAAAGAGTCAGACCCAATAAAACAAATGAAAAATGACATAAGTAGATAAATAGGAAAGAGAGATAGTATAGAAATAGAAATAGATAATTCATCTCTCCTGTATTATTCTTGTATTATTATTATATTCAAAGGTTGAATTGTCTTATTTGATCTTGATAAACCAAGCCAATTTGATATGTCGATCCTGTGACAATTGGTATCTTTTGTCACCTGAAGACAAGCTCAGATAATTTCATTGAAGCTCATTACCAGGTTAGAGAAATGATGGCTTTTCATCAAAATTCTCAAAGCTCATAGGCTAAATGGGTACATCAAATGTATGTTGAATTAAGCTGGAGTCTTCCAATTTAATTCATTCAATTTAAACAAATACTTCAGCTATAGTTCAAGGTTCTCCTTTTTACATATAAACATGCATTTCTTATTCAATGCAGCAGATTGCCAACTTCATGCAAATTCCATATGTACTCTGATGGATGAATGTCATTAATTAAATTATTAAAACCACCTCCCATTATTCCTGATAGGTTTCCAGTGCTATTCTATGATAAAAATCAAGTTGAGAGATCATATAATTATATATAATAGATGTGGATGGGAAGAGCTTTGCAAGGTTAACCAATTTCTCTTCTTTCAAACAGGAACATACTTAACCCATCCCAGAAGACTATAATTTTATCCTATATTTAAAAGTTGCCTTTTAACTCCCTCATCAACATTTGATAGGGATCCCAAAACATATTTACATAAGATCACTTTTCTTCCTCACTACCTCTCCATCCCTAGCTTCCCCCAACTGAGATGATTGGGCTTAAATATTAATTTTTTTTTCTTCCTTTATTTCCAGAGAAGAGTTAGCACCATGCCCTACTGGATTTACGGGAGAAGAATTTCCTCAGTAGCTCCCAAATCTCATAAGCATAATATTGCTGTCAAGAGTAGATCGTAAACTGCCCTAAAAACAGAAGCTATTTCATTTTTATATTTTATCTGCGTATCTACATCAATTAGCTTAGTGCCTGACATATAAGTCCTTAAATGCTTGTTGAATTAAATTAAACAGAAAATCTTTGGTTGTCCAATTTTAGTGTCTATAATGCTTAGAAAAATTTGTTTGTTGGTTTGTTTTATTCTCTCTCAGGTGAGAGCAGTTATTGAAGTTACAGATCTGTGATTTTATTAGCATAAGGAGTTTCCAGTATGGAAACTCCCTCTACTGATGAAGAACAGTAATTCATCTATAAATGTTAGGAGAATAGGCACTGAATGATAGGAATGAAGACTACTATCACTGTGATTTCTCTAGTACAGGGAACTCCCAAGGAAGGAAATTCTTTTTATCAATGCAGATCAGCACCTTGACTAAAACTTGTGTTATTAATAAATTATCTAGAGTATTGAGATATTAAGAGATTTGCCCTTTAAAATAGAGTTAGCCATATATTTTAATTGGATTGCTTGCCATCTAAGGCAGGAGGTAGGGGAAGGAGAGGAAAATCTGAAGCACAAGGCTATTCAAAAGTCAATGTTGAAAAATTATCCGTGCATATGTTTTGAAAATAAATAAAAACTACAGAGTTAACATGTCAAAGACAGGACTTGAACCCAGGTCTTCCTTCCATTGCTCTATAAGGCTTTTCTCTAGAATTTGTATATTATGTTAAATTAATCTTGCTCAATTCATAAATCGAAAATCTATAAGGCAGAGTGGAAACATGCCATACTCTTCCAAAATGGCTATACAAATTTTCTGTCTGTATACCCCAACAGCAACTATTGTGTGGGAGGCAGAAATATGCTAATGATATGACTATTACTCTATCCCTAACATACTCCCAAGGTATCCCTTATTTTTTGCTCTGTATTCCCTCTGCACAGCTGCCACAGATATGCATAAAACAGCAGTGATTCCCCTCCACCACTATCACCCTCTAACAATACATGAGTATTTGCCCACATATAAGCTCAAATTGCAACCTAGGCAATATTTGAAAATATTGTCCCTCTAGGTTTGAAAATTGTACCCTCTGTATGTTACTATTTGGTTTTGCAACTTTATTGTAATGCACATGACGATTTACTATGACATAATCCTTCTGTACCCTCAAGAGCAGTTTCTTGTTTTAAAAATATATTCATTTATAAAAAATATTAAAAAGTGTCCTTCATTAGAGCTCCCATGTGATCCTCAAGGCAAATATTCATATTTCCTATCCCTGATATAAGTTTTACTCCCACAGGGGAACATTGATTCATGTCTGAATCTGGGAAAGAGATTTAAATATCAGAAGTGCTTAGGAGGGTGGCAAACTGCAATGATGAAGCAACAGGATTTTTTAGGCAAACAAAAAACAAAAACTTAAGAAGATATTCTAAATAGACTTCTTATTGCTGATCAAAGAGTAGGGAGAGAGAGAGAGAGAGAGAGAGAGAGAGAGAGAGAGAGAGAGAGAGAGAGAGAGAGAGAGAGAGAGAGAGAGAGAGAGAGAGAGAGAGAAGAGATTGAGAAAGAGAGAGAGAGCTTGTATGCTAAGTATGCATGAATCCTCCCACACAAGGAAGCTTTCTATTTCAACAGTGTTATGAATAAATGACTTGTCTGATCCTTAATGCCATTTCCTGGTCCTTTTCAACTTGTCTCATTATTTAAATAACAAAGAAAACAGTTTAAACTGGCTCTTTTCTAATTTTGACCTCTAAACTACATTGCCTAGTTAGAGGGTATTTTAAGAAAGCTCTATTTCAACCAAGTTTGCATCATAAGGCATTTTTTTCTGTGAATATGCTATAAATCCACAAGATGAATTATGATTCAGTCCTGTAGGTGTTAGCATGGGATTATGTAAGCCTTGGCCATAATAGGGGGAGGAAGATATTACTAGAAATTATAGCAAAGAAACTGAACAAAATATGTGGTTATAAATTCTAAAAATAAATGCTAGATCTCCTTATTGTGATGAAAGATAAAAATAATTTACAACAGTAACTACACAAATCTCTCCATTAAAGTTCTCCCATAGTGCTTTATCATGATGCAAAGGTGACCCTGAGCTCTCCAAGACTAGGCCAGCAAAGAATAGACTTGAAATTTCTAGTAAGCTGGGAAGGTTTCCACCATGGCCCCAGCAAAGGAATGTATTTGTTTTTGAGAGATTAGACTACCTCACTTTAAAGGCTTTTATCAACAGAAGTTTGGCCACCAGGTACTGATTTATTTCATTTTGACCAGGGAAGTTTGTAAAGATTAACTATTAAATTTGATTCAAATCAAAATTTTTCATGCGATGATCAGTCAAATCATCATATACCACTGTGTTCCTCAAAAAAAAAAAAAAGAAAAGAAAAGAAAAATAGAGCTCTCTTCCTCCCAGTATTTTTCTTATCTCTATCTCTGTCTGTCTTTACCTCTGTCTGTCTTTGTCTGTCTCACCCCTCCCCTCTCTCTGTCTCTGTCTTTCTCAATCTGTTCTGTCTCTCTGTTTCTGTCTGTCGTCTGTCTCTCTCTTATTTACCCAAATAAATTAGATTTTTTTTTCTTTTCTTTCATTGCTACCCCAGGTAGTTCAGCCCTCTTTTGTCAATCCAGATGCTATGTGTGTGTGTCACTATGTGTGTGTCACTGGATCTGTCTAAAATTTTTAACTCCTAAAGGACAAAGACCATGTTTGGGTTCATAACTCTTTGGAAAGCAGTTAACACAATGTCATATGTTATAAAGCTTGATCACAACATAGCCAACAAGACTCCATCATATACCTTTTTGTGTCTTTGTTATACTGGGCTTCTCAATAAGACTATTTGCTCTTTACAGATGGCTATCATGCCTTATCCTTATCTTCTTCATGCCCCCAATCACAGTGCTATGTACATATTAGTCATTGATGAGAACTAGATAAGAGGTACCCAAATGAAATTAGGTTTAATTGAAGTCTAGTGGCAGGTTCAGGGTACAGGGAGTCAAATAGAGCTCCCCTGCAACCCCTTTGGATTCAGCACAAGGATACAGAGTTAAATGAGATCTAGTAGCAGCACAAGAGTCCTCTGTAAAGGAATTTACAGATCCAAAAACCTAGATTGATAAAAGAGGTTTATTATGGGCTTTGGAAGTAAGGTTAAAAAGTAGGAAGACACCAGAGCCAGGGTTGGTTCCGGTGGACAGAAATCCTTGACATGGCCAGCGTAAGGATGCCATGTTTGGGATCTCTGCAAAGATTGGACTCCAGTTTGGGTCTTTTTTATAATAGGGAGCTTTGGATAATCTGAAGAGGCTTGTGGGTGGAATCCCAGGTTGGCTTCTGGCTTGAGTTTTAGCCAGGGTTAGAATTTGAATAGAATGTAATGTTTTTTAAGAGAAGAGTGAAATTGTTTGTGCTTGGGAGTGGATTCCCTTCCCCCAGAGTCCAAGGAGGTTTTAAGAGTTTTGGGGTTTCCTCATCATAATCAGTAAATTCACTGAATAAATGAGAGATTGAACTCTTCTTTTTTTTTAATTTTATTTAGAATTTTTTCTACAGTATATATGCATGAGTAATTTTTTAAAATAATATTATCCCTTGTATTCATTTTTCCAAATTATCCCCCCCTCCCTCTACTCCTTCCCCTTGATGACAGGCAATCCCATATATTTTACATGTGTTACAGTATAACCTAGATACAATATATGTGTGTAAATCCCATTTTCTTGTTGCACGTTAAGTATTAGATTCCGAAGGTATAAGTAACCTGGGTAGATAGACAGTAGTGCTAACAATTTACATTCACTTCCCAGTGTTCCTTCTCTGGGTGTAGTTATTTCTGTCCATCATTGATCAGCTGGAAGTGAGTTGGATCTTCTTTATGTTGAAGATATCCACTTCCATCAGAATACATCTTCATACAACATTGAAGTGTATGTACAGAGATCTTCTGGTTCTATTCATTTCACTCAGCATCAGTTGATGTAAGTCTCTCCAAGCCTCTCTGTATTCCTCCTGCTCGTCATTTCTTACAGAGCAATAATATTTCATAACCTTCATATACCATAATTTACCCAACCATTCTCCAATTGATGGACATCCATTCATCTTCCAGTTTCTAGCTACTACAAAAAGAGCTGCCACAAACATTTTGACACATACAGATCCCTTTCCGCTCCTTAATATTTCTTTGGGATATAAGCCCAATAACAGCAATGCTGGGTCAAAGGGTATGCACAGTTTGATAACTTTTTGGGCATAATTCCAAATTGCTCTCCAGAATGGCTGGATTCTTTCACAACTCCACCAACAATGTATTAGTGTCCCAGTTTTCCCACATCCCCTCCAACATTCATCATTATTTGTTCCTGTCATCTTAGCCAATCTGACAGGTGTGTAGTGGTATCTCATAGTTGTCTTAATTTGCATTTCTCTGATCAGTAGTGATTTGGAACACTCTTTCATATGAGTGGATATAGTTTCATTTTCATCATCTGAGAATTGTCTGTTCATATCCCTTGACCATTTATCAATTGGAGAATGGTTTGGTTTCCTATAAATCAGGGTCAGTTCTCTATATATTTTGGAAATGAGACCTTTGTCAGAACCTTTAACTTTAAAAATATTTTCCCAATTTATTACTTCCCTTCTAATCTTGTTTGCATTAGTATTGTTTGTACAGAAACTTTTTTAGATTGATGTAATCAAAATCTTCTATTTTGTGATTAATAATGATCTCTAGTTCTCCTCTGGTCATAAATTCCTTCCTCCTCCACAGGTCTGAGAGGTAGACTATTTTCTGTTTCTCTAATCTATTTATTATCTCATTCTTTATGCCTAAATCATGGACCCATTTTGATCTTATCTTGATATATGGTGTTAAATGTGGATCCATATCTAATTTCTGCCATACTAATTTCTAGTTTTCCAACAGTTTTTTTTCCAAATAATGAATTTTTAGATTGAACTCTTCTTAAAAGACATCATCCTGTGGTTTAGCAGTACTGAAGGAGATGAGGTGAGATCTCAGGACAGTTGTGAAAATCGAGTAAGGCTTCATCTACTTCAATGTTGAAGAAGGCCTGAAGGTCTTTGAGCATTGATTCAAGGTCATACTTAAGTCCTTTTCCTGCTATATTCCCATGACATTATTTTCTCTCTATTTCAATCAAATATGGGCAACTATATACTTATTGGTCAAGTTCAATTTCTTAGGTAGTTCCTGTGTTTAGAATGTAAGACCCTCAGTCAATGAGGAGGAGAATGAGTGGTGGGAGGAATATTTTCATTAGGGATTAAATGTCAAACCTGTCCTGAAAGATGCCTCTTTCCTTCAATTGCCCAATCTTGTGAGAATGTACAATAAACTTTTGTTTTGCTCCTAGAGATCTCTAGAGCTTTTTTTTTTTTTAATGGTGGCCCCCTCACAAGTCACTCCCCAATTGATAAATTGATAAAAGGATATGAACAGACAATTTTCAGATGACATAATTAAAGTCCTTTATAGTTTTATGAAAAAATGCTCAAAATCACTATTGATTAGAGAAATGCAAATCAAAACAACTCTGCAAATCAAAACAAACTCATACCTCTCAGATTGGCTAAGATGACAGGAAAAGAAAATGATATATGTTGGAGGGAATATAGGAAAACTGGGACACTAATGCATTGTTGGTGGAGTCATGAAATGATCTAACCATTCTGGAAAACAATCTGGAACTATGCCCAAAGAGCTACAAAACTATGTATACTCTTTGACCCAGCAGTGCCATTACTGGGTTTATCTCCCAAGGAAATCATAAAGGAGGGGAAAGGATCCACATATGCAAAAATGTTTGTAGCATTTTTTATCTACAAAAGTTTCTTTTTATGATAGCAAAAAAATTGGGAAAGGAATGGCACATGAATGTAATGGAATATTATTGTTCTATAAAAAATAATGAACAAGTTGATTATAGAAAGGCCTAGAAAGATTTACAAGAACTGATGTTGAGCAAAACAAGCAGAACCAGGAATACATTGTACATAATAACAGCAAGTATGTGTGATGATCAATTATGAAAGTTTTGGTTCTTCTTGGCAGTTCAGTGATCCGAAGCAATTCCAGTAGATAGACTTTAGACAGAAAATGTCATCTAAATCCAGAAAAAGATTTAAGGAGATTGAACGTAAATCAACATAGGTTCACTTCTTTTTTCTGTTTGTTTGGTTTTTTTTTTAATCTCTCCCATGGATTTTCCCTTTTGATCTGATTTTTCTCTCCCAACATGATTCATAAAGCAATGTGAATTAAAAAGAAATAAACTTAGTACACACAAAAAAAAAAAAAGAAAAAAGAAAAGGAAAGAAAAAAAAAAAAAAGGCACCATCCTGGTCCATTCTGGTTGTCTAAATCAGTACTTGCCTTTGGGTGTGAAAAACAGCAAAAAGTATTTGGATCCCTATTTTAGTTTGTAGAGATACTAAAGAGTCACCTTCTGTGGCACTGAAAGGCAGCTTTGTGGCATCATAGAACATAGAGTTCTGGGCTTAGAATCAGAAACCCCACATTCCTAAGCTCAGATCTGACTTCAGACACTTTTTAGTTGCGTGACCCTGGGCAAGTCACTTAAGCCTGTTTGCTTCAGTTTCCTCATCTGTAAAATGAGCTCCAGTATTTTTGCC
Source organism: Sminthopsis crassicaudata (assembly GCF_048593235.1). Taxonomy (NCBI): domain Eukaryota; kingdom Metazoa; phylum Chordata; class Mammalia; order Dasyuromorphia; family Dasyuridae; genus Sminthopsis; species Sminthopsis crassicaudata. The sequence continues at coordinate 106,783,377 of NC_133621.1, forward strand.
AAGAAAACCCCCAAAATGGGGTCATAAAGAGTCAGAAACAACTTAAAAATGACTGAATAATTTATGGTGTTGAATATGCATCCCTCAATGTGAATGCTTTTATATAATCAGTATTTAGTGTTTTTTCTAAATAGGGAGCTTTCACAAGAGCTACATGCATATAAGCAACATTTCCAGAATCTGAGGGAACACTTTGGCCTATCTCTGATGCATATTACTTGTTGTTAAATTCCATAAATTCTTTATTTATCTTATAGAAATAACCAAGATGATAGTTTGAACCTAAAGTAGATAATGTGCATAGGAAAACAAACAGCCTAAGAAGAGCAAGAATAATGTTTAATTCAATAAACATTTATTAATATCTTTTATTGAAAGGTACTGTTTTATGCTAAGGAAGATATAAAGTTAAAATAGAAAGTCCTAGCTCCTTGTGGTTTAAGGATATGGGATAGGCACTAGAACTATTTATATATCCATCTAAGGAAATTTCAATGAGGAATTTCTTCTTCCAAGATTGGCACCTTCTCAACAACTTCCAGTCCTAAAGAGATAACCTAAAGCACTAATGGGTTTAATAAGTTGTCCAAGGTCATTCTACCAAAATGCATCAGAAACAAGACTAGAACCCAGGTCTTCCTGATACTAGTGGCCAGCTCTCTATCCATTATGCTATGCTGTCTCTCTTGGCTTTGTAGGAGAGGGGTAGGAAGTTCAAAACACCAAGGCAAATGCATGACAAGTATATTTGAGATTTTTTTTAAGTCTCATGTAAGATCTAACCCAAAAAGTCTTCTTGAAGGAGGTGAATTTTAAATTAGTCTTTAAAGTATAGCTAGGATTTCAACAAGGAAAGAGGGAGGGGGAGGACATAAGGAACTGTAAGTAAAGGCATGGAGGTGGGAGAACATAGGATGTGTTCAGAGGCTGTTTTCCAGTTTGGCTAGTATATAGAAACATATGGAGGGGAAAATATAAGCTAAATAAGGAAAGGTATCATGGCACCAGATTGTAGAGTCTTGTATATTGGGCAATGGAATTTGAATTTCACTTATCAGCAAATACTGAATCCTTGAAAATTTCTGAAAAGAATTAAGAGACATGACCAGATCTGTGTCTATAAAGTTCTAAATCATGATAAGAAATAGTAGGGATGAAGAGAAAAGAAGGATGTGAAAGATGTTATAGAAGTAGAACTGACAAGGTTTAATAACTTATAAGGGATGAAAAACAATAAAGAGAATAAGAATAATCCTAAGATTATGAATCATATTAGGGTAAATAGTATATTTTCAAAAGAAAGATAAGAAGCTTGATTTGTGGTTATGGTGGGAAATGAAGATGTAATAGTCTTACAGTCAATTAGACAAATGGCCCTGGAGCTCAGAAGATAAATATAGATTGTAGCATCATCTTCCTCGAGGTGCTAGTTGAATCAGTGGAAGTAAAATTGACATACTCCATGGAGTGAATTTAGAGAGAGAAGAGAGGTAAAGATAGAATCTTGGCAAAGAGGAATGCAAACTAGAGAAGGACATAAGAGTAATTAAAAGGGTAGGAGGAGAACCAAATGGCTGTGGTATCTCTGAAGCCAGGAAGGAAAGAACATTCAATAGGAGAAGCAATCAACCATCTCAAAACTACATAAAGGGTCTAGGATGGTGAGGATTTTAAAATAGGTCAGTGGAAATGGTGAATGGAAGGTCATTGGTGATCTCTGAGAAAAAAGTTTCAGTAGGATGGAAAGGACAAAGGTCTGATGGAAAGGACTAAGAGAGCATGTAGTGAAAAAGTAATGACATCAGGTGAAGGTGAGTGTTTTTTTAAGAAAAAAAAGAAAAAAAAAGCTGAAAAAGAAGGAGCACCACATCATGAGACATAAAATAGAAATGTGCCATATGAAGCAAACAAATGCTGATGATTAAAACCTGACACCTGCTCCCATCAACACCTGGGTTTGAAATATATTAGAAGAGAAATTGCATTCCCAGAGAAAGAAATGTCATAGCAACTAATAAGTCTCTACCTCCTGTCCACATTCATAAGAGTTGGGGGTGGTGATAAACAACATTTTAACTTTCTTAAATAGTGAAAACTACAGAAAAGAAAGTCTATGTTACTGAAAAAAAACAATCTCAGGCAAAAATATATTTTTCTGTTCAGGAGCATGCAATATACTGGCAGTCAAAATTAGGATGTGGTAATTTTTGTGACTATACAGCAAATAGCAATATGAGGCTAATTCCAGAAACTCCTATCACTTAAAGTTCCAGAGAATTCCAGTTTATCCAAATTTACAAATATTTTTTCTGCATTTTAGTGCACTTTTATAGCAAACTGCCATAGTCAATATTTTCCTATCCTAAGTATTATCAACATTATCATCCCAGGCATTCAAATGAAAACAGAAGTAGCACTGGAATATAACTATTCATCAAGGATCCATGACCTAATGTGTCTTTTTAAATAAAATGTATCATGATTGACTCCCTTTGCTGACTCTTTTTCCATCAATGAATTTTAAAAAGTATCCTTGGCCTGAATTTATATTTTCTTCCCATAACTTTTTGATACTTTCTATCTATTTGGTGACATTGAGGATTCTATCCTCAACTCAGCTCTGAAGATATACAAAGACTGATAATCTAGAAGAGGGGAACTCAGGCACAATCTATCCTTCTCTTTATTTTGCAGATAAGGAAAACTAAACTCAGTGAGATTAAGAGCTTTATACAATAACATATGGGTATCAAATAGAAGGGCTAAAACTCAGATTTTAGGACAGAGCATTGTCTTTGGAAAGAGAGGATATGGGTTCCCATAACTCCCCCATGTGATTTTGAGCAAATCCTGACTTTCACTGGCCCTTAGTTTCCTCATCTGTTAAATGAGAGGTTTGAACTACATGGCTCCTGAGATCCCTTCTAATCCTAAACAAATACTAAGTATATTGAAGAGCAGAAAAAAGGCAAATTTGATCACTTAGATTACTGCTTTAGATCCAGAGAATTTGAGATACTGCTTAAGTGTAAGCATCAAACAGACTGTGGCAAGACCAGTATAGGAACTCTAGCCATCTTCTCAATCAATAGTGATCATTGCAGATCACTCAATTGTGTAGTAGCCAATGTGAATCATTAAGAGAAATAAATTAGATTACTTTTACCATAATCCAATTATTTTAGCCCCATATTCAAATAATTAGAATGAGATTATTATTCCAGAAAATGTGGCTCATAGAGCTAGATGTTGCCCTGTATTACACACACTGACATCGTCTAAGAACAGTAGGATTCCAAGAAGAGAAAAAAAAATCTGTCAAGAATGGATTTGGGCTGGATTGTGTCTAGATTTAGATTAAAAACTTGTGATAGAACAGTTAGGGATGGAAACTTCAAAAATCCCTGGCAGGAATTTAATTTGAGGGTGGAGTTGGGAAATCAGAAAAATGACAGGTAAGCAAAACTTATCCCCAAATAGAGGATCTTAAAATCCATTGGGAAGCCAGGATAAACAGAGATGAAAACTTGGCCCAAGTTTCTGTCTCATTTCCTTGGAATTTGACCTCTGTTGCCCATAAGACTCCAAAGTGCTCTGCCTACTAGTTTGGTCTTTATCCCTGTTTATCCTAGCCCTCCAATGGATTTTAAGATCCTCTATTTGGGAATAAGTTCTGCTTACCTGTCATTTTCCTGATTCCTCAACTCCACCCTCATATTTCCTCTTGTCCAGTGACACCCAGGGAAGGTATTACTGTTCAAGTTTATGTCAGTAGCCTGTTATACTTTTTCCATCCATGATAGCCCCTGGTCGAGATTCCTTTCTAAGTCCTTGAACATTTTTTTAATTCTATACAGAGCATCTGAACTCAACAAGTTAAAAGGGATATTTCAAGCAGGTCTACACAATAGATTTGAAAAAAAGCAGAAGAGTTTGTGGTATTCTGGAGCCAGGAAAGACTAGGTTCAAGCCCCACTTATTACTATTCTGAGTGGCCATAGAGAAATAACAATTTCAAATGCCCCAGGCAACTTGCTAAGACTATAAATTATAGATGAATTGTGCATCTGAAAGTTGTGGAGAGAGTTTCTAAATCTAAACCTCCCCCTAACCTGACTCTCCACTCTCCCAATAGATATAACAATTGGAGTAGTGGATCTGAAGAAAATATTCAGTCATTTTTCACTCATGTCTGCCTCTTCATGATCCCTTTTGGGGTTTTCTTGGCAAAGATACTGGAATGGCTTGTCATTTCCTTTTCCAGCTCTTTTAATAGATGAGGAAATTTATGTAAGCAGGGTTAAATGATTTACCCAGGGTCATACAGCTGGTAAGTATCTGAGTCAAAAAAAATTTGAAGTCAGAAACATGAGTCTTCCTGACTCCAGGCCCAGGACTCTATCCATTGTGCCATCCAGTTACATAAGAAGTAAGAAAGACTTGGGTTCAAATCCTACCTTCTCCATTTATTAGCTGTGTGACTATAAGCAAGTTATTTAACCTTTCTGAAACCTTGTTTCCTTAAATATAAAATGATGGAAATAATACCTTACTACCCACATCACAGAGCCATTTGGGAGTTCAAATTAAATAATGCACACAAAGTGCTTTGCAAACTTTAAAGTGATATGTAATTGTCACTTCTTATTGGATTCATTATCTTAAATACCAAGATGAAAAAACTGACTTTGTAAAATAGGGCTGTTATTATGGTTTACATCAATTTTTGTGTCCATATTGTACCTACCAACAAAGCTCTTTTCCTCCCTGTCAGCACTATAGTATCAATAGAGCTGTGAAAGAGAATTGCATTCCCTTCTGACTCATACATCACTTACATAATTACAAGCAAAGATCCAATTCTCAATTACCAGCACAAAACAGGTCTATATTTTAGTGTCCACCATGCCCATCTATTTCAACAACTTACTCTCCAACTCTGATGCATGACTTTAATATAAGCTAGGGCATTAAAAGATCTCATAAAGTCCCTATACTTCAGGCTGAAAACATAGAAGAATAAAATATCAAAGCTTTCTAGCTTGGAGTTTGGGGGGCATGTAGCCCAAATCCATCTTTTTCTACAAAAAGCAAATGATATTTAAAAAGGGGAAACAAATCAGCCAAGATCTCACTTTGACAATTAACTTCAGGTTCCTACCTCAGAGTCAATGGGGATCAACTTTAAATATGAAATAAGGGAAGGGAAAAGTACTAGTGAGGGAGAAGGGTGAGGAAGGGGCAGAGTGAAGTGTGAATGGGGAGGATAATGTCACCATTTCATTACCAGTGTTTCATAACATTACAAAACCATCCCAAACAAAGTCCTACAGTGTAATTAATTAAGTTTCTTGTTAGTCTGAAAAAATAGTTGAGTACAGACCCTTTGATCAAAGGGTAAATTCCCCTTTGCCTGTGATGTAGGCCAATACAAACTCTTTGTTATGATACTGACAATACCACTGACATGTATGACCTAATGGTGATTTGCTCATCTTTAAAAAGTAGGATCATAAGCAATTTTCTGTCTCAGGGTTATTTTAAAAAAATAAAAATGTTTGGGAAGTGATTCATGAGAAACAGTCTGATGAAGTACAAGAAAATAATAATAACAATGATAACAGGCAGTTGAGTTATGTTTTAAAGTTTTCAGAGCTCTACATATAGTATTTCATTTGATCTTCATAACAACCCTAGGAAGCAAACGCTATTCAACTGAATTTAATAAACATTTATGAAGTGCCTAATATCTACCAGACATTGTGCTTAGTGCTGGGCACACCAAAGGAGACAAGATTGTCCCTGTCTTCAAAGGGTTTGCAGCAAGAGGGACTGGGGGACGAGGAGAGAGACAACTAGCAAACAAATAAACCAAACAACTTATCTTTAACATAAAAAAGGAAATTCACAAAGAGAAGGCACTGGAATTAAGAGGATTTGGAAAAGACTTCACCATTCCCATTTTATAGATGAGAAAACTGAGGCAAAGATAGTGACTTGCCCAGCAAGCATCTAAGGACAGATTTACACTCATCTTTTGGACTCTAGGTTTTTCACTCTGTCATGTGTTTGAATATCTGCTTAATTGTTTGAATCATTTAACATCTCTGATGCTGACAGCTGGAGGCAGACTTTGTTCACCCACCTAGCTCCTTCCTTTCAACCCTGGAAAGGGAAGGGGAAAAACTTCTGGACTGGAGGTAAAGAACAAACAGGTGCAGAAAAAATTCTACTTTTTTCAAACCATGTACGGTTCTAGAAAGTTAGTAACATATTTCTTTAATATGGAGCAATGTATCCCAAAGAGATCATAAAAAAGGGAAAAAGACCTATGTGTGCAAAAAAAAATGTTTGTAGCAATCCTTTTTTGTAATGGCTGCCCATCAGTTGGGGAATGATTGAACAAGTTGTGGCATATGAATGTTATGGAATATTATTGTTCTATAAGAAATAATGAGCAGGATGGTTTCAGAAAGGCCTGGAGAGACTTATATGAACTGATGCTGAATGAAGTGGGCAGAACCAAGAGAACATTGTACATAGCAACAAAATTATATGATGATCAACTGTGATGGACATGACTCTTTTCAACAGTGAGATAATTCAGGCCAGTTCCAATAGGCTTGTGATGATGAGAACCATCTGCACCCAGAGAGAGGACTGTGGGGACTGAGTTTAGATTAAAAAAATAGTATTTTCACCTTTTTTATTGTTGTTTGCTTGCATTTTGTTTTCTTTCTCAATTTTTCCCTTTTTGATCTGATTTTTTTTGTGTGTACCATGATAATTGTGGAAATATGCATAGAAAATTGCACATGTTTAACATATCGGATTATTTGCCATCTAGAGAAAGGGATAAGAGGAAAGGAAGGAAAAAAAATTGGAACATAAGGTTTTACAAAGGTGAATGTTGAAAATTATCTATGCATATGTTTTGAAAATAAACAGATTCAATTTTAAAAAAAGCTGTGGGGCAGCAAGCAGTTGGAGGTATAGTCTATAAGATCATTTTTGGTCCAACAAGGGCTTGAGAAAGACTATATTCTCCAGACTTCATTTTGCCTGGAAAGGAGATATTTCAAGGATTGCTTAGTATACTGTGAGGTATTGGGGAAGAATGGAGAGAAGATAAAACAGCTCCTGGACAGTTTAGTGGCAAATTGCATCTTAGAAGTGATCTTTTGAGCCCCCCCAAAAAAAAACACTTAAGTCTTGGTCTTTCCAAGGATATGACCTAGGCTGATTTGGAAAATATGCTTCTTAATACTCGTCAAAACTTACATCTCAGTTAAGATTTTCCTCTGAAGGAAATGTTTACTCATAGATATGAACCATTAAAAGTCAGCATGCTGTATTTGAAAGAAGAGTGGCCTTAGATTCAAGAAGACTGACCTAGGTCAGTCTGCCAGGAAACTTGAAAGGAATAAATGGCCTATTACAATTGAATGTGCCCAAGGTTTCAGAATTCTTATTATGTCTCTTCTTTGGTGGTGTTATGAGGAAAGTGTTTTGTAAACTTTAAAGGACTATGTAAATGAGTTATTATTTCACAAAGCCATCTACATGAGTGCAAACAAATCAGATGCCATTCAATCATTCCAATTCACCACAATGAAGGCCTTCTTTACTTGACATTAAAGTGACTCCTAGGGAATGACAACAGCTAACTCAGTCCTAGTCTGTTGGATCTAGGGTCTTACAATCATACAATTTTAGGATCTTATAATCATAGGATCATAGAATCATGAGTTTTGGAGAAGGTTGAACCTTAGGCATAAAGTACTTTAACCCCCTCATGCTACAGATGAGGAATGTAAGCCCAAATGAGCTTAAGCGATTTGCCAAACATTACTTATGTGCTAAGTGAGAAGGCTGAAATTCAAATCCCAGATATCTGGGATTACAAATAGAGCATTTTTTTTCTGATACCACATATTGCCCTTCTTCTACCTATTTCTGAACAAAACCAAGTGTTAAATAATAATGATAATACAAGCAATAACATTTTTCCTAAAGTAACTAAAAGTTACTGTACAAATCCAGTTTATGAGAACACACTGTTTAGAGGGAGATCTAGTCCTATGAAAGTATTAGTGTAGACAATTCCTGATGAAGAAATTCCTTCTAGAATAGCAATAAACATGGTACCTATTCTGAAATTTATAACTCTAGAGAGTTTCCTGGCCACTGAGAAGTTGAGACTTGTCCAAAATCATATATAGTCAGTAATTATGAGAGTTGAAGTTTGGTCATGAAATCATATTAGTATGAATAATTTGATTACCTATATTCTAATCATATTTGGCTCCTTTGATACTCTGAGAAAGTAAAAAAATTTCATTGATGTTGAAATAAACCTTCACAGATAAGGATGACTCCTTCTAATCCTGTGTATCTTAACTTTAAGTCTGAGGATAGGGAGATAATGTATAGGGAACTGTTGAATGAGGAAACTCCTTCAACCAATTCAAGAGAACACTTTCTCTGTTTTTTATATTTAAAAAGTTCTCAGGTATCACTTCACACATGTCAAATTGGCTAAGATAACAGGAAAAGATAATGATAAAGGAGGGATGTGGAAAAACTGGGACATTAATACATTGTTGGTGGAGTAGTGCATTGATCCAATCATTCTGGAGAGCAGTTTGGAACTGTGCCCAAAGGGATATCAAACTGTATATACCCTTTGATCCAGCATTATCTCTACTGGATCCATATCTCAGAGAGAGCATAAAAAAGGAAAGGGGGCCCACATGTTCAAAAATGTTTGTGACAGCCCTTTTTGAAGTGGCAGGGACTGAAAATTGAGTAGATGCCCATAGGCTGGGGAATGGCTGAATAAGTTGTGTATATGAATGTTATGGACTTCTTGTTTTATGACCAGCAAGCTGACTTCAGAAAGTCCTGGAGAGACATGCATGAACTGGTGCTAAGTGAAGTGAATAGGACCAAGAGAACACTGTACACCACAATAACAAGATTGTGTGATGATCAATTATGAGGTACTTGGCTCTTTTCAACAACAAGGTGATTCAGGACAATTCCAATAGATTTTTGATGGAGAGAGCCATCTGTATCCAGAAAAGGGACCCTGGGGACTGAATATGGATCACAATATAGTATTTTCACTTTGTTGTTGTTGCTGTTTGCTTGCTTGTTTTTTCTTTCTCATTTTCCCCTTTTGATCTGATTTTTCTTGTGCAGCATGATAAATGTGGAAATATGTTTAGAAGAATTGCATATTTAATCTAAAAAAAAGAGCTGTCTACAACACTAAAGACTAAGTGATTTTCCCAGTGTTACATAGCCAATATGTGTCAGAGGCAATATTGAACCCAGGTTTTCCTAGCTCCCAGGCCAAGTCTTTATCTACTATGTCTCTTGTCTTGTCTCTTCATTGTATACACATATTATTCCATAATTCTTCCAAGAAGTTCCACTCCTCACCTCCACCAAATTCCTTTGATATCAATGTACCTTTCAATTTATCTGTCAGTTCTCTCATTTTCACTATATGTCCAGCATACTTCCTTTTCTTCCTAGCAGTATAGGCACTTTTCCCCCATAGCCCCTCATTGATAATAAACTCTCTAGAAGCCGATTTATGCCTATTATGAATCTTTCCATTGCCCTTTAGATTACTTGCAATTTTGATTCCCCCAAGATCATAGTGTTACATGAGGCATAACTATATAGCATTACCAGGAGAATATTGGCATTAAAAAGATAGACCTTTCTGGCAGTGAGTAGTTTGGGATAATTGAAAAGCACTGAATAATTTCCCAAGTGCAATCCAGTTCCATCTCTTTCTATTGAATTCTGGGCTCAGCACACTGTCAACCTGCATTTTTTTTAAAGTCCAGTGGAAATAAGGCTAAGACCTGTTCTCAAACTCTATCTCTGACACATACTGGCTCTGCAATCTTAGATAAATCGCCTAATCTCTGAGTAATCCAAGCAATTGAGGATATAAATTATAGATGAATTCCCAATTTGAATCCCCACAAGGAAACTCCATACTGATGAAATCACAAGTCCAGAATATAAGAGATGGACTACCTTGATATTCAGCCCATTCAGTTATGTATCATAGCTGTCATAATAAACAATTTTCAACCAGTATGTTTTTCTAAGATGGATGGGTATAACAATTCTTTTTTCCTCCTATGAATTACTCTGAACAGGCTTTTCTTTGTTCCTAGGTTTGATGTTATTGATAAAATGGGATGATAAAAAGGTGCCTTTACTACAGAAAAGCTTTTCATCAACAAGCTCATCTTTTGTTTGATTTTTATGTAGGACATTTTAATGCCACTATTAAAATATTAGATAAACATATTTTATACCTTACTCTATATCAAAACTCAGTAACTTGTTGAGCAAAAATATCTCCATTATCACATCTTACAGAATTCTGACATCAGCACAGAATACCATATCTAAAAAAAATCCTCAAAGCTCTGCTTTTGTTCAATCAAGTTAAGTGCTTTTTAAAAAAATAATAATAATAAATGGTAGAAATAATTGAATCATATAGTCTATTCCTCTTTATTAATTGTATGATAATAAGGATGTGTTCTGCTACAGAAAATTGACTGAAAAAAATCTGCTTTTGGCCTTTCATGTTGTTAGTATCATTTAATACTAATTTTAGGGATAGTTTTAGTGTATGCTTAAACAATCCTCAGGAAGATTTTGTAAAAGTAAAAACAGCAAGCATGTGATTGATAGTTGCTAATATCTTCTCATCTTCTTTCAAGAGAGTGGGAGTGGAGAAAGCCAATGAATACTTCTAGGCAAAAGTACTTAATCCAGGATCTGTGAATCTTTTAAAAAATATTTTGGCAACCGTATTTCCATAGAAATGATTTCCTTTGTAATCTTATATATTTTATTTAATGCATTTAAAAACATTAATCTGAGGCAGAGACCATAGGCTTCATCATGAGGCTACTGACCCTAAAAGAATCTTACAACACCAAAAAAAGGCTAAGAACCCTTATGCCAGAGGAAGTTATGAAAGTATGTTGATTAGATCCACTATATATTTATGTCAATTACCTCGCCTCATTCTTCCTATTGTCCCTATTGCTGTTGAAAGTACCATTGTACTCTATGTCAATAAGATTTAAATCTAGAAGTCATTTTTTACTTCTCTCTCCCTCATCTCCACCACCCATAGAATTGGCAAGTCCCTGCAATTTCATGGCCATAACCACATCCATCCCTTTCTTTTTATTCTTATTTCTATCATGCTAGTTCAAGTCTTCATCACCTCTGCATGCTCGGTTATAATAGCTTATTATCTAATCTCCCTGCTTTAAGTCTTCTCCCTACTCCAAAGCCATCTGTCACAGAGTTCCAAAAATAATCTCTGAAAATAATATACATGCATACACTTACTTTGAAAAGTTACACTGGTTGTAGGCCATACTCAGGTTTTATGTAAGTCACATGGGGGAGATACATGAAGGATTACACATATATATATATGAATCACAATGACATTAGACAGAATCTTTGCCCTCTAGACGGCTACTTTCTAGTTGAGAAGACTAAGCATATTTTCAAATAACTGTAATCCAAGATAGTGTAAGATGCCATGTGAATGGTTTAGAAGAGGGAGAAAACATATATAGTTAGAATTATCCAGAGAAGCTTCATGGAGGACATAGGATTTAAGCTGAGCCTTGAGGGATAGATTGAATGTCAATATGTAGACATTGTTATGGAGGGCATGATGGAAAGGAGCAATGTCTACCATGGAGGCTAGAGTAGGTTGTTTCTAAAAATTCCCTGATTGGTCCAGGAGAGTCAGACTTCAGCTATGCTTCCATCTGCCTAAAATGCTAAGCTACAAACCACCAATCTGTGAAGAGTCAGGTCCCCTCAAACTTGAAGCATGCAAGTCACTACACCTAACACTGATAAGACCCATTTCTGTATGTAGACTAGGGAAAGGCCACCTCTATCTGCACCAGTTTGTGCCCTTGCTAAAGTGACTAAGTAAAACTTTTATAATTAACTTTTTATCATTAGCTTTTATTATTAACTCTGTTTATGTATTGGTCTATTTCATTCTCAACTCAAACCAGAAAGACCAGACCTGATTCATGACAGCCTATAACAAAGAGTAAATCTCACAAGGGAAAACTATAGCAAAGGATATTCTAGAAGCGGGTGAGTAGACCAATTTTTTTTTTTCAGTCAAAATTTCATACATGGGAGATAACTTTTGTATTGACAGCTACCATCACTACTCTACCCATAATCTATGCTCTAGCAAACCTGGCCTACTTGCTCCATGGTGGCTACTATGCTCACCTCCATAACTTTTTTCATGTCTCTCTGTCTAGAATACCTTCCCTATCAAGTCTTCAAATACTTTAATGACAGAAAAATATCACTTTACTATGAAACTTTCTCTGATTTTTCCACTATGTGCTTTTGCCTTATCCTAAATGCCAAGTACACATTGTGTTTTTGCAGTGGTAGTTATCATATTCAATATTGCATAATAATTTTTTTCTTTTTCTTAATTCCCGGGTAATATATATATACAATATATATCATATATATATTATATATAATATAACATTGTGTTTTTGCAGTGGTAGTTATCATATTCAATATTGCATAATAATTTTTTTCTTTTTTTTAATTCCCGGGTAATATATATACAATATATATATCATATATATATTATATATATAATATATATAATATATATGTTATATGTATATAATATATATTATATATATAATATATAGCATATATATATTATATATAGCATATCATGTATTATAATATATTATAAATATCTAATATTTATCTAATACATAATAATTATAATAAATATCTAATATAATAAATAAATATAAATATCTTAAAAATTAGAACTATTGTCTCATTCATGCTCATATCTTTGATAATACCTAAGATAATGTCTTCTAAACAAGGAAGATAACTAATATTTATTTAAATGAAGAATGAATGAATGATTTAGATTTTTAAAATAAATAAAGACCAGATTGTAAAACATCAGGCTAAAAATTTAAACATTGTTTTATATGTGGGTGTAGTTCTGGATTCAGAGAACCAAGCTTCAAAGCCTGCATTTGAGTCATACTACCTGTTCAATCCTGGGAAATCACAACCTCCTGTTTTCTCATCTAGGTGATGTCTTTGATTACTGAGGCTTTTTGACTAGGAAAGTCACATGATCAAAATGAGATTTTGAATTGATTAATTTGACAGCAGTGTGCAGAGTGACAGGAGGGAGAGACGAGGCAAAGGCACCAAATTAGATGGTTCCCTAGTTTATCTGTGAAGTAATAAGGACCTGATAAGAATGTTGGCGCAATGCTCCTTAGTCTTTGTCTTCCTAGACTGAAAAATCACATTCATTTTTATTTAGTCTTCTTACTTAGTAAGCCCTTTGATCATCTTGTTTATCCTCTGAATTTTCTTCAGCTTTATAACTTTTTTGAAGCCCAACAAACTGAAATATAATATTTTCATAATTTCCCTACTTCTGATAACTAGAATATGCAATCTTTCCAAATTTTGTATAAGAGTACAATAATGTTTTCAATTTTGTTTCCAATAGCCTTCTTAATAATGCCCAACATGCTGGGCATTTTTATCTAAAGCAATAAATTGGACTAATGATTCAGGGAACCAATATTTCCTGAATCACAGAAAAAACAGTGGACATCAACGTCAGAAGACTTGGGTTCAAAGCTCAGCTCTGTCTGTTCTTAGTTCACAGTAGATCTAGGAAGTCTTTGACTTTCCTGGGCCTTATTTTCCCCCTATATAAAAGAAAGTGTTGAGTTATATGGTTTCTAAGCTCCATTCAAGCTCTAACATTATGTGATTTGGTGAGTCCTTTATTCAATAAGTGCAGTTTGTATTTTTGCTTTTTCTTTAAATGCATTACCTTGTACTTATCCATAGTGAAATTCATCTGTATTCAGTACCACTCAGACTCACAGATGGAAGAGACTAGGGTCAGGTCTGGAAAGGCCCATGGTTAAATGGCTTGCATGCTGTTAATTTTACCTTCCTCTGCTTAAGGAGCCAAGGAAAGAAAAGCTGAGACATTCCAGGGCAAGTTGAGGTCAGAATCCTTGAGCAATGGGTCAATATTAAGAGAGAAAAAAAAAAACTGGCAGACAAGTCCATTAAAAAAGAATTAGAAGAAAAAAAAAAACTGAATATGAAATAGTAAAAGGGTAGGGAGATTTCCGGCTTTGTAAGTTCACTGTAGATAAGGAAGCCTATATGCTAGAAATCACCGGAATGTAAACATATATCTAACTCCGTGTGATTCTCCTGAGAGAATGCTGGCAGCCGGAGGAACAGTTAATTAAGCACTGGACCATAAATCAGAAATAGTGAAGTTCAAATCTAGTCTCAGAAACTTACTAGCTATGTCATTCCAGCAAAGTCACTTTAATCTCTATGTACCTCAGTTTCCTCAACTATAAAAGGAAGACTCTAATACCAACTACCTCTCAGGGTTGCTATGAAGATCATATGAGAATGAGATAATATTTGAAAGTGTTTAACATAATTCCTCCCACATAGAAAGCACTACATAAATATTTATTTCTTCTTTCTCCCAAAACTTTCCTGTTTTGTTTTTGCATGTTTGTTTTAATGTCTGTTTACAATCTCTGCTACTACTCAGAGCTGACAAGAGGCCATCATCATGCCAGGAGTCGGGCAAATCTCTTTTGGACTCAATCAAACTTGGAAAAATTAATCATTCCCTTTTCTAGACCTCTCCAGACCATTCTAAGTCAAATTCCAGAAGGTATTTAGTGAGTCTTAATTTTATACATAATTCTAAGGGGAGAAAATGTCCCTTACCCCTACTCCCTACCCTTTTTTTTCCCATCTCCAAGATTGTTACAGTAGAAAGAGGCCTGCAGCGTTCCAGGTTTACAGGAGCTGGATCCCATACTTTCTATGTGCAGTAGGCAATTCATTTCATCTCCCGTGCCATAGTTTCTTCATCTACCAAAAATAAAAACAAATTTAAAAAAAACAACCTTCAGGCACAATCTAGCTCTGTATCTATGATCCTCTCAATGATGAAGTGATCATGGGATCATTAAGTTGGTGTCAGCTTAATGGCTATATTTTACAGGTGAACAAGCTGAGATCACAAAGGTTAAATGACTCATGCAGAGGAAGAGAAAGAAGGGAAAGAGACATGTATTAATTACATAACTGTTATTATTATGACACTTAAAGTCCATAATACAAAACTTAACCCAATCTTATGTTTTGTATTATTTTCTAAGCACTTCATATGGATTCTGGACCTTCGACAAGTCATTTACCCTCTCATGGCCTCAATTAATTCTTTTAGACTATGAGATGGCAATCTATATTGACAAAGGTAATTTCTTCATCTAAGAGTTCTCTATGCCAGTGAAATCACAGGATAGTCCTTCCTATGCTCTTTCCCAAGCAGGACATGTTTATGTAAGTATTTAGCAAGCCTACCATAATATGAGTTCTGGAAGTTTATCTTAGTATGTAAATTAGATTTACCAGTTGATGGTTCCAAGGTCCTCTCTAGAGTGTTTATGATAACTGACACTGACAATTTCCATTGCTAAGCTGAATAGCTTTATGACTCAGCAGAACTTTTATAATGTTTTATCCTTTCTCTAAAGTCCATAATACAAAAACTTAACCCAATCTTATGTTTTGTATTATTTTCTAAGCAATTCATATGGGTGATACAATGAAAAATGTGCTGTATCTGAAGTCAGAGAACTTGGATTTTCATTTTGCCTTGCCATCTATTAGCTGTGTTTTCATAAACAAATCAAAATCTTTCTGAACCTCAGAATCCTCATGTGTAAAGTAGTGATAATCATACCTGCAATATTCACATCACAGGGTGATTGGGGAGTTCAAATTAAATTAAATGTCAGTCTATGTGAATACACATACACATATTACAAACATGTAATATGTGTATGTAGTGCTTTCCAAAATTTAAAGATTGTAATTATTATGTGTTAGTATTGCTGTATATATAGAAAAATGACTTAGTAAAGCAAATCGTATATATCCATTCTTTGTTTCCATGTTATACTTAATAACAAAGGTTTTTCTTCCAGTTATCAGCACTCTAGTACCAAGCAAGCTGTTGGAGAGAACCACATTCGCTTTTGACTTATGTATCACTTATATAATTACAAGTTAAAATCCAATTATCTACTACCAAGAATCTTCAGTGGCTCCTTGTTGTCTCTAGTATATACATTTATCAGCTTAGCCTTTAAAGCTTTTCGAGACAGCTGAATACGTTATGGCATATGAATGTTATGGAATATTATTGTTCTATAAGAAATAATCAGGAGGATGATGTCAGAAAGGCCTGGAGAGACTTAGGCTAAGTGAACTGAATAGAACCAGGAGAACATTGTTACACAGCAACAAGAAGATTATATAATGATCAATTCTGATGGACATGGCTCTTTTCAACAGCCAAGTGAGGACTGTGGGGACTGAGTGTGGATCGCAACATGGTATTTTAATCTTTTTGTTATTGTTTGCTTTTTTTCTTTCTCATTTTTCCCTTTTTGATTGATTTTTTTCTTGTGCAACAAGATAATTGTAGAAATATGTATGGAAGAATGGCATATGTTTAACATATATTGGATTGCTTGCTGCCTAGGGCAAAGGGTTGAGGAAGGGAGAGAGAAAAATTTATTACACAATGTTTTGCACGGTGAATGTTGAGAACTATCTTTGCATATATTTTGAAAATAGCCATTATTTAAAATAGAAAAAAAAACTATTATTTTAAAAAATATATAAATATTCCACTTTACCTTTCCAGACAGTTCAGTATTTCCTTTCAAACATTTTATTCCAAGTAAACTACATTATTTGCTATTCTCTAAATTGAGGCCTCTATTTCCTCCTACCTCATAACCACTCCCAAAGATGTTGCCATCTCTGGAATGCACTCCCTTCTTATTTCCATCTCTTAAGCTCTATAACTTTCTTCTAGGTCTCAGCAAGGAGGTAGTTACGGGGCTTTGGACTAGTGTAGTAACTGTGAGTGGAGAGAAGGGAATAGATTTGAAATTTGTTCTGGAGTCAATAAGATCAATGACTTGTTTTTAATGAGAGAAACTTAATGAGTAGTTTTTTTCTATGGGCAAAAGTACAACGAGGGATAGAATTTAATGAACATCCCAAAGTGACAAATATTGACTATGGCTTTAAGACCACAGTATACCAGCATGGTTCTATTTGGCAAATAGCCTTGACAGCTTTCTCTACAATTCCTTATGAGGTTTGTAGGAAACATAATGAAAATTGGGTCACAAGACTCTTATTCTGGAAGACATGAGACATTTCTTGGTCCAACTGAAAACAAGCAAAAACCCTATCAGACATCAACTTCATGGTTAGTACTGTGCTAAGCACAGAGAAGAGAACAAAAATTTATATAAGATATTATGCCTGCCGTGAAGAATGTGCATTACAGTTAGGAAAACAAGAACATGGATGCTGAGATGGAAAGATTTTTAGAAGGATTATTTATTTGAAGGGTCCTTAATCTGGAATTCATGAAGTTGTTTCCTTTTTAATATTTTGATAATTGTATTTCAATACAATCAGTCTCATTTATAATTCAAGTATTTTATTCTATACAATAAAAAAATCTCATTCTGAAAAGGTATGCATAGATTACACCAAAGAGACAAAGGAGTCCATTACACACATACACACACACACACATACACACACAAATTTAAGAACAGACATTTTACAGTTGTACTAACTGAAACCCAAAAAAGTTAAAATGTCCTTCCCAAGAGAAAATTTCCACTTTTCTTTCTCAAACCTCCTTGCTTCTTCTCTCTGCAAAAAAAAAAAAAAAAAATTATAACTAACCATCACTAAGATTTACCCTTGATTATATTTTCTTTTACTTCCTCTAGGACCTTACTCCAGTAATCATATCCTCTCTCCACTATAAATCTAGTCTCTCATACTTCATTGGCTTCTTTTTAACTATCTATAAATATGCTTATATCTCTCCAATCCTTTAAAATAAATTAGACTTCCTTTGACTCTTTTCTTTCCACCAAAGTATCATCTCAACTGTCATTTCTCCTTCACTGCTAAAAATTATAATAAAAAGTTATTTCCTTCAAATATTTCCATTTCATCACTATTTCTTCTCTCCTTTATCTCTTGTAATCTTGTTACAAATGTGAAAATGCTTTGCCTTTATAGCTTATATTTGTATTCCCAGCACTTAGCTTAGTGCCTGGCAAATAGTTAAGAATTCAATAAATGTTTGTTGATTTATTGACTTGACTCTTTCAAACAGCACTGTATGGAACCATACAAGATCAAGGAGGTATCTAGATATATCTCCTTGCTGACATGATGAGTCATGATCTGTAGGTCTCAAGGAAAGATAGAACCACCCAAAGATTTTTTGACATTCTCTGAAAATGGAGAGTTTTTCTAAGAATCAAAGTACTTGAGTACAAGCTTATTTTGTGTTTTTGTTTTATTAAATTAAACTTTTCCTCTTTAAAAAAAAAGTATTCCCTCGAACAACATCAATGGGATTCTATTCAGTTCAAACTCTTTATGGGTTTTATACTGCTGACCATCCCCCTTTCAAAAGACACTGCTCTTTTACTTTAGCCTCAGCGACATCTTATATTCTATTGGTTTTCTTACTCTTTCTAGCTAATCCTTCTCTGTATTATTTACTGGCTTCTCTTGATACTTTAAGGAGAAGGTTTCTAATATTCTGTACTGAACTCTTTTTTCTTTCCTTTCTTGAGAATCATATTTACTGCTAGGTATTTAATGACTACCTCTAAGCAGCTCACTACCAAATCACTCTCTCTGGCACTAATTTATCTTTAGAGTTCCATTTCCTACATCTCCTCTTTAAAGTCCCATTAAAACCTAAAACTTAATATGTTCCAAAATGAATTGATTATCTTTCCCTTTAAGCCCATTTTTTGACCTCACTATCTCTCTCAGTAGTAAACATATGGATTTTCATATTTAAAGGTCATTTTTGACTTTTCCCTTCCCAAAAAGGAGAGAAAATTTTACCTTATACATAAAACATTTAGATTGCTGATATGTTTTTTAGCTAGATGATAAAATGGATAGATCCCTGGACCTGGAATCAGGAAGATCTGAATTCAACTCTAACTTCAGACACTTACTACTTATATGACCTTTGACATCTCACTTAATCTGTATTCCTTAGTTCCCTAAACTGTAAAATGGGGGTGGTGATAACATCTACCTCTAAGAGTTATTGTAAAGATCAAATGAAATGTTTATTCAGTACCTGGCACATAGTAAGAACTATATAAATTCTTGTTATTATATTAGTATTCCTGTTCTACCCCCTCACTTTTCAGATTTCTTTTTTTGTGTTGTTTTTTCTCATTAGATGGAAAGCTCTTTAAGGCAGAGGTTGTCTTTCTTTTCTTTCTTTAGCACAATGCCAGAGACATAATAGGTGCTTAATAAATGTTTATTGACTAACATATGAATATTTTATTAAATTCAACATTAGCAATTAATCTCCTGTGTACTGATTTTCTTGTAGTAGGCATGATTATGCTAAGCCATCTACATTCTTTTATTAAGAGCTCTAAGAATCATTAAGAATAGCATTCATTGGGGTAGCTAAGTGGTGCAGTGGATAGTTCAGCAGCCCTGAAGTCAGCAGAATCTGAGTTCAAATTTGATCTTAGATACTTAATACTTTCTAGCTGTGTGATCTTGGGCAAGTCACTTAACCCCAATGAATGCCAATGATTGCAAAGAATTAATGCTAAATTGCTTATGCAGGTCCTGCTCCTACTTCCATAGCTTTTATAGGCAACACAGTGATGTGGAAGCGAAATGGTGGATGCCTGGTCGCTGTGAAAAGATGGAGAATGTTCTTATAAACTTCCTTCACAAGACAGGCAGTCCCTACTCCAAACCTGCAGCTGTATTATTAAAAATCAATATAAAACATCTCTTAAAGTTTCAACATGCCCCAAACCAAGTTGAATATCTTTTCTGTTAAGTCTATTTTATTTTCTAACTTCACTATTTCCATCAATGTTATCATACAGACTTCCTTCCTTATAGTTTATCAGGGACCAGAGTACCAGACTCAAAAGCGACATGTGAAACTGTAGCTTCTTAGAGTCCACTTATTAGGGTTTGGAAATCACCTCATCCAGTCTTCCTTCTCCAAGTTATTAGATGGGAATTCCAATCAAGGATATGATTGTTAACTTGGACATCAAGTCATGGTAGCTATAGGTTCTAGTCATAAGCTTCCCTCCTGAAGATTTCTGCCACTTATCATTTAAAAATTTAAGTCCTATGGAAAGCATAATCCTTAAGTCAAATTATATTGAATTTATTGATGCAATTTTATTTTTGTGTTTTAATAATAGCAGATTTTTCTGCAGGAATGTTCTCTAGCGATATCCTCACAACTGAGTTTGTTTTTGCTTCCTGTGGTCATTCATCTAGACATCCTTTCTCCTACCCACTCATCCACCTGTTCTCTTCTTAATTTAATAATTTAAGTTGAAACTCCTAGAGTAAATAAATTTTAATACTAATATTGTGGAGACAAATGCAATAACTCCTGCTGACTGAAGAAACAAACAAAATGCTAAAGTTAAAAATTACAAACTACTGTGATAAATGTCATAAGTTGTTTTGAAGATTTGTTATAGTTGTTTTGGTACCAATTTTCAAATAGTTATAAAATATGCAAAAGTTTGCTTGTGTTTTAAATGTTTCATCTTTTTCTTCATTTCACTTTTGTAGAGAAAAAATGATGGAGCTGATCTCCTGATTTGTACTGAATCACACTAGATGAACAGTGGTTATCTCAAAAGAGCTCCTTAAGTACCTGAGTTAAGAATTATAAAATATAAAATAGACTTTTCAGTGTTTATTGAAGGCATTTTATATAACAGTTCTCAAGGAAATGATTTATTTGTTTTGAAAATAGAATTCACAAAACAAAGAACAGGATATTTCCAAAGAATCAGAATTGAAAGTGAACTTTAAATTAAGAATAAAAATTTAAATTAATGCAAATATCCCATGTATGAAGTCCCCAAGTTAGCTGTCTATAGTTTTAATAGTTGCAAGTTCACACTCTAAGTGGATTTCTGACCAACATCTCAGATAATAGGTCACAGAATTTGAAATTTAGAAAGGATCTTAGTGCCCACCTAACCCAACCCAATATGCTATGTTGAACAGTCTAACAGACTTTGCTTGAAGACCTTCTTAAGAAAGGGAACCTAACTCAAGGGAATCCATTCTACTTTTGGACAGCTATAATTAACTGTTAGAAGTTGTTAGTGAACTTCTTAGTCACTAAGACACCAAGTCTAAATTGGCTTCTCTACTACTTCTATGCACTGTTCTTGATTCTTCCTTCTGGAGCAAATAAAGCAAGTCTGTTTTTTTCCCCAATGTGACAGCCAACCAAATAGTCAAAGACTATTTGCCAGTTCACTGAATAGTAATGCTCTCCCCAACTTATATTCTTTGTCTTACCAATTTCTCATTTGGTCACCCACCTAGTCTCTACTTTCACCATCTACTAATCAATTAACCAACATTCTTCTGGCTGCCAAATACATATTCTTTCATTTTTCTTTTCACTTGTCCTTCTGAGTGTATATGTGATATTGACATTGAGGGTGTCAGGGTATATATAGTTTCCTCAGCTCTAAAATGAAAGAATTAAACTAAATGGTGTTTCCAGCTCTATGGTTAGGAATTTATATAATATTCTATAAAACAATTTAAAGAACATAAGGGGACAGAAACTGGACCCATTATTTCATTCTAATAAGAGATTTCCACATGAGGAAACTCCCTACCAATTCAGATCATTATCTCCTCTGAGATTTATAGTGATTTTTATGAGATCTACTTGAGCAATGCATATATGAAGGAAGCTATTCTGATATGGACTTTCCATAGGTTTACAGTCTAAAATAAATAATACCATTAAAATCAAATAAAGAATAAACCAGGCAACAGAAGAAAAACATTAAATTAACGCATAAATTTGTGGCAATGCCCACTTGACTAAGAGAAGCCATCAGTTCCATTCCGATAAAGTAGAATAAGCTTTATTTTGTCCACACCATTCATTTAGCCATTTGACAAACATGTATAAGTCATGGAGCACTATTCTATAGTCAGGCCAATTAAAAAAAAAAAAAAAAAAAAAAAAAAAAAACCAACAAGATATGGTCCTACCCTCACTTTCTAAGACTGGAGCTTATAGAACAATAGATAACACAAAATGACATAGCACTCTGAGTTTTCAATGAGCTTCATTTAGTCTTCATAATAATCTTGTAGAGATAATGCAGCAGTATTATCATCTTCATTTTCTAGATAAGGAAACTGCATCTCAGAGGGGTAAAGGAATGTCCAAGATCTAATGGTCAATAAGTAACTGAGCTAGATGTCAAGAGACAGAGATTCTTAGCAATAGCCCATATCTGAGATAAACAGATCCAATTTCCTACTCCTATGAACTCTTCCCAAAATTCACTAGAAGGAACTCAAAGACACCTAATGTAGATACAAAACCAGAAGTGATTAACACCTTGAATCTACATTCTCATCAGCAGTTATATATCACTTTATACAGAATAGGAAAGCCACTGGCATGAAGAATCCCAGCAGTCTCTGTTCCATCAGGTCTCACATGGTCCAAATTTGCCCTAGCATTCACTATTTCACACACTCTTTCATGTACATACTCAGTCTGTGCCTCCTAAATTCACTCATTAATCCACTACCTACTTTGTTCAAGTTCCTGAGGTAGAATTGGTCTTCATATTTCACACCAATTCAATTTTTTCATTTTTCCATACAATCACTAAATTGTTTCTCCAACCGCAATCCACTCAAGAACTCCTAAACTCCTTTCTTCTTTTTTGATATAAAGGTTTTTACTTTCTTTTTAAATTTTTATTAAAGCTTTTGATTTTCAAAACATATGCACAGATAATTTTCAATATTCACCCTTTCCAAAATTTCCCTCCCTTTTCCTCCCCTCTCCCCTAGACAGCAAGTAATCCATGTTAAACATGTGCAATTCTTCTCTACATATTTCCATAATTATCATGCTGCACAAGAAAAATCAGATCAAAAAGGAAAAAATGAGAGAGAAAAAATGCAAGCAAACAACAAAAAGAGTGAAAATACTATGTTGTGATGCACTGAATTCTTATAGTCCTATCTCTGGGTACAGATGGCTCTCTTCATCACCAGACCATTAGAAATGGCCTGAATCATCTCATTGCTGAAAAGAGCCATATACATCAGAATTAATCATTGTATGATCTTTCTGTTGCCATGTACAATGTTGTCCTGGTTCTAGATGCTTCACTTAGTATCAGTTCATGTAAGTTTCTCCAGGCCTCTCTGAAATATCCTGCTAATCATTTCTTATACAACAATAATATTGTTCTATATAACATTCACATAACAAAACTTATTCAGTCATTCTCCAACTGATGGGTACTCACTCAGTTTCCAGCTAAACTCCTTTCTTCAAAAAACTCAGGCCAATTTCCAATTTCCATAATAGGCAATATCTGTCTTTTGGCTATTTTCCAACACCCTTGGAGAGAGGTTGGCAATAAGTGGCAGCTGCATGTCCTCACAGCCTCAGATGCACAATTGTTCCTCTGACAAAGAGTCTTAAATCACATCTTCTAATTTCAAGTCCCTTGCTCTGGTATTTTTATAAAACATAATACTATCTTTTCTCAAATGTGATACAATTCATTGGTGACAAAAGAAAATATGGTATCTTTATCTCAAATCACAGAATCACAGTGTTTCTTCTCATTAGAATTGGAAGCCATCCGAAAATCTACAAGATCACAGATTTAGACCTGGAATGAATGTTAAGAGATCACAAAAAAGAAAATTAAGGTCTGGCAAGTCAAGTATCTTTCCCATAATTCATCCAAGTCATAGTTTTCTTATTCCAAGTCTATTTTTCTACTACATGATTGTTTCCCAAACCAATAAAATAAATGAATATTCATAACAATAATACTCAAATCTTTGCTGTCTTTTTGACTGGATCAGCCTCAATGAACTGATTTTTAAGTCTCATCTAAATAATTATTTAGTTGATTATATTAAAGTTATTGGAGCTAGAATACCCACGTTTTCTGTACTTATAAAGAAATCAAACGCTATTAGTTATCAGTTAACACTCCCTGATCATTCCCTTTTCCTCTTAGGTATCCATTAAAGAATTTTTAACAATTTTGTTTACAATTAGACTCTGAAGTTCTGAATTTGGTTGTGGTTGTTATTGCTGTTGCAGTTGTTGTTTATGTACTTTTTTATTCAAGTGGGGTTGTATAAATAAGAAAATTGATGTTTTCATGCTTTGGGTTTCTCTGTCCAACAAGTACTACACAAATATCTTTCCTTTCTTCCCTATTCTTTTTCTCAAATCTCTTACACCTGAAACCTTCTAAACCTAAAACTTTCAAGAGTATTTCAATTTTTCTAATCAATTGACTTTTCCCTGCCAATGACACCAGAAGCTGATGATAAACTACATATGAATGGCATCCCCAACCACCAAAACGAAAAAATTCATGTGCTTTAGTATTCCTAATTCAAGCAGAGAAGATGGAATCAGATATCCCATGGAACCCAGGAACAGTTTCTTACAAGAACACTATGGAATCCCTCCTTCTGCCGTGACTTGATGATTTATGGTACCCAAGTTCATTCAAAACATCCTTAGTTACATCTTTTCTCTGTTCTATATTGTAGTTGTTAATTATTTTCCTGTGGTTTGGAAGAGTCATTGGATGGATAGATTTGGGATAGATGCTGCCTTAGTATTCTTCCTTTATTTTCCTTGCCTTCCAATGCATCCTCCCTTGGATGTCTTCAGTTAAGCCAGATAACCTTTCTTTAAACTCCCTAGAAAAGATGCATATTGTTTTCAGCATTGATCAGTTCATCTATTTCTTTTTCTAAGTCCATTTAGCTCCAGTAACAGACCTATCAGTATACCTAAGGGCAATACTTATTTTTAAGTCCTAGTGATTTAAAAAAAAAAAAAAAAAAAAAAAAAGGAATACTAGAAATGAGACACATGTTTTTTCAATTGGGGATTATTTTTACTGAACTTTAATTTTACAAGAATCTATGATTTATTTGGTATAAGGAATTCAGTTAAGAAATTTCTTCTACCAGTGCAGATTAGCAATTGAAAGTATTCCAGACTACTTGGAGTACTATGAGATTAATTTAGTGACAAAGGAGATCTGTTAGTGTGACTCAGGAGTAGGGTTTGAACTTAAGCTTTCCTGAATGTGCCCTAGGCAAACTGTAACCACAATGTAACAGGATAGAATATTATTATAAGAAAGGTAAATATTAAGGATTTGGAGAAATGGTTTGAAATATTTATTGTGTCTGTTATTTGCTAGGCACTATGCTAAGATTTGGGGATATAAATATGAAAAAGAAGGACAGTCCACGGCCTCAAGGAACTTACAATCCAATGGAGAAGATAATACACAAAAAGAAACTGAAAAAATACAGGAGAGATATAAAGAAGGTAGTAGGCAGTGATGTAAGATGCCATCTAGTCCAAAGATTATAACTAGTAGGAAACAAATGGGAAGGGGTGGCTGATGTTGAAACCCTTTTTAAAAGGCTGTGGGAGTTCTTTGCTCTGCCCTCTGGCCTCCAATGAGAGAGGCAGAATAGATTAGAATAGAAACTTGGGAAAACTTGTATGAATTAATACAGAGAAAATTAAGCAGAACCAAGAAATCAAAGACTCTAAAAGGCATTAAAATTCAGAGGAGTGGTATATAATAAACCTTGACTTGATAAGTTGATAAGGAAATATCATTCCCTTGCATAACTAGAGACGAGACATAAGATAAAGATATAAAAAATAATAAAGAATGACAGATAAAGAATGAGAGTCACAGTTATATATGGTTAATGTATTGGTTTGTTTTGCTTAGTAGTAGGAGGGAGGGAATATTAAGATGTGTAGCAAGAGTATATTTTTAAATCATCAATAATCTTATTAAATCAAGTTAATCTTGGATCAAAACCAGTTGTTTGTTTTTTTTTTTCCAAGACACGGGATTTCCTGGTTAGGAAAACCCCTTTACCAATGAAGATCTATTACCCTTCTGCTTTTTGTGATCTAATCCAGGCCACCAAGAAGTAGGTGATTTGCTCAGATTCACACAGCCAGAAGATATTAATGGTATTTGATTTACTTGACTAGTCAGTGCTTTGAG
This sequence comes from Sminthopsis crassicaudata, assembly GCF_048593235.1. Classification (NCBI taxonomy): domain Eukaryota; kingdom Metazoa; phylum Chordata; class Mammalia; order Dasyuromorphia; family Dasyuridae; genus Sminthopsis; species Sminthopsis crassicaudata. Next base: position 106,809,758 of record NC_133621.1, read on the forward strand.
CCCAACTTTTCTGTTCCTGGTGTTTTTCTTAATTCTGATCACTTTCTAGGAATCCTGCTCTACTAAATAAGTACATAAAGGCTGTAGTGTCATTCACTTAATGGAGGATATGTAGATCTGTAGTATGACCCTACACTCCTACCCATATTATTCTTCATTTTGAATCAGGGAAATGAACTAATCACACTTTTTATTTCTGTCTCAAATAATTTAATTTGAGTTAAGTTCTCTGCTAAATTGTTAGCGCATTCAAATTTTAATTGTAAGCTAATTAAATTTTAAACTCTTCCTGCATTTTATCTAATCTGTGGCCTCCTGGTTTTCTAGTCAGTAATTAAACAGTTTTTCTCCTTTGCCTCAAACCTGAACTCCCTCACCTCTCTTGGTGAGAGCTTATCTCCAATGAACCAGTTCAGACCAAATGAAAACTAATTGCTTAATAAGAGAATAAAAATAGTAGTACAACTGAGAAATTCCATTAGTGGCAAGAGGACCAAAGTATTTCTATCCATATTTTCTATTTACTTCATATGGTCCAGGTAAATAATGCTAACCAAACTGAGAGGCACATACTTGTCTTTCTAAATTGGTTTTCTTCTCACTCTTCCCTACCCCTTTGAAGATCAAGTGCTCTTTATTTTTTAATCCCCTTTTCACTTCTCTTGCTACCTCTATCAAAGAAGCAAAGAAACTTATCATTGATCATCTTATTATTTACGTCTATAATCTTATAGAACTGGGGGGTTAGAGAAGACCTCAGAGCCCATCTAATCTAATCTCTACCCAAAACATTAATATCAATTAAGTTTCCTTTGAGAATTTCCAGTGACAGAAAACTCATCTCTCCCAATGAGGCTCATTACATATTTGGATAGTCTTAATAGTGAGAAAAACTTTTTTTTGCATTTTTGTTTAATTTCATACGACAAAGACAATTGAATAGCTAGAAAACAAAAAAAATATTTTAATTATAAAAACACCAAAAAATGCATATTATTAAAGTTTCATTATTCACTTTAAAGAGAAGCAATGTGTTGTACTTGAGAAATTACTAGGCTTGAAGTTTGTCATAGGATCATTGATAATTTTAGGAAAGGAATGGTGGGAAAGAGAAAGAAAGATAGGGAGGGATGGCGAGAGGAAGGGAGAAAAGAAGGAAAGAAGGAAAAGAGAAAAGAAGGAAGAAAAAAGCAAGGAAGGAAGGAAATAAAAAGGAAGAAAGAAGAAAATAAAAGAGGAAAAAAGGAAAGAAGGAAGGAAGGAAGGAAGGTAGGAAGGAAGGAAGGAAATAAAAAGGAAGAAAGAAGAAAATAAAAAAGGAAAGAAGGAAAGAAGGAAGGAAGGAAGGAAGGAAGGAAGGAAGGAAGGAAGGAAGGAAGGAAGGAAGGAAGGAAGGAAGGAAGGAAGGAAGGAAGGAAGGGAGAGAAAGGGAAGGAGGGGGAGGGAGGAAGGGAAGAAGGGAGAAAGGGAGGAAGGGAGGAAAGGAGGAAGAGAGGAAGGGAGGAAGAGAGGGAGAGAGGAAGGAAGGAAGGAAAGGAGGGAGGGAGTATTTCTGGGTAGGCAGAAGATAAAACCTAAATACATCTCAGAAGTTAGTAGTAAAGCAAGTAGTAAGGCCTGGTGGTCCTCCATCTCACCAGAAGGAATTGAATCAGTGATTCCCAACTCATCCAAGTTGTTTGAACTATCAAGCAGACTGGAGGGTGTAAGTATGCTCAGGTAGAGGAGAGGACAAAGGCAAATACAGGGATGAGGTTTGGAGTACCTGCAGGATAGAGAAGAAAGATAGGTTTAAATCCTGCCCTCAACCCTTTTAAGTTGCAGACAACTCTCTAAGATTTATCTAAGTTATAGACCAGTAGCATATATAGAGGGAGTTGCCATACTCAGAAATCACAGATCCTTGACATATAATTATTACAACAGTCAAGAACTTAATTTAAGAACTCAAAGGCTTGACTTATTGATTATATTTTAGTGTAAATGAGTGCCAGACAGCTTGTTATCTCAAGTCATTTGCATCTTAAGACTTTCATCTCTAATTATGGAATGAAAGGTTTTATCCCCCTTAAAAGAAATCATCAGGCAGGTGAAGAGCAAGAGGAAGGAGGGGAAAGAGTGTAGTGGACCTTTCCATCGCCTTTCAAATCACACTAGTATCATAAGATTCAAAGCATTTCTATTCTAAAACACTCATTTTATAAGGAAAAAACCCCAAAACTTCTGAAGATTAAAAAACTTGCCAAGACTAGGAGGGCAGTAAGTATAAAAGCCAGAACACAATCTCAGATTTTCAGGCTCTAAATGCTTTCTCCTACCAGCTGTCTATTCTGGGAGGCAAAAGGGCATGCTGAGAATAGGGTCTCTAAGTGAAAGTAAAGGGACAAGATGGAGTTCTTCCCATCACACAGTGTTCACCCTTCACCAAGAGGCCAGCTTTGAAAGGAAACCAGACAATAATAGCTAGAAAACACAATAAAGGTCACTTACACACTCTTGAATATTTTACAGTTGAAGTAATAGATTCAGAGAATGTATAACTTGCCAAGCTCACACAAGAAGGTGTTTTCTTTCAAATACTAGCTTTGGAATAAAAGAACTTTGGGTTAAATCCCACATTTAGGCCTTATGTTGGGCCTGTGTGATTTGGGCAAGGCCCTTAACTTTTCTAAGATCCCATTTTGTCATCTGTAAAAGAAGGGAGCCTCCCATTTAGCCAGACCTATAAACCTAAACTGGAACTCCAAAATTGATTGTTTAACTCCCATTTCAGTGTTCTTTTCAATACCAAACTCTGCTCTCCTGACAGCATAGAATACACAAATCCTTCCACATTCATATACAACATTCTCATTACAAATGAAATATAATCCTGCAGCTGACCAGACTATGTGATCTTTAAAGGCATATTTGTTGGAGTTGCTCTAAGAGGAGGGTTACATCCTATAGACAGACATGGCTCTGGATGTTGGAGACCACCAGATTTAAGTGTAGATCAAGCTAGCTCCTTCTCATTCTTACCCTCCCTGAGCACATATCCAAAACTTCACTAGCTCTATCTTCTCCCTTCTCCTCACTTGGACCTCATATTCCTAGATGCCAGAAATTCAAAACCCATTCTTACAATCTATTCTCACTTTATACTACCACTTTTTTTTCTTTTTCTTTTTTATTTATTAACACACATTGCTTTGTGAATCATGTTAGGAGAGAAAAATCTGAACAAAAAGGGAAAAACCATGGGAGAGAAAAAAAACAAACAAACAGAAAAAGAAGTGAACATAGCATGTGTTGACTTACATTCAGTATTCTTAGTTATTTTTCTAGATGCAGATGGCATTTTCTGTCCAAAGTCTATTGGAACTGCTCATAGAACCACTGAGAAGAACCAAGATTTTCATAGTTGATTGTCACATATTCTTGCTGTTATTGTGTACAATGTATTTCTGGTTCTGTTTATTTTGCTCAGCACCAGTTCATGTAAATCTTTCTAGGCCTTTCTAAAATCAACTTGTTCCTCATTTTTTATAGAACAATAATGTTCCACTACCTTTAGGTACTACAGCTTGTTCAATCATTGCCCAACTGATGGGCATCTACTACTTTTCCAATTCTTTGCTACCACACACACACACACACACACACACACACACACACACACACACACACACACAAAAAAAAAAAAAAAAAAAGCTCTACAACTATTTTTGTACATGTGGGTCCTTTTCCTTCCTTTATGATTTCCTTGGGATACACACCCAGTAATGGTATTGCTGGGTCAAAGGGTATGCACAGTTTGCAGAGTTCCAGATTGCTCTTCAGAATGATTGGATCATTTCACAATTTCACCAGCAATACAAGTGTATCAGTTTTCTCACATCCCCATGCCACCACTTTCTGCTGAGAGCACTCCTCCACCAAAAATGGGGATCCTATTGCTGTCTGTCAGCAGTATAACAGATAAGAATGAGTGGAGAATCTAGAATCAGAAGTTGTAAGTTCAAATCCTGACTCTATTGTTCATGACCTATGTGACTAAGCAAGTTATTCTGCCTTGTGGGATGTCAGCTTCCTCATCTATAAAATAAGCATGCTGGATTAGAAAACCTCAAAGATTCCTTTTAGCTCTAAATCTATGATCCCTTGATTCCCATGGCCCACTGCTTTGATCTCTTTATTTCATCTAGTGTTGACTTAAAGAATCATCCAGGGCAGCCTCCATGAAGGGAGTGTCTAACAATTGGATAATCTGCTTAATGGACTCAGGTCACAGGGAAAGCAAGAGATGAGAACAAAGTAGGGATTCAGATTCAGGGTATTGACTTTTCATGGATGCAAATGCTAGTGGTAATAATTAAAATACATACATTGTGAAAGAAAACAGTTGATAGGATGATAGTTTTAGATACTTAAAAACTAGGATGTTGCATTCATTAACAAAAAGAAAACTGGATTAGTTCTATTTTGAGGCTTCTCACCAGCTATGTGACTTTGTATTCTTATGGATTTCATCTGAAAAATGAGGAGAATGCTTGTATAATGACTCCATGATGTTATTGAGAAATGTTTTTATAAATTGTAAAGTAAATAAATTCTAGTTATTATTGGTAACAAAAAATACAAGAAAAAAACTAAAAATCTTGGTTTGCTTGTACAAAACTAATGCTAACTCTAGTTCATGTACATTACTAATGTACATGAACTTCATATGATTTCTTTTGAGATAATGGAGAATAATGTGGAAATCTTATGGACTTATACACATAGAGATAGAAGAAGCACCTGGGTTCAACTCATCCAACTACCTCCTTTGACAGATGAAGGACCTAAGGTCCATAAAGTTTAAGTGACAGTTGCTCAAAGTTACTGCACTATGCTGGGGTCATAGATTTTGAGCTGAAATGAATGAATGAATGAATGAAGAATTTACTAAATGCTTACTATGAACAAAGCCCAGTGCTATATGCTGATGACAAATAGAAAAATAGGACTTGCTCAGAAGGAACTCACATTCTAATGAGGAAAGAACAAATTTAAGAGTTTCCAATCACTTCATTTTGCAAAAGTAACCAAAGCTCAGAAAGGTGAAGTAAAACCAAGGTTGCATAGCTACCTAACTAGTAAATGACAGAAGAAGGATATGAACTGTTAATCTTCCCAAATCCAGGCTTGCTGTGCTACTCAAACTTGTTATAAAGTGACCCACATTCTATATGGTGAATTTTGAAATGACATTTTGTATCTTTGTTGGTTTTTTTAAAAAGACATCTGCAAGGTCTATATTGGAAAGATCAAATTAATTGGCTCAAGACTAGAAATATGATTAAAATCATAGCAATTCTATTTTGAGAACAGAAAGGAACCAATCACTTTTTATCTCTTGGCCTCAGTCTCTACATCTGTAAAGAATGAGTGGATGGGGAAGCAGAGTCAAGATGGCAGAGAAGACACACACATCATTCTAAGCTCCCCTTCTACCCTCACTACTAATTACCAAATTCAGCCTCAGAAATAGTGGTTGACAGGTAAAATCCATGGATATTGGGAGTACAACAAATTACCAGTCAAAGATAATCTGGAAGATTGCCAGAAAAGGTCTGTCCTGATCAGCAGGAGCAGGCCAGTGTAGACAGGGAAGTAGAACTCAGAGGCTAGCACACTGAGTGAACCAGGCAGGGGTGGTCTCTGCCAGTGGAAAATTTGAAGGGAGGACTCTACCACAGGTTGGCTGCTGCATGCTTTGGATGCAAAGCAGTAGATCAGCAGAGAAGTTACACAAATGCTAAAGGTAGAGTATACTCCAAAAAACACCAGAATTTAACAGGACCTAGCCACATCTACCCAGCACTGGAAGTGACTCAGCATAGACCACAGTGGAGCTGTGTAGCCACATGCTGCAGTACGGGGCTTTTGCCCTAAGAGCAGCCACACCTCTGTACACTAAGGAGGCTCTGCCTAGGGCAGCCACAATTCTGCAGGCAGGGGAGAGGGGGAACAAGGCAGAGAGGGAGAGTTCTGCCCAGAGCAGTAGAACTTTTATAGCATGTCTATGCTTCCCAGGGCAGAGACACTTCCGCTGTGGGGCTCTTCCCAGGGCACTTCTGCAACTCTGCTGCTCTTTGCAGCCTGTTTGCAGGACATCTACTGTCCGTATATCTATCCTTGTTCTGTAGAGGAAGCTGGTAAACCTCCTTTCCCTGAAGGCAGAAGGCTTTTAAAAATGAGTAAAAAGCCAAGCAAACTCTAAACATTGATAGCTTCTATACAGAAAGAGAGCAAGTGGATTAATAGCAGACAGTCTCCAGACAAAACCCTAAAGGGGAATGTAACCTGGTCCCCATCACACAAGACTCTCCTAGAAGAAATTATAAATGATCTTAAAAGAGAGCTAGAAGAAAATTGGGAAAGGAAAGAGAAGCTCTGAAAGAGAGTACAGAAAAGGCATATAATTCACTAAAAGAAAAATTTGATAAAGTGGAAAAAGAAAACAACTTCCTGAAATGTGAATTTGAAAATTTTAAGAACTCCCAGGGAAACAGAATTTGTGAATTGGAAAATATAAAGAACTCCCAGGAAAGTAGGATTTGTGAATTGGAAAAAGAAAATAACTCCGTAAAAAAAATAGTGAAATGGAAAAAAATTCCATAGAGCAAAACAATTCATTTAAAAACTTAATTAGACATATATAAAAAGAAGTAAAACAAAAAAACAAAAAGCTAGTGAAGAAAATAACTCACTAAAAATCAGAACTGAACAAATAGAAATGAATGATTCGTTGAGACATTAAGAATCAGTCAAACAAAACCTAAAAAAAATTAAAATAGAAAAAATATTAAATATCTATTTGGAAAAACAATAAACCTGGAAAATAGATATAGGAGAGATAATCTGAGGATTATTGTACTTCCTGAAAATTATGATGAAAAAAAGAGCCTAGACACAGGAAATCATCAAAGAAAACTGCCCAGATGTAATAGAATCATAAGGTAAACTAGGCATTGAAAGAATTCATATAACACCTTCTGAAAGACCCTAAAATAAAAACTCCAAGGAATATTGTGACTAAATTTCAGAACTATCAGACTAAGGAAAAAATATTACAAGCAGCCAGAAGAAAACAATTCAAACATCGAGGAGCCACAATAAGAACCACTCAGGATCTAGCTGCTTCCACATTAAAGGATTGAAGGGCCTGGAATCTGATATTCCAAAAGGCAAAAGAACTTGGAATGCAGACAAGAATAAACTACCTAGCTAAAATGAGCATTTTCTTCCAGGGAAGAAGATGGACATCAAATGAAACAAGTGAATTCCATTTGTTTCTAATGAAAAAAACAGAGCTAAACAAAAAAATTGACCTCCAACTATAGGAGTCAAGAGAAGCAGAAAAAAGTAAAAAGAATTCTTGAGAATTGTATTTCTGTTATGGACATACATAAAGAGTGCATGTATAATTTGATTTTATAGATATGATATAAAAAGGGAAGTAGAAATGGAAAGGGGATAGTATCAGAAAAAGGGAAAAGGGGAGATAAAAAGATGGAAATTACATCCCACGAAGATGCAAAGGAAACCTATATTATCTGAGGGAATTTAGAGAGAGGCAAGAACATTGTGTGAATCTAACTCTTATCTGATTTGGTTCAAAGAGAAAATAATAGACATATTTGGTTTACATAGAAACTTCTATCACCTCATTAAAAAGTGGGAGAGGAAAAGGGAAAAGGAAAAGAGTAATAAGGAAAAGGTATAAGAAAGGGGAAAGGAATGAAAGGGGGTGGGAGGGATTCTAAACAGGGAGAGCTGCATGAGACAAGTGGTACCCATAAGTTTAATACTGGGGAGGAGGGTAAAGGAAGAAAGAAAAAGAAAACCTTAATCTGGGGATAATAAGATGGCAGGAAATATATTGTTGGTGGAATTGTGAATACATCCAGCAATTCTGGAGAGTTTGATCCAGCAGTTTTACTACTGGGCTTATATCCCAAAGAGATCTTAAAGAAGGGAAAGGGACCTGTATGTGCAGAAATGTTTGTGACAGCCCTCTTTGTAGTGGCTAGAAACTGGAAATTGAGTGGATGCCCATCAACTGGAGAATGGCTGAATAAATTGTGGTATAAGAATATTATGGAATATTATTGTTCTGTAAGAAATGACAGGTAGGAGGATTTCAGAAAGACCTGGAGAGACTTACATGAACTGATTCTGAATGAAATGATCAGGACCAGGAAATCATTATATACTTCAACAAAAATACTATATGATGATTACTTCTGATGGACGTGGCTCTCTTCAACAATGAGATGAACCAATTCAGTTCCATTTGTTCAATAATGAATAGAACCACTACACCCAGTGAAAGAATTCTGGGAAATGAGTGTGAACCACTACATAGCATTTCCAATCCCTCTGTTTTTGTCCGCTTGCATTTCTGATTTCCTTCTCAGGTTAATTTTCTATTATTTCAAAATCCGATTCTTCTTGTACAGCAAAATAACTGTATGAATATGTATACATATATTGTATTTAACATATACTTTAACATATTTAACATGTATTAGTCTACCTGCCATCTGTGGGGGAAGGGGGAAGGAGGGCAAAAGTTGGAACAGAAGGTTTTGCAATGCTAAAAAATTACCCATGTATATATCTTATAAATAAAAAGCTTGTAAATAATTTTTTTAAATGAGTAGATGGGCCCCAAGATTTCTAAGACCCTTCCTTGCACAAAAACTGATCTAGGAGTAGTTCTGCTAAACCTTGTCAAGAAATAAATGCAGTATAAAATAGTAAGCAATTTCCAGCAGGGGGCACTGAACCCATTGAAAGAAATGGGATAAAGATATTTGGGAAGTCAATATTACCTTCTTCCCTCCCATATATTTAACTCTTACCCCTGAAAAAAACATTTCTACCTAAAAGCTCCTAGTGTGATAATACAGGTATTATTTAGTGAGTCAGAGAATTGACTATAAGGAAATTAAATGACCCAGGAAATAGTTTGGGGTCCATATTGAATTTAACTGAATTCTCTTTTATGAATATGGTTTAATCCCACCCTGGACAATTTTGGACTCTGAGATGTGATGGGGCAGGGTGAGCAGAGATGTAACAAAGAAGAGATGTCTCTTCTAGGAACCTGTTCACCTGTAACCAGCAGCCTGGATGCCAGTTCTAACTTTCTTTTACCCTTGAAGTCAGTTATTGATTAAATGGGAGAGGGGAGAAGATGACACAGATTTAAAGATTCAGGGTCAGCTAGTCCAAATCCTTCATACTGCATTTGAGGGAACTGAGACCACAAGGGTAAATGACTTGTCTGGAGTCACACAGGCAGTAAAGGAAATATTGAATATTTTACTCCAAATCTTCCCTACTACCAGTCCTCTACTCCCTCCCCTGCACTAGCTCTGTCTCTGTCATTCTATCCTTTGAAATATGCCTTTTTCTTCATTTCTAATCCATCTTTACCAGGTAGTGGCTTCCAGCAATTTAACTTCACTTTTATCTGCCTGATGTTAGTGTCAGTACAGTATTCAGTAGTCTGTAAGCAAGAACAGATGTATCAGGCAGACTTGTTATTCCATCCTCATTATTAACAAAAATTTATCGATATAAAGTTAGGTAATACAATGGACAGAGATCGGACCTGGAATTAAGAAGTCTTAAAATTTAAATGTGACCTCAGACATTTAACAGATGTGTGACCTCAGGCAAGTCACTTAATTGCTATTTGCCTCAGTTTCCTCATCTATAAATTGAGGATTAAAAATAGCACCTACTTATGAAAGGTTACTGTGAAGAACAACTAAGACAATTTGTACAAGCATTTAGCATAGGTACCTCACACATAGTAAGATATATATGTATATGTTAACTATCACTATTATAATCCTACACTAAACCAGAATTTTTTTAATTTTATATTTAATTTTTATTTATTCTCAATTACATATAAACAAAAAATTTAACATGAAGTTTTTTAAATTTTAAGTTTCATATTCTCTCCATCCTTCTTCTTTCTGTTCCAAGAGAAGCCAAACAATTTGACATAGATTCTATGCAGGGATATAAAATATTTACATATTATAGGCTAGGGATTGTAAAGAGATTAAGCATAACATGTAATAACACCTTTTATAGAGTACTAGACTCAAAGTCAAAAAGCCCTGGGTTCAAAACCCAGCACTGAATCTTACTAGCTGTTTGATCATGACCACTTAACCACTTGGAGATGCAGTTTTTCATCTCCAAAATATAAATCATATCTGAACCTCCTTTATAGTATGGGTTGGGAGAAGAGGTTTAAGATTCAAATAAGAAAACATACTTTAAAAGTTTTTCAAACATTAAGGCAATGACTGTAAAATAAGTAGTCTGAAAACAGAGATTTGGACTCTATTTGGAGTTTTATTGTAATCTATTAAATTTGCTTAGTCACAGCAGACCAGATTTTCATATATCAGTTTTCCTATTGTACATATGTGTGTGTGTACTTACTTTTTTCTTAAGTCATAAGAACAACGGATAGAATTATGTTATTTCCATGAATTGGAAACTACGTACCTTCAGTACTTCCTTCAGGCAGCTTTAATACACAGATAGCAAAAAGGCTGCTTAAGCTATAATAGGTCAGTATACTATCATAGGGGTCTTTTACCTGAATGTTTGGATGGGGTACGGTGGGAACCTAGAGGAGGGATGTTGTGCAATGAACTTGTTAGAGATAGCTAGATGGCACAATAGACAATGCCAGACCTGATGTCAAAAAGATCTGGCCCTGGCTAAGTCACTTAACATCTATTTACCTCAATTTTCTCCTCTGTAAAATGAGGATAATAATGGCATCTACCTATGCAAGGTGGGAGGATCAATGAAATAGTTCTAAAAAGCTCTTAATAGAGTGCCTGGCACATTTTGTTGCTGCTATTCAGTCATTTTTCAGTCATCTTTGATTCTGTGATCCCATTTGGGATTTTCTTGGCAAAGACACTAAAGTGGTATGCCATTTCTTTTTCCAGATCATTTTACTGATGAGGAAACTGAGGCAAATGAGACTGAGTCACTTGCCCAGGGTCACACAGCTAGTCTGCATTCGAAGCCAGATTTGAATTCAGGGAATGAATCTTCCTGATTCTAAGTCCAAACCACCTATCTGTCCAAGCATTATATAAACATTAACTATTGTTATGGTCAACTAGATCAATTAACTTCAATTCTAACCTATGAAATACTATTTTTAGACAATTTTAGAACACATTAGGGTCAAACAAGAGGCCTGTTCTACCTTCTGTCCACTCCCTACTAAGTCATAATTCCTTCCACTACTTCTATTCCCCAAAACATTATATTTCTCTATGTCTATAAACATATAGCATAACTAACTTATTTATATAAGCATCATCCCATTATACTACCTCTTTCTATCACAAATTTCATGGTTACTTCTACCTTCTATTTTCCCAGTCAACAACTAGTGAAAAAGAGAGGAAACCCATGAGTCACAAGGATGATGTCTTCATCACTGCTCAGAGTGTCATAATCTGCTGATTGAGAAAGAATGAGATAAGCCGTGGTAATGTCTGTGTAGGGGAAACAGAGCTAGAGTGGGAGTCAGGAAGCTGGACACTAAATTCACCATGAACTAGTTATGGAAGTCATTGTATGGTAACTCCTACATTTCTCAACAAAGGACTGCTAATCTCCTCCCCTCTGCCCAATGAGATCTTCTCCAAGGTCTGAAATGTATCCTATTCCTATGTCCCTGAGATAAAAAATATTCATCAATTAGGAGACTCTCTTCTTGGAGGCAGGAAGGTTCACATTTGAATCTTGCCTTAGATACATACTAGTTACATGACCCTAACTAAGTCACCCAACATATCTTAACTTCAGTCACTTCATCTGTAAAATGAGAATAATAAAACATCTATCTCCCAATCATTGTTTTGCAAACTTTAATTGTGCTTTTTATATGTTAGCTATTTTAATATTATTATTATTACTTCAGTAAAAATTAGCTCTTTATTCTGACCCCAAGCTTTGTGCTTTAAAAAAAAAACAAATTATCAACAATATTTTTTTAGAGATGCTATATGAACATATAATGGAATTATAATATCTCCACAGAAGTGGAGGTTTAGCAGATGACAAAATGGAGACAAATGGTGAGCAAGGATTGTCTACAACATATTACTAATCAAGAATTGCAAGAGAGAAACAGCCTAAAAGATGTTATCAGAAAAATATATAACTGGAAAGTAAGAGGAAGTACTTGCAAAAGCAAGAGACAATGAACTGTTCCTATGTCCCATTGCTATCAACACAAGTCAAGAGTTAGTTGATAAATATTTAATGCCTATGATGTACTAAGCATTGTGCTATAAGTACTAAGAATACAAACAAGGGGGAGATATAGGACAGTTGTTGCCTTCTTGATCACTCTGCAGTCTAATACTGTTAATCACCAACTTCTCCTGAAGACTATCTCTTCTATCTAGGTTTCATGACCCTGTACTCTCCTGGTCTTCCTACCTGTTGGATACTCCTTCTTAATCTTCTTAATAGGATGTTCATCAATATCATGTCCTCTAACAATAAGGGTCTCCCAAAGCTTTGCCCTGAGCCTCATTCTTCAATATAATTTCACTTGGTAATCTCAGAATTTCCAGTGGATGCAATTATCATCTTCATGCAGATGATTGTCAAATATACCATCCAGTCCTAATCTCTCTCCTGATTTCCACTGTCCCGTCTCCAATCGCCTATTGGACATCTTGAATTAGATATACCATAGATATTTTAAACTCAAAATGTTCAAAACTAAATGCATTATCTGTCCCCCTAAACCTTCCCCACTTCCCAGCTTCTGTACTATTAGGGATACGTGATGGCATCCTCACAGTCAAGCTAAAAACCTGTGTCCTATATTACTCACTCTCTCGAACCCCATATTTAATTAATTGCCAAACCCCCTTGATTCTGCCTTGGTAATATCTCTACTAAACACCTGACCTCTATCAACTTATACCTAGACTATTACAAAAGCCTGCCTGTTATTCTCTCTGACCCAAATCTCTTCCCACTCCTATCCATCCTATACTTGGTTGTCAATGATATTCCTCAAGCTCAAGCCTGGTGCCATTCCCTCTATTCTACAAACTTCAGTATCTCCCCAGTACCTCCAGTACCAAACACAAAATTCTCCCTACTCATCATTCAAACCTTTCATAACATAGGCTCTTCTGTCTTTTCCCTCATCTAATGTAGTGTCCAAATTAGCTCTCTGGAGGATCTTGGAACCAGCCTGAGCCCTTAATCTTAGGAGAGGAGTGATAGGGTGGGATCCATGTGGATGGTCCAACATGGAGTCCATTTATTTCAAGTTCTCTCAATCTTAAATACCCTAATACAATTACATCACTATAGTACATTACACATGTGCTAACAATACTAGGCATGCACCAACTATAGAATGCTGTACATGGGGGCCATATAAGCACCTTGCTATTATTATGTAGTTGCCTCCTTCCTGCAAGTATCTCTGTTTTAAGTAGAACAGCCATCTCAGGAAGGCTGAGATGCCCCCAAGGGGAGATGAGAGCTACCAGACATTGTCAGCAGATTCCCTCTGGGCTGAAGGGTCTTATACCTCATCCAGAGTTCCCCTAGTATCTATAGCCCTCTACAATCTAATACTTAGAAGTTGTTTGGGTTTTTTTTTTTTTTTTTTTTTTTTTTTTTTTTTTTTTTTTTGTATCAAAGTGCCAAATGTTCCATTTATCTGCCTTGAATTTTATCTTATTAAATTGAATCCAATGATCTAGTCCCAGCATTCTCAAAGTGTGGTTGGGAGACTCCTGGATGTCTTTGAGGCCAAGACTATTTTCATAAAAGTACTAACACAATTAAAATTTTAATATGGTAAATTTGATAAATATAAACTAAAATTCTTTTGTTGTTCTTCAATTGTATCCAACTCTTCATGACCCCATTTGGGATTTTCTTGTCAAAAACACAATCTTTTGCTCTCTTCCTTCTCCAGTTCATTTTACAGATGAAAATACTGAAGTAAACAAGGTTAACTGACTTGCTCAGGGTCACATAGCTAGTTATAATATCTAGGGATAGATTTGAATTCAGGAAGATGAGTCTTCCAGAACACACACTTTTAAATTTAATCTTTATAATTAACAGTTTTTTCATCATTTTCTCAAATCTGGGGGAATCAATAAAAATAATCACAGAAACCCAGATTTGTTATTGAAATGTGAACACTCACATTGGAATTCCAACAATCTTTGGTTCTTAATAGAGAGCCTGTATGAGCTGGAATTCTAAAAAAGATATGTAGATTTTGTTGATTAAAAGTTCAATATGAGTCAATCAATGTAATATAGCATTTGCATTAAGAGAGAAAGAGAGATACAGCTTCCAAAAAAATGAAGGCTATAGTCCTATTATATACTATAGTGGTTAAATTTCATCTGCAGTCCTATGTTTAGTTCTGGGAACGAAGGTTTTGTTTTTGTTTCTGTTTTGTTTTTTAGAAATTTTATTTAATCCATCTTGTAATGTGTTTAAAACAATTCTGAATTCCTTATCTCCCCCTTTAGAACTTTCATTTCTTCTTAACTTCCATATTAATATTCAGCAAGCCACCATCTTTCTAGTAATCCAAGGCTGTGCCCTAGGTGTCATTCTCAATTAGTCACTTCCACCCTACCATATTCAAACTGTTTTTTGTTAATCCTTTCTAATCTTCAAAGGATATATATGGATACTTTTTCAACATTAATTCTTGAAAAATCTTATTGGTAACTAAGTTTTCAGAACAATGTTGATAACTGAGAGACTTTCCAGAAGGGAATGTGAGGAATAAATGGCTATGAGTCCCTGTCATATGAAGTTTGAGTGAAGCAGCAAAATATATTTGTCCTGAAGAAGAACAGGGGCCAGGGAGAGGAAAGGGAGGGAGAAATATGATAGCTGTCTTTAAACATCTAAAGAGATGTCTCACAGAAAAGAAAAAAAAATTAGACTTGTAGCATTTGGAAGAAAAAGGTAGCAGATCCAAAAGCAATAATGAAAGTTACAGAGATAAATTTAAATACAATATCAGGAAGAGCTTCCTAATAATTGGAACTGTCCAAAAATCCAATGGGATATCTTCAGAGATTTCATTGAAAATCTTCAAGCAAAGATTGCATGGCCACTTGTTGGGTATGTTATAGTGAGAGTATTAGGTTCTTACTAAGTGCTAATGAGATAATGAGATATTAGGTTCTTACTGAGTGCTAAATCGGTACTTAACAATTCTCTAGTTCTGGCCTTTACTGAGAGTTTTACTTGTGAATTCCTGGGGAAGAGCTTGCATGCTCAGGAGGAGCAAGTTCATCGGTTGAAGTAATTTTTCCCAGAAGCCCTTGCATTATCCCACCCCCATTCTCTGGGAGGATAAAAGAGGGCAGCTCTGAAGGAACGAGTGAGTTTTTTCTGGACGAGACTTGAGGCAGCTCTCTGCAGGAAGGATAGTCGGCTTCTCTACAGGAAGAAGAATTTGTCTGAGAGATTTAAGTTGACACAGCAGATCTCCTCCCAAAGAGGGATTGGCAGCTTCTGGAGACAACAGCATGTTACATGAGAGTTCCTACTCAATATATGGGTTGGACTAGCTGGTATTGAGATCCCCTCCAGTTTTAAAATTCTATGATTCTATGATTCTGACACAGATTTAACAAAGTATCAAAGCTCTGAATTGAAATGCCCTGGTTCTTGAACTTATCTTAGCTTTTATGACCACTACCTACCTACTAACTCAAATTTATCTGTTGTCCTTTTGCTAATACTAGAATCTTATATAGTTTTCATGAGTCCCTTTCTGTAGAACCTACTCTACATATTTTTTTCAATTTTGTTAAACTTGAAGCCCTGTGTTACTTCTTCTAGTCTTTCTAAGGACTGGAACCTTGCCCCCAAATGTCAGCCCCTATCATTGAATTCCCACTTGTTGATACATATTTCTCAAGTTTATTGCCCTCCTTGTCTTCCATCCAACTGCCCTGACACCATACTCTAACTGTACAGTGGTCCTCAGATTTTTTAAATAGGGGGCCAGTTCACCATCCCTCAGACTGTTGGAGGGCCAAACTATAGTAAAAACAAAACCTCACACTCTGTCTCCTTCCCTCAGTCCATTCGCCATCTGGCCCACGACCGTAGTTTGAGAACTCCTGGGACAACTTCTTAGATCTCTTCTTAGACACTCTATGCCTTCTTAGATACTCTATTCACACTATTGAACTTCCTTGGTACTGACTGCTAGCTCACCCAAATTGCTATTTATAGCTTCCTGACATGTTCCTGCCATATAGTTACTTGCTCAAAGCTTCTTTCTTCTGGCCTTAACTGAGACCTAGGTCAATTGCCAAGTCTACTATTGACTACAATAACCTATATAATCTATAATCGCTGGTGATCACTAATCTAAAAGATTTGCTTTATACAAAGCTCTGGTATTGACTCTACAATGTGAATTCCTACAACTCACTTTCCACCTATCAGCTAGAGTTTTCTCATCTATAAAATAAGGAGATTGGACTAAATGATCTCTAATGTCCTTTCCTAACTTAAAATTCTATGAACTTCTAAATTTGATTCTCTGAAAATCCAGCATAAAAATAGAATCTCTAGTAAACTGAGGTGGTGTATGCTGGAAAAAGAAAAACAGATCGAGAACCCTCTCACTTCCCAAAACTATCATGGAACTATCTGAGATTCTCTTTTACCTTCCTTCTTCACTGGAGAAGCTCATACCTGCCTCTTCCTAAAGCAGACTAGATTTGAGGTGAGCAAGGGTTATCTATTGAGAAAAGCTATTTCTTGTCTTATATGATCTCAATAAGTCACTTGTGCTTCAGGATATTCATCTGCAAAATCTGAGGATAGATTAGATAATCCTAAAAGTCCCTTGTAGTTTTAAATCCTATAATTTTTTTTACATAAATATATCATGTATATTGTTGATCTGTTATAGGAAATGGCAAAGTAGAGGGAGGACAAAGTCATATAATCATCTTTCTAAACATGAGGCATTCTTTAGCTGGCATTCTATTTCTAGGCATTTTGCATATGGAATATTTTCATGGGCTTATTTTTTTTTTATGAAGAACAAGCTGTTGTCAACAATCAAAGTGATGGATTATTTAAAATGTTCATTTTATGTAGTTTACAAAACATACTATAAACTAAAATACTATCATTGCTACCATTCTATTTTGCATATTTTAGCAAGGCCACAGAACAATACATTTAGCTATGCATAATTCCAGGTTGACTTCTCTAACACAATGCATTCAACATTCACATTACATTTAAAGGCAAAAAAGAAAGCACAGAAATATGTAATTACTGTTTTTTAGAAACATTTATTTTCAACTTAGATTGCAAGTGAATGCTGCAAATTCTACAATATTTTACAAAACTGGTTTTTGTTCAGGTAAAATTCCCATAATAGTTATGATATGGGAAGTAAAAGCATGAAAATGAATCTTTTCATAAATTGGATGTTAAACTATACCATTATACCCTAAATGTAGATCCCAATAGTTTATTATTCAAAACAAAGCTGTCAATCAAGTTGTACTGTATTTCTATATGAACTTAATGTAGTTTTATACATTCAAAGCCTAAAATTTTGTAAAAAGAAAGAGAAGTTTGTTTCTAGGACTTTTATGGATAAATTCTATAATCCCTGGATATTAATTATGCAATAACCCAAAATTAATTTCTTTTTCTTCTTTGACATTAATTCATGGCTAAAAATGAATCTCTGAAAAACCCCATTCAGCTCCTACATCTAATAATATTTTATGAGCTTCTACCTCTAATAATACTTTATGAGCACGGAAAATTTTCCCTTTTGTTAATTGAAAAGTTTTTACTGTATCTTTGGCCATAATAGATTTATCATGAATTCATTTGACAGTATGGAAGACTCTTTTCAAGGAGTCATGATTTGATGTTTCTATTATAGATGGCCTACCACCCCTAGAAATTCATGATTCAAGGTTTCAAATATCTGAGTGTCCTCAAGCAATAGTTTTTTTGCACCATTATAGTGCAGAGGTCTTAGGAGAAGAAGCAGATGGAAAAGGGTTGCAATACTTTATTTTACTCAAAGCAGGTTAGTTAAGGGGTAGAGAAATATAGAGAATAGGGGATTACAAATGAAGAGAAGGATTGGCACAAAGTAGCCAAGGAGAGAGATGGAACCCCTCTCCCCAAAATGTATATTAAAACATTATTTTCAGTATATATATATATATATACATACACATTTACAAAAGTAGGAAGGGCCCTCTGCTAATGCAGAAGTAACTATTCAGTATATTCTTAGAGAGCTAGGATGTATCAGAGGCCAAAAAGAATGAAACACAGATAAGTCTTCAAGGTCAGATTTCTATCCTTTGCTTCTGTTTGATTGCCATGTGTCATATGGAATTTGGAGTCAGAGGACCACGAGTAAAAAGATAGTTCTGCTACTTTTGGCCTGTTTGACCTTGTCAATCCCTGCTTCTGTGGGCCTCAATTTTCTTATTTGTAAAATGAGGGGTTAGACTAAGAAACCTCTAAATTCTATACTCCAAAGAGATTCTAAATTCTCTTTGTCTCTAAATCTGTGAGGCTAAGTGGCCCAGTGAATAGAACATTAGACTTGGAATCAGAAAGATTTATCTTCTTGAGTTCAAATCAAGTCTCAAACATTAATGACCCTGGACAAGTCACTTAACCCTGTCTGCCTCAGTTTCCTCATCTGTAAAATGAGCTGGAGAAGGAAATAGGTTTCAAATGCTATAGAGAAATTAATAAGTATCAAGATTTTTAAAAGACTAAGATTTGGGAATTAAAAGATCATTGGTAATTTTGGAAAGAGATAATTCAGTTCAGTGATGAGGTAGGAAGTCACATTGAGGAGGGATACTAAGAAAAGAGAAGAGAAGAAGCAGAAGCACAAATTGAAGATGATTTTCTCAAGGAGTTTAGCTATGAAGAAGAGCAGTATAGGATGATAGATTGATAAGACTGGTAAAGTAAAGTAAGGATTTTCTTAAAGATAGAGGAGATCATGGGATCTGGAGATTAAAGATAATAATGGAGGTGGAGTAATTTGCTGGAAAATTCAGAAGTGGTCTAGATCAAGGTCACAAAAAGAGGGGTTTATCATAAGTGGAGCAGTAAGTAAAAATGCCTGGTGAATGGCCTCAATATTTTTGGTGAAGTATGAGGCAAGGTTAATAGATGACACGGTCAGAGGAATGGGTACCATGAAAGGCTTGAATAGAAATGAAGCTTACTTATAACAGCCAATGTGGAGAGTGGGTCAATAAATTAATTAGTAAGGAACAGAATGTTTGCCTGGTTTCAGTGGGGCCTTATTGAGATTAGATAATATGCATTTTAATGGGCCAATCAGTGTGGTTTGTGATTCTCTCTGGCTGTGTCCAATAGTCAACTGGCTAAGCCTACTTTCTGGGCAAAGTGGGAACCATCATCCTTTCACATCTGAGCCTGCCTCTGAAAAGATACATCTCCTCTATTAATCTTTCCTTTCCACCTATATATTGCTGCCTAATGTCTGAAAAGAATTTGCTCTGAGTCCAAATTCCTAGAGGTTTCTTCCACTCATTTATACTTTTGCCATTCCAATAATTCATTGTCATTCTTCAAACCCCATTCTTCACCCTTTACTGCTTGTTCTTTTAATCCTATTCTTTTGATCCCAACTCTGCCAAAATTTCTCTTGAGCTATCCACCCCTTCCACTGTGCATTTTGAAATGATTGCTTTATGGGTAACAATTTTTTTCATCCTAAAGCTTTCTCTTCCAAACTATGTCCCTCCTGATAACACAGCCTCTCTAACCATCCTTTCTTGCACTAGTTGCCCTTTCAGTTATAATCTTTCACAATTACTAGTCAAAGTGAATGAGTTGGAAATTTCCTTACTCCCAATTATCATTTCTGGGCTCTTCTGCTACCTCCATCTTTCAGTAACTTCTTTGAGGTTCATTCAATCCATATTTGGCATGCAAGATTCTGTAGTTGCTATCTACTTGCTTCCAATAAACTGTCCTTTGTTCCTTGGTGAGTTCAATATCTGACACAATCTTTCTCTCCTTTCCAACTCCTACTTTCATACTAGGGTATATCAACAAATATATGAATACTGCCTCAAATACTCTAACCTCCAACCTCCTCAACTTACTCATTTCCCCATGACTTATTCCTCCCGCCCAACTGAACACTTACAAGGGTTCCACTTCTATGTTCATGAAATCTGAAATTCTATTATCTGATTTCAATCTTGTTCCATGCCACCTCTCCATCTGCTTTGCAACCTAAAACCCCATCCTTCATTCTCATCACAACTTCCAATTTTTTCAATCCTCAAAAATTTTCCAAATTATCACTGGTCACTCTCCTTGCTTCTCTATCTTGAGCTGTTGGTACACTATTTCAGCTCTATACTGTACTCTTTAACTGAGCCCCTAAAACTAATATAATGTTGATCTTGCCCTGCCAAGAATCAATCTTAGACAATTCACTACATCTGCTATCTTTGTTCATACTCACACGCTGCCAAACAAACCTGTAATAAACATTTTCTAGCAATTTAATACTTCTATTATCCCTACTCTCACACTAATTCTCAATTTCTCACAATCTATTGGCTACTTTCCTACTTCCCACCTGCTTGTGCCTTAATTACCCTCAAAAAACATTCACTTGACATCCAACTTGGTTATTTATCATCTCATATCATCAGTTTTTTTGCAAATATGTTAAGAAGGCTAACTATAATCAGTACTTACACTTCTTTTTTCTCTCATTCTCTTCTTCTTAGCTCTCTATAGTCTCACTTCTACTGTCATTTTTTAATCTGAAACTGATTAAAAATTAGAATTGGAAAAGTGGAAGCTAATGACTCCATGAAGCATTAAGAAACAATAAAACAAAGTCAAATAATGGGGGAGGGGGGAGAAGAAAATATAAAATATCTCCTCAGAAAAAAACAACTGACCTGGAATATATTTCAAAAAAAGATAATTTGAGAATTATTGGACTGCCTGAAAACCATGAATAATAAAAGTGTAGACATCATATTTCAAGAAATTACCAAAGAAAACTGACCTGATTATCATCGAGTTGGAAGACAAAAATAAAATTGAGAGAATCCCAAAATAAAAATTTCCAGGAATATTGTAGCCAAATTTCAAAGCTCTCAGATCAAAAAGAAATACTTCAAGTCTCTAGAAAGAAATACTTCAAAAACTATGAAACTACAATCAGGATCATAGAAGATTTAGTAGTTCCCACATAAAAGAGCAGAGGGTTTGGAATATGATATTCCAGAAGGCAAAGGAGCTAAGATTACAAGAATAAACTATCCAGAAAAAAAAGTATAATCTTAAGGGGGTAAATAGGAAGATGACATTTGATTAGAATACTTTCAAGTATTTCTAGTGAAAAGACAAGGGCTGAAGTTTAAAAATTAGACATTTAAACATAAGATTCAAAAGAAGCATTAAAAAGGTAAATATGAGTTAAAAAGTATATAGGACTTAGTAAGATTAAACTGTATGCCTCCCTAAATGAGAAAATGATACAAATAACCCTTACAAGGTAGTTAGAGTTACCTGGACAGAGTATGGGTATGAATTCATAATGTTGGAATGATCTCAAAATAAAAATGAAAAGCTTAAAAATAAGGGAAAACTACCCCATACATAAGAGACACATAAGGAAGAGTTTTTTGTAATGGAGGGGAAAGTGGACAAGGGGAGCAGGTAACATTGCCTCTGATCTGAACAGATTCAAAAAGGGGAATATAAATGTATGGGGGGGGTGTATCAGATGTATATGTGGATGTGTTTTCAACACACATACACACACACATTCGTCTTGCTCAACAAGGAAGTAGGAGAGGAAGGAGTAAATTAAAAATGGGCAGGATAAGGAGGAGGGCAACTAGATGGCATAGTGAATAGCACATCAGGCCTAGAGTCAGGAAAAATCATCTTCTTGAATTCAAATCTGGACTCAGACTCTCTTACTAGGCTGTGTGACCCTAGGCAAGTTAATTAACCCTCAGTTTCCTCATTTGTAAAATAATCTGGAGTAGGAAATGGCAAACCACTTCAGTCTCTTTGCCAAGAAAATCCCAGAGTTTCTAACAAAGAGTTAGAAACCACTGAAATAAATGAAAAACAGTAAAGATTAAAGAAGGCAGTAAACAGAAACAAAACAAACTTTTGAGAAGGGAACAGGATTTAAAAAAAGGACAACTATAAGAAAATAGAATGGAGGGAAATAAACAGTTAGCAATTATCACTATGAATGTGAATAGGATTAATTTACTCATAAAATTGTAAAAGACAGAAGAAAAGATTAGAAACCAGAACCCAGCAGAAAATATGATGGTACTTAGAAAACCCTAGGGAGTCAACTAAAAAACTAGTCTAAATAATTAAATGACTTTAGCAAAGATATAACATATGAAGTCATTAGCATTTTTACATAGATACTTATATATATATATATATATATATATATATATATATATATATATATATATATATATTAACAAAAAAAACCAACAGGAAGTCTATTTTCTAAAATACACTTAGGAACTATATAAACACAATTATAAAACATTCTTCATACAAATAAATATAGATGTAAGTAACTGGAGAAAAATTAATTGATCACAGGTAAAACACTATAAATATAATGATGCAATATAACAAAAATGACAATACTACTTAATTTACTTATTCAATGCTATATCAATTGAATTACTAAAGAATTACTTTATAATTAAGAAAAACAATAATAAAATTCATGTAGAGAAATAAAAGGTCAAAACTATCAAGGAAAGCAGTGGGGAGAATAGGGAAACATTAAAGAGGACCTAGCAGTTACAGATCTCAAACTACATTACAAAGCAGTAATCACCAAAATAATTTGATACTACATAAGAAATACAGTGATTAAATGAATAAATCAAGTACACAACAAACTAACAAATGAGCACAGTAACCTACTCAATTCCTTAGAAACCAATTTCCTCACTATTTGACCAAAAAAAAAAAAATGACTCAGAAAATAGTCTAGCAGAACTAGGCTTAGACAGACCACCATTTAACAACATAAATTAAAATAAGCTCAAAATGACTACATGGTTTAGACAAAAATGGTGATATAAGCAAATTAGGAGGTCACAGAAAAAAATTACCTGTCATATCTATGGCTAGAGGAAGAATTCATGAGACACACAAACACAGAGAGGAGAAAGCCAGAGAAAGAAGGAAAGAGAAATAGAGTCAAAGAGAGATTCACAGTAACTAAAAGGGATAATTTTGGTAACAAAATTTAAAAGTTTTGTACAAACAAATCAGTGCTGCCCAAATTAGAAGAAAGTCAAGAAATGGGGGTGGGGAATTTTACAGCAAATTTCTCTGATAAAAAGCTCATTTCTGAAATTCATAAAGATTTATAAAAATAATTAATAAAAATAATATAAAATAATTCATAGAGATTTATAAAAATAAGAGCCATTCTCCAACTGATAAATATTCAAATTGTATGAACAGTTTTTAGAAAAGGAAACCAAAGCTAGTAATAATCTTATGAAAAAACTCTAATGAAAAATCACTAATAATTAGAGAAATGTGAATTAAAACAGGTATCACCTTACAACTATCAGATTGCTAACATGACAGATAAGGAAAATGACAAATGTTAGAGGGAATGTCAGAAAATAAATACATTAATGCATTGTTGATGAAGCTGTGAACTATTCTGATCATTCTAAAGAATATAATTCCACAATATCCCTACTAGATCCCTATTTCAAAGAGATCAAAGTAAGAGGAAAAGGACCCATATGGACAAAAATATTTATAGCAGTCCTTTTTTTGTAGTCACAAAGAATTAGAAACTGAAAGGTGCCCATCAATTAGGGAATGGCTAAGCAAGTTTTGGTATACAAATGTGATAGAATACTCTTGAGATATAAGAAATAATAAATATATTTTCAGAACAACTTGAAAATACTTCAATGAACTAATGGAAGGTGAATTGAGCAGAACTAAGAGAATAATCTACACAGTAACAGCAATATCATAAAGGTAATAAGCTATGAAAGACTTAGTAACTGATCAATATAATGTGTCTGCCACACCTTCAAAGGCTTTATTACATAAAATGATATCCAACTCTAGAAAGCTAATAGATTCAGAGTTCAAACATACTTTTTTCCTTTATTTTTTGTAATTTTTTTCTGAATTTTTCTGAATATAGATTTGTTTTATATGATTTCATATTACAATGGGCACCATATTTCTTGCTTTTCAACAGGTGAGGGGCTAGAAGAAAGGAGAGAATATGGAACTGAAAATAAGCAATGTCATACTACCCCTAAATATATGTAGAAAATAAACTTTTAAGTCCTGAAAAGACTTGTACCCGTAAGAGGCAATGGAAATGTTTTCTTCTATATATCTTCAAACAGCATATTGCTTTTCCCCTTGAAATCAGAAATGGGAAAACCCAATTAAATAAATGTATGCTGGTTGATTTAGTGGATTTGATTTAACTTTCATATTTTAACATTTAGGGGATTTAAGTTTCTGAGTTATTGGCGATTACAAGGAGAAGGGGGAATTGCAATTTTTTTTCCTTTACCAACCAGTCACTAATTATATATTTTGCAGTAATATAAAGCCTGTGCCAATTCAGCACTCAATGATTGTTGTATGATAAGCCTCGCACTCTTAAAAATTTAATTGTGCAAATTAATTATTTCCTTGGAAGATGTTCAACATACAGGTATTTATTTTCTTTCTATAGGATAGGTAGCTATGACACTTTCTTTCAGCATGGACAGTTGGATGTTTTACTTTCATTTGTCATTTGAAACTGGTAAACCTGGTTCAAAGGATTCCTCCATACTGCTGAGGCTTCAATGTTTGAGTTTATGAAACAGAAAAGGATCTGTATATATACCTATGAGCCTCCTGATTTATGAAGATTAGCTGCTATTGTGATATTTTAAACCCTCTAAATTCAGCTTAGAATTCTTGTCATCCTTGACCTCTTTTTCTTTCTCTCCCCTTCTTCCTCCCTCCCTTCTTCCTTCCCTCTCTCTGTCTGTCTCTTTCTTTCTCTCTCTCTGTCTCGCTCTCACTCCTTTTCTCTCTAATTTAGCCCACACCTCTATAGGAAAGTAGGAGAAAATAAGACCCTGTGATAGCCCCTATTCTAGTGGACCACTTTTGTGTTCTGCCTTTCCATGGAACCAAAAGTTGTATCACACACCCTCTTTCCCTAAGTTACTATAACCATGATTAGCCTGAAGGTGGCTGTGCCCAACCTTCGGAAGTCCACAAAGTAAGCATAAAGACAGCAGTCTCAAGAGGGAGTAAGCATGTTCTCCCCAAAAAGCAAAAGTTCCTCAGCCCCTAAAAGACCAGTATCCTCGTTTGTGCCACACTACTTGCATCTCTGATCCCCATGATTATAATTTTTATAAACTTCATGCTGGAAATCATAGAATTAAAAATGTAGAGCTGAAAGAATCTTAAAAGTCATCTGTCCAACATATTCATTTTGTTTTCATTTTGAACCTAACAGTACAGAGAGGTTATATGTCTTGGCCAATGTTACACAATTAGTAACACACAGAAGTGAGATATAATCAGGTCATTTGATACCACAGTCATTCTTATCCTTTTCATTCTACCTTCTTCCCATTCTCAATTCAGTTAATATCAAGCAAAAATCATAGACATGCAAACATATTGTCTACAAACACCTTTCTCCTCCTCAACTCTGTGAGTTGGATAAAATGTCCATTCTTTTCTCTTATCTATCCTTATTGTTCCACTTATGAATCTACCCTGATACCAATCATGATTGATAAATATGAATAGTGCTGATGCCATCCCTATATTAAAGAAAAAGCAAATTATAAAGTTTAAACTATAATTAAAGTTGTAGTATCATCAAATTCTAGAGTCATAGAAAGTATCTATTATTCTTTATTAGGTCTTTACAAGTCTATATCTTCCTC
Source organism: Sminthopsis crassicaudata (assembly GCF_048593235.1). Lineage (NCBI taxonomy): Eukaryota > Metazoa > Chordata > Mammalia > Dasyuromorphia > Dasyuridae > Sminthopsis > Sminthopsis crassicaudata. Next base: position 106,835,890 of record NC_133621.1, read on the forward strand.
TCATTCTTTAATGGAAACTTTTTTCCTGAATTCTTTTATATTAAGTAAAATGTTTTTATTCATTTTATACTATGTTGTTAAATTACTAGACTAGATACAAAATTATCATTTTACTATTATTAAATTATATATGTACAATATTTCAGCTACATTATGTGTTAAATGGGACTGTATGGATTATCTATAAAGAAAGTACAAGCCATTCTCAAAATAATGATTGTTATGTGGGCAGGACTAATTAATATAATTAATGATTATTAATTATACTGGTTTATTCATTGCAAAGAAATAACTATAACCATAACAATAAATTGTTATTAGACAGTCTCCATCATGATATGGATGTAACTTTAGCCTGAAAAACACATTTATTTTTAGGAAATTCCTGTATTGAAGAACCTGTATTGATTAACTGAACCTCATCTTTGTCCATTCTTGACCCATATGGCAGAGTATATATCAATTTAAAAAAATTGGAGTGGGGTGGGGGATATGGTTACGTTTATTGGGTCAAGTATAAAAAATATAAGAAATTTCAGAAATAGCAATTTATTTAATATATTTGTTCATTCCATCATTTACTCAACATATCTTAGAAATTCTTCTTCCAATATTTTTCACATCTCTTCCTTCTTAATTCCTTCCTCAATTCATATCAATCCTATATCATATTTAAACTACTGAAATAGTTTCCATAATTTGTTCCCACCCCTTCCATTCTATACCTTCTCAAATATATCCAACATACAGTTGCCAAATTATCTTACAATCCTTCCTGATTACAAAATCACCCTCTCCTAAACCTTTGCTTAAAAACTTCAGTGGATTCCCACTACTTATTGAATGAAATACAGGTTTTTGGACTGAAATTCAAGGTCTTTAACATTCTAGCCCTAATCTACATCTGTCTGGTTTTTTTATCTTCCATTATTCCCCTCCCCTGTGCTTCAATGAAATAGGAGTGACTCACCCCAAATATGTGACGTCTCCCACCTGTGTACCTTTATTCATGTTATTCACCCAGGATCACAGGGTCATAGTTCAAGCCCCTTCTTTTAAAGATGAGGTAACCAAGCAACTAAATGATTTATCCATAATTGTGGATTCAAAAACCGGTCTTCTCACTCTTCTGGTAGCTTTATGACCTAATCATCTCCACCTCTTGAAAGCCAATCTGTTAGAATCCTCTGACCAAGAAAATAGGGAACTGCTCAGAACATACCAGGACTTTTTGCCATAACTTTCACTTTGGACCAATTCACAGATTATTTGGACCACTCACAACCTGTGAAATGCATAGTGCTCTGCCTAGTAGAAGCTATGATTTAAAAGTTTTAATGAGTCAAGTGTCTACTTATAATTGGTGTTAAATTACAAAATTGTATTTCATTATCACAATCAACCTACTTTTTGAGGGCAGTTGTCTCAGAGAAAAAAGGCATATAGATACACGACATAGTAGTAAATAAGGTCCAGACAGAATATAGGCTAAAACACGAGGAGGGTCAATCTTGTTTAAATACCTGTAGAAAGGTAGAAAGGTGCTGTGGCTATGGCATTTGAGATTAACATTGTATAGAACCAGGCTGTTCTAGTCATATTCATTATAGTTCACCTAAGTAAGAAATCAAAATCTCTCTTATATGTCTCATACATTCCAGGCATATTCTCTCCTAAATGAACATAGGCAAGTGTATTACTCTCTTGATCTATACATAATTTGTATCAGTATATAAGAGCTACTTGAATTCAAAACTCATTTTTTAGTGTCAATACATTAGCTTAGACCATTAATGTCTGTATTGATATTGTGACTGTGCTTCCAATTTGCTGAAGCAAACATATAAAGGCAGATTTTTGCTGAATAAACCAGTGAGACTTTGTTTTATGAATTAGATTTTTAGAGATATCATAAACTCAGCCTAATATGACAAAGTCACCGCAAGCTAAAACCATCTCTTAATCAATTTAAGTGGGCATAACTCCCAGAGAACTCAAACTCAGCAAGTACTAGCACTTTGGTATAATGAGTATATTTACAACAGAAGCCTTTCAGAAGAGATGCATCTTCTTTTAGGAAGTAGTCTTTTGGGAACTTCTTTGGGAACTGATTAACAAACATTTATTAAGTTGCCATTATTGTCAGGTGTTACAGTAGACACTGGGGATATAAATACAAAAGTGAGTCAGTGCCTGGCTTCAAGGACTTTACATTACTAACTACCAGATTGGTAGTGGTCCCCTAGGTTTGAAATTTTTAGGTCAGCTACTGATTAGTTTTGTACATCTCTAATGTAGTTAATGCATATTATTGTGCTTTACCATTATTGGTTCTTTATCCTTCTACTACCTAATAAGCTCTGTAAGGACAAGAGCCATGTCCTATCCAATTCTGTATCTGTCTCCACCCCCAGCACTTTGCACAGTATTTTGTACATAATAATTGCTTAATTATTATTGAATTTAATTGAACTTCTCAAATGGTTTAAATTTCCAAAAGCCATGAATAAATGACAAATAAAGGGATGTAACATGATATTCCAGGCAATTATACTTTTTCTAGAAAAATAAATAATTGTGAAAATAGCATGGCAAGTAATTATTGATACTCAAAAAAATCAGATTTAGAATACTATGTGAAGAAATACACATCTATTTATACAAATATGTACCTACTCACCAATCTTTAACTGTAATCCATCCTGAGATGTTCTTATCTCTGAGTCCATATTCTTCACTTTAGGCAGGTAAACAGGACCTCATTGACATAATTCATCTTCTTCCTGAGATAATTTCTTATATTTGATTCCTGACAAGTACTTTACCTTTCTACTATGTTAAATGAAGAGGTTGAAATTCATAAGCTTTGAAGCTCCTTCCAAAGCTAAATCTATGATCCTATGAACTAGTAATAACCAAGCTCATCTACAGTAAATTCTCTAACTAAAGGTTTGTTCAGGCTTTACTGGTTCCTTCATGCTTTATCTCTATGAAAGAAAGGGCCCAGTCCCTTTTGTTATACAAGTTTATAAAGCACAGTATACTCCAGGTGATTGTACTAGTCAACTAAGAACATCAAGAACAATTCTAATTAAGCTTTATCCAGACTGTAAACTTACAATCCTTAACATTCCCTGATTGTTTGCTCACAACTCATTTTATGGATCCAGAAAATATCTCCTCAATGTAAGTTAATATTTTTGTCTCCTTCTTTGAACCTGGGACAAGGGGAGAGAATTCTTGAGATGTTCCAGCTAGCAGAAAGAGTGATAAGAAAGGCTTTTACTATCTTTACTATCAGTGTCTTTCAAATAACCCAATGCTCTGGGTAATACAAGAATTCCTAGGGGATAATAAAAAAAGGGACCCAAGATTCTTTATGACTGTTTCATTGACTTCCATCCCAATGTCCATGTGTTTTTAGGCAAATCTGCTCCTTCTAAAATAATAAGTTAAAATCCTGAAAGTCCTTTGAAACAATATATAATAGGATTTTTCATGTTCATCTCAATTCTTATCAATGTCCCTTTATGCTTATGTTTCTTGGTGGTCAATAATGGTGGAATGATATTCAAAGCAATAAAAAATAAAAGTTTGGTATTCTGAGGACTCTTAAAGTACATAGATTTCTGCAGCAATTATCAGCACTTCCATTCACTGATTCCTTTTATTCATTCACTTAAGAAATTGCAAAATTCTGCTTACTCTGAAGAACAACACTCAGATGTTCACACACACAAACATATATCTTTACCTACTTTGGAAAGAAGAGTAGTTAAAACAAGAGCAGAATTCAGATAGCTCTCACATCCCTCATCTCCTGTTCCTATCCTGGAATCAATCCCACAAAGACTAATTGTGTTGCTTCATGGATCTACATATTTGCTCTACAGTTTTAATCAACTTTCTATTGTTCACTTCATCCCATCCTACACTGAAAAGGGCATGACCATGAAAATCTACTACTCTATGTTCCATTCGCAACTCCTATGGTTTCTTATACCATGATTACCATCTCTGGTCACCACTCCTTATTGGCTCTCTCTATTAAAATGTTGCCTTAAGAAGACAGACAGTCTCATTTTTGTGTTTGTATCTGAAGTACTGAATATATTGTCTGGAAGATGGTCAGTATTTAAAAATGTTTTTTGAATGACTGATTAAGTCTCCTTTATGTTTTGTTTGTTATTGGTAGCAAATTATTAAAAAAAGTAATCTCTGTGGTTGTACCTTTGAAAGAATGTTGTATGATCTTAACATACAAAGGAGAAACATCTTTTTAGAAGAGAGCCTTTAAAAGTATATTCCAATCTATAAAGTGAATTTTTTTCATATAAAAAAATAAAAACACCTGGATCTTGTATTAATATGCCTTGACAAATCTTGATACTATAAAGATGTGATCTGTTGTGGAAAACCACATTTTTAAGACTACTTATCAATTTCTTATAAAAACTATGATTGTACATGTAAAACCTGTACATTAATAGCTATGTAGACCATGAATAGAGCACTGGGTATGGAGTAAGACAGATCTAAGTACAAATCTGGCTTCAGACATTTACTGTGTGAACTTAGGCAAGTCATTAAACTTCTATTTTATCTCAGTGTCCTCAAATGTAACATGAGGGTGATAATAGCATCTATCTCCCAGGACTGTTTTTGTGAGGATTAAATGAGATATTTAGAAAGCATTCAGCACAGTGCCTAGCACATAGTAGGTTTTTGGTTTATATATGCAAATTTTGGTTTTATAGCATAAATGCTGGCTATTATATGTTATTCTCATAAGTGTTTTATGGTAGTTTGGGGAATCTTGGAAAGATGACAGAGAGGCTTCCTATAAGAAAATCTTCTTTCACCAAACCAAATAATACAAGCAAAGGGGCCCAAAATTCAGAAAATTTGGCAATGGCAAGAACTTAACTGAAAGAACCTACTATATGGTATTCTTTACATTATTTAATTACTTTAACTTTTTTATTTAATTTTTTTCTGAACCTTAACACCAAATAAACTGAACTAAATATATACAAGGGAGAAGGGAGAAAGAGAATTGTTAATGAAACTTCCAATTTCTATTCTGTAGCTTTGTTTTCCTTTAAATATGTACTTAATTCAAAATGTAATTTTCAAAACTGTCCTGCTTTTCTATGCTTCCATCTGGCCTTCCTTCTACTCTCTGCTATTCCCTGAATATTTTTTAAATGCTTTAATGAAAGGGGAAGGAAGAGAAGGGAAGTGAATAAGCATTTATATAGTGAATTTATTCTGTGCTAAAACCCTTATAACACTCCTATGAGGGGAGAAGAAATTATGGGAGGGATAAACTAAGAAAGGTGAATGATCCACAAACAACAAAGAGACATTTAAGTGACTTTATGAATATGCCATTCATATACATATTTATATAACCAAAAACTACAGAATTTAAGAAAAAAACTACTGAGACTCTTAGTAGATTCTTGAAAATGAGAGCAATATAAGGGAAACATAAAAATGCAAAGGCAAATATAAAAGCTAATTTATATATCCATATGAGTTCTTTAAAACATGGATACTGAACTTCAAAAAAATTGTTCACCCAGAAAAACATCATGAAAAAAAAAAATCTTACCACAAGAAATCATATAGAACAATTTCTAGAAATACTTTAAGCAAACAGCAAAGCTTATATAGAAAAAATTCATAGAGTACCAACATAAATAAACCCCAAGTTAATTCCATCAGGTCATATAATAGTCAAATGTCAAAACTACAACATCAAAAAACAAATTTTGCCAGTCCCAGGGGAAATTCTTTCACATTAAAAAGTGAATCATTCAGAAAATCACATGATTTCCTCATGGTTACAAGAAAACAAAGAAAAATTAAATGATGTTCCAAAAAATAAAGATTATCAACAACAAATATATTTGATATGTATTTATAGATACATGTTATGTGTATATATACATATTTATATATATGTATAAATATATATGTGCATGTATTTACACACATATGCAAAACTAAAACTAAGCATCAAAGAAAACAAATAGATGTTCAGTAAAAGGGAGACATTTTAATTATTTGTCTAAAAGAACCCAGAGGTGAATAAGGTATTCTACATCCAAATTCATTGAACAATAAAAAGTTAAATACTTTTAGACAGTACTCAGACTAAGAAATGTAATGTGTTTTTTCATGTTACTAAGGTTGGACAAATGTATAAATGTGGAATTGGGATACATTTTTGCTTATTTGATTTCCTTCTTTTTTAAAGGGACAAATTTTCCAAGTAACAATAAGAAGGCATGAAGAAAATTAATCACATATCATAGTGGTATCAAACTCAAATGAATATGGAAGAGGATCACAGGATCTGTGAAACTATATATTAATGATCCCTGCAGGCCACATTTTACTTAGAAAAATCACATATTAATGTTATCTGTGTTTTACTGCATCTTCACTTATTTTGTTCAATATTCCAATTACATTTTAACCTGATTTGGGCTGAACTCGGGAGTGTTGTGGGCCATTTATAGTATTTAGATCATTGTCATCAAAGTTAAAACAGAAAATAGTAAAAAGCAGAAGAGATCAAGTAACTCATTTGAAGAAACAAGATTTAGAACATCTAGAAAAAAGATAATTTTTATATATAGTAATTAATGGAGCAATAGCACTTTTATATCTCAAACTATATTGTGAAGCATTATCATCTAAACATGTTAAAAATTGTTAAAGTGTATCAATGAAATATCTAGAAGATTCAGAAACAGCTGAACTCAATAACCTAGTGTTTGAAAACTCCAAAACATTACTTATCATGGAATTAACTCCCTATTTGACAAAAATTTCTAGGAAGACTGGAAGGAATTAAATTGAGCCCAATATCTTATATCATACCTTCCCTCTGCTAATCATTTCCCATTTATTCTGTATATAGCTTGTTTGTAGTATTTGTTTTGTCTCCTCCATTAAAATGCATACTCTTTTGTTACTAATTGGCAGTTTCTGGAGAAAAAAGAACATTACACTCTTTGAGGACAGGTGTTTTGATATGGGAGTCACCTGCCAGTGGCTGCTGGAGGTCTAATTCAGATCTGTAGAATGGATCTCTTCATGTGAGTGGATGATGATGATACAAGGAGACTTGAGAGACAGTTGCTGTACCCTGACCTCTCCACTGAGAGGCTGTTGCATTCTCTGACCTTTCTCCTCTTCCCTCTGCCTCCAACTTATTTCATTCTCCATCCACAAGGAACATCTACATCAGCAAAGGCTGCTTTGCAATCCTTCAGATGTTATCATTCACAGCTTGGAGACTCTTGGAGAATTAATTAAACTGCCCCTTCACTTAGCCATGGTTCTTAATAGACAGGTATATCTTTTACATCTTTTTGAATATCTAGCACTTAGCACAGTGCCTGGCACATAGTAGGCACTTAATTAATGCTTATTGATTGAGTGAATGGACACCACAATAAATTCAAAATGAATGTTTCAACTGAATATTAACATTATAAAATTTAAAAGAGACTCAGAACAGGTCCTTTCATAACTACAACTAGAGGAAGAATTCTTTTTTTTTTTTAATTATATATATATATATATTTTATAATATTATCCCTTGTATTCATTTTTCCAAATTACCCCCCCTCCCTCTATTCCCTCCCCCCGACGACAGGCAATACCATACATTTTACATGTATTACAATATAATCTAGGTACAATACATGTGTGCGAATATCATTTTCTTGTTGCACAATAAACATTAGAATCCGAAGGTACATGCAACCTGGGCAGACAGATATTAGTGCTAACAAGTTTCATTCCCCTCCCAGTGTTTCTTCTCTGGGTGTAGCTACCTCTGTCCATCATTGATCAACTGGAAGTGAGTTGGATCTTCTTTATGTTGAAGATTTCCACTTCCATCAGAATACATCCTCATACAGTATTGTTGTTGAAGTGTACAGTGATCTTCTGGTTCTGCTCATTTCACTCAGCATCAGTTGATTTAAGTCTCTCCAGGCCTCTCTGTATTCCTCCTGCTGGTCATTTCTTACCGAGCAATAATATTCCATAACCTTCATATACCATAATTTACCCAACCATTCTCCAACTGATGGACATCCATTCATCTTCCAGTTTCTAGCTACAACAAAAAGAGCTGCCACAAACATTTTGGCACATATATGTCTCTTTCCGCTCTTTAGTATTTCTTTGGGATATAATCCCAGTAGTAGCGCTGCTGGGTCAAAGGGTATGCACAGTTTGATAACTTTTTGGGCATAATTCCAGATTGCTCTCCAGAATGGCTGGATTCTTTCACAACTCCACCAGCAATGTATTAGTGTCCCAATTTCCCCACATCCCCTCCAACATTTGTCATTATTTGTTCCTGTCATCTTAGCCAATCTGACAGGTGTGTAGTGGTATCTCAGAGTGGTCTTAATTTGCATTTCTCTGATCAGTAGTGATTTGGAACACTCTTTCATGTGAGTGGATATAGTTTCAATTTCTTCTAGAAGAAAAATTCTTAAGTTGTATCCAAACACACTGTAGCATCTCACGTTTCACAAAGAGTTGGTTGGGAATTGTTCATTTCAACCTGCCCTCACAATGATAGGTTTCTTATTCCAAAGAAATTCTATCACATAGTAGCATTCAAAATATCTCTGGGTCCTAAAATTTATATTGTTGTGGGGAAAACACATATATAGAAAGACAAAGAGAGACAGAGACAGAGAGACAGAGACAGAGAAAAAGAGAAAGACAAAGACAGAGACAAAGAGAGAACCTGAGTGATACTGAAAAAGTAACAAAAAGAATATTGAAGAGCTAAAAAAAATCTAAATAATAAAAGATATAATAAAATACAAAACTCTAGATGTCATGGAAGCACAATAACTGGTGATTTCTTATCCAATGAGTTCCAATCTCTCTTCAATTAATGAGCAGCTTGCTGCTGAAATCATGTCAGCTATTGCTCTGGTCGTCACCTCTTTTCATAGTGTTTCTACCCCTTATTCCAGTCCAATCAATCTTCTTCATTCACCTCTTCACCCTACATTCTCTAGAACTCAATGACTCATTTTTCACTTGATGTTAAAGACTTCCCAAATATACTCCATGAAATCAACAATCCTCATTTAGAAATTCTATAGTCTTCAGTTAGATAATTTTTCATTGTATGTTCTTTATCCCCTTGAATCATAAAATATGTATATGCAAATGATCAGAAACACTAAAATGCTTTGCAGCTTCATCCATTCCGTAGTCTTCAAAGAGGTTCAATTTAACAAAATGAACCTAACAATTATTTCATACTTTCATATTTTTGTTTTATTAGTTTGTTCAAAATAAAAGTTATTTATATGCACCCCTTTAAATTTACATTGTTCATATTTAAGAAAACTCTTAGTTTTCTCCCTATTGTCCCTCACCAATATTCCCCAGCTGTTAATGCCTTCTATTCAGAAATCAACACCTACTTATTCCTTTTATATCTTATAACAAACTAGTTATTTCTATGTTGTCTCCATTCATTAAAATGTGGACCCTTTGAAAGCAGGGAGTGTTTTTGTCTTTCTTTGTATCCCCAAGTTTACCACAGTGCCTAAAATACACTAAGTGCTAAATAAATGCTTGTTTACTGACTGGTTGGCATCACCTACATCCTTTATATAGAAATATAGTTTATGCCACAATTAATTTTCTATTCCTTTTATAACAAATCTGTTCAAAACTATCTTAAAATTGTGTTTCTTTTACACTTAGATTTTACTGAGTTTTTATTGCATCAAATTTCTTTCTCTACTCTTAGGTATCAATCTATTCTATGAAAAAGGAAATACTTTATATTCCTTATTAGTAGAATTCATTATTTGTCTTTTCTTATACGAAAATACACTTTTGCCTTTTTATTTATCATTTTTTACAAAGTTAAAGTAGTGATGCCAGCTCCAGTAGAAAAATATCCTTGTGGGGCTGCATATTGAATTAGAAAACTACAAATTAACAATATCTATATTGTATTATATTTGTATTTATCTTATTAATTATTCCTTAATTCCATTTCCCAATTCTTGGGAAACTTGACATTTCTTCCTTACAAGAATAATAACTTTTACAAGACAGAGTGGATCACAAAAGAAAGGGGATAGAAATAAAATTTTAAAAATTAAAATTTAAATTAAAATTCATTTACATGAAGTTAAAACATTTGGCATGAACAAAATTGGCAGTATAACAATAAAAGTGTTTGACAGAGAAAAAATCCTTGAGACAAATAACTATAATAAAAGTCTTATTAACAAACTAAATAGACAATTGATAGAAATATATAAAATCAAAAAACAGTTCATAATGAGTAATTAAGAGATATAAACAGTAATCAAAAAAACTAAAAACTATCAACTATTATAAAAGATGGTTCAAAATAATAAATAAATAAATGCTTATATAAGGATTGACAACACTAAGGGAGGAGGGATAGTAAGGGATTAAGAGTTTCAAAAGAAGTGAATAAAAGGTCTTTTAGTTTCTTGCCCTTGCCTTAGATGTGGGGGGAAAAATAAGAATAGGATATTGTGGAACAGATCATAAAGGGAGATCCTTCTCCCAACAAATTAATTCACATTTATTTTGTGCATATTTTGTATATTCTTATTTATACACATGTTTTCTACTTGGGAACATGTTATCTCTTCCAATATAATGTAAGCTTTTTGAAGTCAAGGACATCACTCATTTTTATCTTTGTATTCCCAGCTCCTAGCAAACTGCCTAGAACATTGGTTGATACATTTTTCTTACTGCTACATCAAAGGAATCTAGCCTTGACTGATGTGTTATTTCATGGCATTTCAAACTTACTAAACCGACAAGTTAAAGCATTAATTCCCTTTGAAAAATGTGAAAGTTCAACTTAAAGGAACTTGCAAACTAAAATAATGAGACAGAAATACTAATGGCAGATTGTAAAAAGTTTAGATTAATTCTATTAGAGAGAAGTATTTTTTTAAAAGAAAGGGAATTTTTGGAGCCGCAAGTATGGAATTAAGTAATCTTCAAGTATAAGAGAAATCCCAGTAGTCTTGTGTAGGAAGATTAAGAGGAGAACATAGAATAGATTCTAAATCTCAGAAAAGGGAAAATTCTGAAAGTTCTCTGAAAATATTTCTAGTATCATAATATGAAGCCATCCAAGTCCTTCCCGTCATTGTTAGTTGAATTTTCAAGTGAATTTACTAGAGATTTCTATTCTATGAGGACATAATCTCTAACTTGTGAAGACAAATCTAGTGTCCAAATAAGTTTATGAGAAAAGCTGCTTTCCATTTACAGATATTTCTATTTATAGTTAACATTACTGAAATATATCCATTCTATATAACAACAAATATCTATAGACTGCAATGGTCCTCAGACTGGTTAAGTAGGGGGCCAGTTCACTGTCCCTCAGACTGTGGGAGGGCCGGACTATAGTAAAAACAAAACCTCACACTCGTCTCCGCCCCTCAGCCCATTCGCCGTCACCTGGCGGCAGCATAAACGTCCTCAGAGGGCCGCATCTGGCCCACAGAATGCAGTTTGAGGACCCCTGAATTCTATACTATATTACTGAATGAAGTCTTTGCTCTTTGAAAGCATCAGGCTATGGGATGCTTACCTTCCCAGTTACCTAACTAGACTTCCTAGTTTTTCTGAGTCAGTTCCATTTCTGATAAATTTCACCCAATGAGCATTTGCCCTCAGAAAATTCTGCCTGTCCCCAAGTTATTAACTTTGAAAATATTGTAGAAAAGCCTTGAGGTACTTTCAGTTTCCATGGAATGGACTCTGAGAATCTTCTGAAGCATGAAGTTAGCTATGGAAAAAACCCAAGACTCAAAATTCAAACATGCTTTAGAGATCATGTAAGATCGGAGGCTAAAGGAATGTTCTCAGCCAGAGTTCCTCAGTGCCTCTGCTTCACCACCATAGCTAACAAGCCGGGCTGGACTTCCTCCCACTCTGCTCTGCCTCCATATGTGCCTTTTTAACGACCTTTCTTTCACCTATTGTGCTGAATGAGACTAAATTTAAGTGTGAACTAGATCATGGGAAAATATCAGTTTGGACTGAGCGACCTCAGTTTTTTTTTTTGTTTGTTTTTATGTTGTTTTTTTTCATTCTCTATCATGCAGGGATTCTAAGATGAGGCCGCTGAGGACGTTTTACGTGACCACGGGTTATGGCAAATGGGCCGAGGGGCGGAGACAGTGTGAGGTTGTGTTTTTACTATAGTCCGGGCTTTCCACAGTCTGAGGGACAGTGAACTGGTCCTTATTTAAAAAGTGTGAGGACCCTGTCAGACGGTCCATCTCCCTCTCCAGGACACTGCCCAGCCGGTAAATTTTCCAAGCCTTGCATGTCCTCCCACCTCACGTCTCAGACTCTAATTTCCTTCACTGGAGTCTAACACGCCATACAAGTTTCCTGCTCACTCCTCAGCTATTTGACGTTTCCCCAGATTATTTGTAATGTTGTACTTGCTTTGGATATAACGTTTATACTCACGGGCGTTATCTCCAGCAGTGACTGGAACATACTAGATGCTTAATAAACGCCTGACTGATTGATCCTTTCTAGGTTTGAGAGCACCTACAACTGACGGTCTTCTCTGTCATCCCCACTATTGCCTCCTCTCAGGTTCAAATCATCCCACCAGTCCCTTGGTTTAAATGCGCCTGTGCAAGCCAGTCAGTCACTGACAATGCCACGCCCCTTCCAAACCCCGGCTTCCCGCGGGTGTCTAGGGCGGGGCTTTGATCCGGGCGCCGCAGGGTAGAAGGGGAAGAGGAAGCTGGGGGCGGATCACTGGGGAGTAGGGTGGAGCGTGAACCGGAAGTGGAAGAAGCTTCTCCCTTTCCAGGCGGATTCCCTTTGGCGCGGCCCCGGCTCTCAGAGAACTTTCCTTCTCCCGGCTACCGCGGTTGCTGTGTCCGATCTTCTTGGCCAGCAACCTCCCAGTGCCGCGTTCGGTCCGGGCTTTCCCGCGCTACCGCCGCCTTCGCTCCTCCCGCCCGCCGCCTTCTTCCCTTCTCTCCATCCGGCCGGCCCCACCGCAGCGATGTGCGACAAGGAGTTCATGTGGGCTTTGAAAAATGGAGACCTGGATGAGGTGAAAGATTATGTGGCCAAGGTAAGCGTGGGCCGGGAGTGGGGGCGCGGAGAGGGCCGGCGGCCCCCACGGGGAGGCTTCTCCGCCGGCTCCGCCACGGGAGGGTCGCCCCGAGGGACGAAGGCCAGAGCGTTCCTGCTCTCCGGAGACAGACTCGCGCGGGTCTGTCAGTCAGAATGACCGCCTTGTCAGTCAGCCAGGTTGACCCGACCCCGTTCAGCAATCCAGACCCAGGCAGGCTGGACTCCCATCTCCGGGAGAAGCCCCGGGCTTAGGCCGTTGTCCCTGCATATCTTAACACCTCTGTGATTGATGTTAAATCTGTGCGGAACCACCGATAGTGCGAATACGGCCGCCCAAGTGGCATTAACCGGTGCGCCGTTCTTTAAAAATGGTGAGCCTGACGGAGACGAGACGTAGTCTCAGAAAATGGTAGTTTTAAGTGTCATAATTCCGAAACTAATTCCGTTTTAAGGGGCCTTAATTTTGGGTGTGGCTCTTTTCCTCTCCCCTGCCACACCACCAATATTCTGTTACTTCTAGTGGCAAGATTGTTAGCTGACTTGTGTTTCACACGTCTTAGCAGGTTTTTGCATGAGTATCAATCAGTCTGATTGACAGCATCCAGAATACGTGTCCAATAAATAGTCATAGTGTATTTGGTGTGAAGAGAAAATCAATTTACAACCAAATCCACATGTATAAAAATTGAATCTATCTTGTCCCAAAGAGTATTTAACGATCTCAGTGGTTTTTTATCAAACAAGTTACAGTTTTTGTAAATGTGACAATGTAATTTTACTCCTCAGTTAGTTGTTTACAAGAATTGCAACATTAAAAACAGTCTTTAAAGAAAGTCGTAAATTCACAACAGATACAAACATAAGGCCCATATAAATTCTTGTTCCTCTGTGGAGCTCAAGAATTGACTTTTTCTAAGAAAAATAACATTTGTTTACCATTGTCTTTTTTCAGGAAGCAACAAACAAGTAGTATTCGTGTTTCTGAGTGTTTAAAACACCTAAGACCTTGTGGACAGCTAATAACTTTTTCCACCCTGCATCATTTAGGCCTTGCCATTCACTCTGTCAGTTATTTGCAGCAGGTTATGATTACTGTGTTGTGCTTACTCCCCAGTAGCATTCTGAAGCCAGATTCCATAAATTGGGCAACATGAGTGAAAAATAAGCAACTATATATAATTCCCTATTAATTTTTCTCTATTTTAGATTTCTAAGTGTGATTTGATTTGGAAAGTAATCAAAAGTTTGTGTTTGCTGACCACTTTTTTTTTTTTTTTCTCAGCCACTTTTCTTAGTGTCTTCCACCAAAGTCCTACCTTTCTCATTTATTTATTTATTTATTTATTTAGTCGCTGGCCAAGGGTTAGATTAAATCTCTGAGACTCCTGACTTATGATTATGGTCCTATGAATGATACGATGCTAAAATTAGGATTGGCTTCATTTTATAGATAGGAAAACTAAGGCCCAGAAAGGGTAAAAATATTTGATTCAGGATGACTGAGACAGTTTTAGAAAAGTAACCATTCCATCTTATATCCTTCACGTTCCAAATCCAAATTTTTTTTTCCCTACTTCATCTAGTTGACTTTACAAACTAAACCTAAAGCTAGAATACTCCATAAATACCAAAGTCTCCGTTAATATTTTTAAAAGGTTCAAGTACATAGAAAATATCTTTTTTGAGTATACTTTTATGTTCACATAGGTTTCTTTTATGAATTAAAATGTCAGTTTTAATTGCGGGATTTGTGTGGGGGGAAATATTCTATTTGCATTACTCTATATCCTTCTGATGTAGCAGGGAGGAGAAACAGGAGATAAGAAGGAATGACAGTTTGCCCTAAAAGGTTTGGATATAATAATACCTTATAAGCAAAACATTTAATTTTTCTCTTTCTTAGATTTCTAAGTGTGATTTCACTTCTGTCTTAAGCAATGGAAAGTAATCAAAAGCTTGTGTTTGCTGACCACTTCTTTTTTTTCTCAGCCACTTTTCTCAGTGTCTTCCACTGAAGTCCTATCTTTCTCGTTTATTTATTCACTGGCCAAACTGTTCATGTATATGTTTAAGGTTTTTACATAAAATGTATATATGTGTGTTATGATATTTTGGCTGTCAAAATTCTTCCTCTACCGTATGCTATTTTGAAGTTCTGTGACATTGTTCACTTGCTAAGACAACCCTTTTAGTTGACCATTCCCTCTTTAAATTAGTATTTAGGAATATGTGGCTTCCCTCAATCAGTTGTACCTCCCTTTCCTGCTTACTTCAATCTGCTTCTGATTTCTTCTCAGAAAAATTGAAAAATTATGGAGAAGTTAAAAAACAGTGCTTCAGGACACATTTCTGGACCAGTGAAAAGTTAGCTAAGAGAATCTGTGGGCTATCATGGATGAATTCAGTGTAATTCAATGGAAAATAATAACTTTATATATATATCCAAGTTAACTACTGAAGTGTGGCTTTAAAACTGTTAAAAGCCATTTTAAAAGTAGTTTAACTTCAAGGTAGCAATGTCATACTGGATAGAAAGCAAGTCTCAAGTCAGGAAGATCTGGATTCAAGGCTTACTTCTGACACATATGAGCTGTATGACCATAGACAAGTTAGTTAAGTTCTCAATATACTAGGCAACTTTCTTAAGGCTAGCAGTTGCAGAAATAGTAGTTGGTCTGTACCTCTATCAATGTAATACCAATGAAGAAACAGGTCCATAATGGAAAAAACAAACATTTAACTTCTGAACATGCACTTTTATTGTGGAGTGTCCACTGTGTCCTAAACACTTTACATATAAAGAATGTAAAAGAAAGAGAAGATATGACATTGTACCTAGCGGGCAACCATTTCCCAGTCTCTGACCCTTGACTACTATTTTTCTCACTTCACTGTTCACTTTTTTTCCCCCCACCAATTCATGTGCTATTTCTGATATTGCATTGTGCATTTGGTAGGTTAGGGATATATCATTATACGTGTATAAAATACTTTTAATAGACTTAGAAGTTCATATACAAATGGTAATAAATCAACACTTAGTCAGAGGCTCCTTACCAATAGTAGCCTCAGTTATGTAGAGCAAAGCTAAGAATTTTATTGTTTTCATGTAGCCATAATACATTTCATAAAATCCATTAATCTCACATGTTAATGTTTCAATAGCTTAATCCCTAAGAACATCACTCTGACACTTTTTAAAGGAAATATGTAAAATGACGTTCTACTTGTAAAAGTGCTTTGCAAACTTTAAACCATTATATAAATGCTATTATTCTTATTAATATTTACAAAAAGGCTGTTTGATGTATGGAATGAATAACCCTGTCAACTTAATAACCACAAAGGACATAGAAAATACAGCCTTAAAAAGCCTAATTTTTCTTATATGGCTTATGACATTGATCTTATTTTGTCATACTTCATTGTTAACAAAACATAGAACATAATATTATGTACATTTTATTTAAAAGACAATAATATATATTTTAGAGATTTCTATCCAAAATTTTTTCAATTAAGTTATACCAGTTAACAGGTCTAAAAAAAAAAAAAAAAAAAAAAGACATTGCTGCATTGAAAACAGTGCATAAGTACTGAAAAGATGAGAAGTACAAGTGTCAGGGAACTATTGGGCCTAATCCAGGAAAACTACTTGAAGGAGATACCTCTCATTATACCTTAACCCTAGTTAAGTGTAAAGTAATTTGATTGACAATAGCATCACTTAAATATCTGCTGTGCACAGAGCATAAAACCTTTGCCAGGTTTGGAAAGTTCACTAAAAATGAAAATAGCAGGACAAATAGGTCCATGTCTGCATCAGGTCTGATACGTACACTGTGTTGTTTACATGTACTTCTATTTCACTTTCTCTGAAATACTATACATCAGGTCTCTAACTTCCCTTTCTCTGTGGTTTCCTTTCCCTCTCCATCCCCCATTCTGACTGTGCTTATCCTCTACATTTTAATAAGGCCTCAGGTTTGAAAAGGCAGCAATTGTGTGAGAGAAAATAGGATCACTTGAGCCTGAGAAAGAAAGAAAAAAAACTTGACCAAGAATTCACTGTTTTCTTTAGAAATTTGAAAACTTTTTGGATTTACTTTGATGTTGTTTCCTAAACAGTATCTAGGTTGAAACAGACTAAAATTCAATCTGCTTTGTATTGATCACATTCAAGAACTTACTTTGCCTTGAAATTAAAATATCATACTTTTCTTATTTTAGAGAATATGAATGTTACTTTATTTTTCTCTATAGCAGTAATCCATATTAATAGTAATCAAATTATTAGATCATGCTGCTATATTATTAAGTGCTTTAATTAGATATAAAATATTTTCTAATGTAAATTTTCATAAGGAGGTTTATATCTTATTAGCATAACCTATCTAATGTTGATTGGTTTGGGAAACTTTAGTTTAGCCATTGTTACAAGAGGTAGTTCCATAAGAATAACATCATAAATGGGCACTGGGCCAAACAGTACCATGGAGTTTCATAACTGTACAGTAGATTGGTTTTAATGAAATCATCTCTGTTGTGGCAACCTTGTGTTAAAACTTGGGAAGGCACAAGCTGCTTCAGTGTCTTGTACATGCTTGCTTGATAAATTAACAACATTTGTGAAATAGGATCTGGGGTGGCATACATAATAAGAAATACCTAAACAAATGTTTATTTGTTGCCCTTGCATAAGCCCCAAGCTTAGAATGTTATACAGTAATAAATACTTTCTTCCTTGAATATGAAAATAATCTACCATCATTAGAACATATAATTTGAGTTGGGATAGGTTGTATTGATCCATACATTCATTCAATTCATTTTGTCCTTTAACAGTCAACATGAATTTTCAGAGTGTCTGACCAGGGCCAGTGATGTATTTAATCTATGACAATGAAATAAATTTTTGCCTTAAAAGAGAAATGATTGATCTTGGAATCAATTCGAAACCATTGTTAACTTCTAAACTGATTCATGCATAGGTGTGACACACACTTAATATCATCACACATACTTTTGTTTATTGCACAATTTGTAGCCATTGCTAGAACCAGGTCTCCTTCTTTGGCAACTTCTTTTGGGACTGGGAAACTGAGTATTTTTTAAATAATAAATATGTGTGACTTAGTGTTGCAAAACAAATTAAAAGAATATCAAGATAAAAGATACATTTCTATCTCTATTGTTCTGTTTCCTTTTTTATATGGTCCTCTTCATTCCATCATTATGCTATTATCATTCTGCCTCCTAACCATCCAAACCTACTTTCTCTGACCCATAGTGATTCTCCAGTGAAGTCTTCCATACTTCAGTATTAGTTCTAATGCCTTCTTTAGATCCCTTAGTCCCTCAACTCAATGCCAGATATTTGAATGAAAGCAAATAACTTAAATGCTTACTAAGTGCAAAAATCGAAGTTTAAAAAAGATAAAGGTCTTACTTTAAAGTTTATTGAACTCTTTCTTCATCATCCCTATGAAATAGTTCAAGTAACTTTTTATGGATTAAGAAATTAAAGCTCAGTGAAATTGTGACTTGCTGACACCAACATCTAGCACAGTCTTTTATAACTATATTAACAATAGTGAAGTAAAGTACTATAAAGCTTAAAGGGAAAAGATGAACTAATTGTGATGTAATACAGAAAAAGGAAAAAGAGATGGTATTTCATCTGGACTTAGAAGGATATTTGAGAATCCAAGAAACAATGGGAGATAAGAGTATTCTAAAGAAAGGGAACAATTTAAGCAAAGTAAAACTAGTGATTTGGGAGCAAGAAGTAGTTCACTGTGACTAGAACATAAAGTATATAGGAAATAAATTTAAGAAAATGTTGAAAAAGTCAAAATTTAAGACGATTCCAGATTGTGGAAGGCCTTGAATGCCAGGCAAAAGAGTTTTTCATCTTTATTTGAGATTCATGGTTTTGAATTAGATCTATGCATAAGAAAAATTGTTCTGGTAGCTATGTGAAGCACTGAAGAGAGCAGAAAGTCTAGTTGATAATTGGTTCTACTACATAAATCCAGGCAGGTAGTAAATGAAAGTCTGAACTGGTTGAAGGCAGGGGGATAAAAAGAATAGCCAGGAGGCAGTGGATAAAAATGATGTAAAGGTAAAATCTATAGTACCTGCTAAATGATTAGATGTGAAAAGTGACAGTGAACATTATGTAGAGGGAGATAACTAAGATTATGAGCATGGAAGATCCATATATTGTCATAGGTATAATTAGTGGCTAAAGGTATAAGGGAAAGGTGATTTTTAAAGTGTGACTGGGACATAGTGGAAGAACTATTAAATAGGCAGCTGGAGTTTCAGGTCTGGAGCTCAACAATTGTGATATAAATTAAAATGACACCTTTTATGCCCTCACACCATCATCCACAAAGATGTAAATAACTGTTAGTATCTACTTTAATCCTCCTAGGAAAGTATTGTTTAACAGAAATGAGACAATATAAGGGAAATATTTAGAGGAAAGAGGAATCATTCCCCAACTTCACTCCACCATAGCCAGTTTACCTACTGATAAGGCCTGAGATTTGAGAAGGGAGTATTTTCAGTCCTCAGCCTGCTTTGTTTAATGTTTCATTCTGCTGAGTGAAAACTTGAAATTTGAGGGCTCTCTAAAGATCTAGATTCAAAAATAAAGGACCTTAGAAACATCATTTCCTTATTTCTCTCATTGAACAATACACTTAAGTATTACAGAAGGTATAGGCTGACAGATTTGCCCCATTCCTAAATATGATATTACACAGCACAGGTATTGAGGTCTTGGGACCAAATTGACTTAACAGTAAACATTAATAAAGTATATTCAAAGTAATTTCAAAAGAATAGAACCAAAAAGATCCAGGATAGACTTTTGTATATGAAAACTCTTGAGCTGAGCCTTGAAAAAAAACTGTAAGTTCTAAAAAACAAAAAACAGACAAACAAAAAACAGCCTATGTGCAAAGGCACACATAAACAGAGCCAAGTCATGGAATGATATGTATAGAGCAGTTTAGCAGAAACATAGAAAACATAAAGGAAAATATTATACAATAAGCCTGAAGATAGATTGTCAAGGGTTTTAAATATCAAACAAGAATTTGTATTTTATACTAAAGATAGTTGTGAACTACTAGAGTATCCTAAATAAGGAAGGGATCTCAATCCTTGTTGTAGGAGAATTTAGCAAATTTAGCAACATTGTGAACAGAGAGAAGAGACTGGAGTCTGGTAGACCAATTAGGAGGTTATTACCACAGTTAATAGTGATTATATTTTATATATAATCTAATAAGGAGTGATTTGAAAGGGCCTCTGACTATACTCTTGTTGTTCAGTCCCATTCCACTATGATGGTAACTATGAATGTAGAAAAGTTATAGAAATATAATCAAAATGTGTCCACTGATTGAACATGGACGATGAATACCTGGTAAAGGGTCAGGCAGGGATGACTTTGGGATTGTAAACCTGGATAATTAAAAGGTTGCTAGTGCCCTTCAAAGAAATAGGAAGAGAGAAGGGTTTGGGAAGAAAGCTAATAAATTCTGTTTTGAATATACTGAATTTAAGAAGCCTGAGGGGACAACCATTTGGAGAAATCAAGTAGATTATTGGTAAAGTGGAACTGAGAGTCAGCTGCATAAAGTATAGGGCCACCTCGAGAGTATAGTAAGACAAAAGTGCAGAACCTCAGTTCATACCCATGTAGTTGATGATTCAGTGAAGGAGCTGTCAGATAGGTAGAAAAAGCAGACCAAGAGAGCCGATTGTAATTAAGGGGTAAAAGTGGTTAACGGTATTCCCTAACTTTTGTTTCTTCTTGGGGCCTCTTTTCATCCCTTTCACTTTTACCTAAGAAGTGGTAGGGTTTGTCCATTTAGTTCTTCCTAATTGAGTGACTTTCTACCATCTGACTTTTTCTGAAATATCTCTTCTTATTCCATCTCACCAAAATAAAAACCTAGTAAGTAAGTAAAACTAACTTCTATTCCCTTGTTTATCATCTTATCCAACCTACTACAACTAAGACTTTCTCCTATTTTATAAATTAAACTATTCCAGCTAAAACTTTTACTCCTCCATCTAGCCCATACTTTTTTAGCAGGAAATTAAACTCCTTATTCACTTCATTCACAGAATGTTTGGCCTGAAGGCCGTTTAAAGTCCATGAAATCATTTGCTAATTCTACCACAGGCTGTGATGAGCTGAAACCTAGGTACAACATTCTCCTACCGCTTAAGTACTATAACTTGCCATTTTGTCCAGTCTACAAATGATGTTGTAATTATTCAAATGGCCCTTGGCAGAAGAAATGTTCCCCATCCTTGATCTAGCCTAATAATTCTACAGTAGTAAGTACAGTGACAACTAAGAGTTAGGTAGTTTGGACTGCTAATTTCATAACAAGTGAATGGTAAGCTTTATTGACATTTTTCTCTAAATTTTAGATAACTAGAATTCACAGTGATACTCATTGAGATTTCTTTGTTCTGTTTGTACAGGTAATTCTGGATTTTTTGTAAGTAGATTAGACTTTTATGGAATACCTTTCTTATCTTTGATGAATAAAAAGTTAGAAACTGACACAGAAGAGGTAACTTATATTCCCTGAACCATCATCTTTTTTTTTCATACAGATTGTATAATCTGTATTAAGGGTTTAAAGTGTGAAAAGAAGTCGTTTTTTGATCATTTTCTCTTCATCATTTCTAAAGCAGAAAAATAACACAGAGGATCCAGCCTGTCCTAGCCAGTAGTCATGCCAACAAAAATATAAATCTTTTAATTTCTTTCAGCATCTAGATAACATATTTTTGTTTTTTATTCATTATGAATTATTTTGGGCACTGTAATGATGAAATGTTTTAGGAAATGCTTCCTATGTTTGAAACCTGCTCTCAGCAGTGAAATGATGTTTAGATATCCTAGACAATTTTATTGTGATAGAATTAATGAGCCTTAATAGTTATTTAACTGTCACAAGACATATTGTATTAAGTATTATATCTGAAAATAGCCTCTTTGTTTGCTTTAGCCTTTTGAACAATTCCATGAACAAGAATGAGGCCTTTGAATACTTTTTCATGAGGGACTTAAACTGCTTATTCATTTCATTCACACAAGTCTAGCAATGACTCACTTATCTGGAATTCAGCTATCCAGCAAATTAACCCATCCAATACTCAGCCTTTGTGTAGCCAAAATATCACAAAGTATTTTTGTACTAAAATTCATTCATTTTACTCATCGGAAAGTGCTTCAGATCCTAAGTTAGAAATTATTTATTTACTCCTAATTTCTACTTTAATTCAAAGAAGTTTGACCATCTAATTTCCAAACTAGAGATTAGAAGCAGAAAAGTAGAAGCTAAAAGGGCATTTGGCTATAATTAGAAATATTGACACCACTAAGAAGTGATAACAGAGAAGAGGTAGCAAAATTGCAAAAGAAGACACGAGCTCAAAGAACGAAATTCTTGGAATTTAACATGGGCAAAACAAAACTATACACCTTAATAGATCATGAAAATATCATTGAATAGTACTCAAACCTTAAACTATATAGGCATTTGGTAAATGTTTAATTTGACTAAGCACCTTTTTAAAAATTTTTACTTTTGAAGACAGGTTTAGTGGCTTTCCTAGGATCACATAAACTAGAAATTATCTGAAACCATGTTTGAACTCAGGTCCTCCTGACTTTCAGACCAGTGCTGTATTCACTGTGCCACCTAGCTTGCCCAAGCATTTTACACAGCAACAAGATGGTTATGTGATGATCAACAGTGATAGACTTGCCTCTTTTCAACATTGAAGGGATTCAAGGCAATTCCAGTAGGTTTATGATGGAAAGAGCCATCCCCATCCACAAAGAGAACTATGGAGACCGAATATGGATCAAAGCATAGTATTTTCACCTTTTTTTGTTATTTTTTTCTTTTTTTTTGATCCCCTCATGTTTTACTTTTCCCTTTTAATCTGATTTAACTTGCACAGCATGGTGAATATGGAAATATGTTTAGAAGAATTGCACATTTTTAACCTATATTGATTACTTGCTGTTTAGGGGAAGTGGGGGAAGGGAGAAAAATTTGGAATACAAGATTTTGCAAAGGTGAATGTTGAAAACTATCTTTGCACATATTAGAAAAATTTAAAAAACTATTTAAAATGTCATTATATTCTGCATACTGTATTTAAGATTTGGAAACATTACTACATTTTGGAAACATTTCTACACAGAATTTTACTCCTAGTAGACTTAACTGTTTTCTTCCATTAATTTATTATTTAAAAGAATTAAGTAGTTATTTGGGGAAAATGCCCATTCAAAATGACCTGCATCCCAAAAACTATGGATAGCTGAAGTTTTATTATTCGAGCTCTACTTTTTTTCCTTCAGAAAAGTTGGTTTTCTCTACAGTCATCAAATTTTCCTTTCAGCCTTTGAAAATTATTATCTTGTAGTTTAAAAGGAGATGGCATGTACACAAATAATAATACAGAGCATTATTATATACTTTTGTGTGTGTCACAAAAGTAACAATGAAGCTTCATAAAAGTTTGGGGGGAGGAGTACATATAATCAGGGAATGCCTCAAAGAGATGTCTTTGTAAGAAATTTATAAATTATTTTTGTCTTGGACCATTTGACAATCTAGTAAAAAGTCTATGGATCTTCTTTTCAGTATAATATTTTTATATGTATGAAGTAAGATTTCAAAAGGAACCAATTATATTGAAAGTTCTCAAAATATTAAAAAACACAAGTTCATAGACTAGGTTAAGAATGCCTAATTAGTCAAACTCTTAAATTTGAATAAGTCACTTATTTTGATAATGTTGGGTCCATATTTGTAGTTAATTATCTATATTTGGAAGATAATTTACAAAATTATACTTTAGAATTATTTATGCTATTACAGGGATGATGGTTTTTCATATTTCCTGATAATATAAAACTACGTTTGAAGTCAATCAAAATTTTTTAGCCCCAAATTGAAAATACTGTATTTTTTTGAAAGACTTAATGACAATAAATAGGTTTTTCATTTCTCTTTGATTTGGGGGTTTTGAAATAAAATTCCAATATGTTTTCCACGAAGGATGTCTTTGAGGTAGTGATTGGTAGATTTTTTTCTGTATCTACCTTCCTCTCATCTTCTATCACTCCAGGACAATTTTCTTGGATTATTTCTTGCATTACTTAGTAAAGGTTTTTTGCTTTGTTTTGTTTTAGTCACAGCTTTTAGGTAGTCCAGTTATCCTTGTATTTTCTCTTCTTGATCTTGTTTTTCAGCTTTGTTGTTTTTTTTAATAAGATGTTTCACATTCTGTTCTATTTCATTCTTTATATTCTGTTTTGTTATTTGTTGGTTTCTTACTGCTTCACTAGCTTCCCCTTGCCCAATTCTAATTTTCAAAGAATTATTTTCATCTTTAAGAGTCTGTATCTCTTTTTTTAATTGGTTAATTTTTTTTTTTTTAATAATCTTGTTTTTCTTGGATGGTTTTTATTTTTTATTTATTTATTTGATTGGTTTTCCCTCAAAGCCTCTCATTTGATTTTTAAATTCTTCTTTGACTTATGTAAATTCTGTATGGTTAGGAAACATTTAACCTGGCTTTTTGGAGTAGAAGAAGCTTTTTTTAAAACTTCAGTATCCTCCTCTGAAGATGAATCCTGGTCTTCCCTATTCCTTACTAAGTTTCTATGGTGGGTTCTTTCTTCTTTGCCAGTTTTTTTGTTTTTTGTTTTTAATTAATGAGAAGTATTAGTATAAACACCTGATCTTAGGTCGGTTGGATAGTGCCTCTAGCTTCACTTCAGCTCTCCCCTCTGACCTGGAACCCCAAATCAAAAGTACCACCCTCCTGCAAATGCCCACAGCCAGCAGTATCCCTGCCCCACTGCTTCTGCTCTCATCAAGCTTTTTTCCTTCTTTCCCAGGGGGGCATCTTTGTAGCACATCTGGATCTGGCTGTTTCTAATCAGCTGATATTCCCTCAGTGTTCCAGAACTCAGATCCCTGACTGGCAGACAAAAGTTTCTGTGGTTCATGCTGAGGTTCCAGCCAAACCTAGCTAGGCCCAGGCTTTCCCACTTGGTGTTTCTGTGAAGCTAGACAGTTGGTGTTTGTACTTCACACTGGTTAATCCCAGGCCTGGGGTCTGCCTTTGAATATTCTTGGGTTGTATTAGGAGGACCCCTTTTCTGCCCCAACCCTTCTTGATTTTTCCCCAGTCTGTATTGACTCTGAAGCACAAATTTGTTCTGTTTGTAGGGGAAATCTGAAGAGCTTGAAATTTATGAACCTACTCCACCATTTTTTCCAGAATCCTCTCACTGCCAATTTTATTTTGAAAGCACATAGGAGTTGATCTCATATTAACAATATGAATTGATTGTTCATGATAAATTGTATACTTTGTGAAGGAAAAGATGGTTTTATTAATATGAGTGTTTTCATGCAGGGAATATATCTTATCCTTCATAAAAGCAAGTTTGAAAAGTGGTAAATTAATAATTCTCCAATTAAGTAGACTACAGACACACCTGGAAGTTGCTATTCTGTAACTATCATTTATGATAAAATAAGATTTTGTGTTGCCTTCTACCATTTTAATTTTAGCCAGATCTTCTTCTAAGATGGATAACAGTATCAAAACTTTTCTTGAACCATTGCAAATATATATGATATAAGCTTAATTTCATATGGGTAATTGGAGAACTGTTACATAGTAATACCATTTTTAATATCGGTCTACTGTGGATTTTAACATAGTAAGAAACACGTTTCTGAACATTTGAGCTCTGTCTAGTCTTCATGGGAGTCTTCATTAATCTTGCTTTAACAAAAATTTAACTTAATGATCTGTAATATATTTGAACTAAGTGAAGTTTAGTTCATGACAGTGTTTACCCTGGATAAGAGAAGACAGAGGGATGTGATAGGTTTTTTTTCAAATATTTGTCACATGGAGGTGAAATTAGACTTGTTCTCTATGATCCCAAAGGGCCAAATAAGGAGTAATATGTTATTAGATGTAAAAAGGCAAATTTTGGCAACATTTTAAAAAGAAAAAAAAAATAATTTTAAGGCAAAAAAATTTCCAATGATTAAAATTGCTTAAAAGTAAATTGATTTAACTTGAAAAGTAAATGACTTCTATCTCTTTGAAAGTCTTCATGCAACATAGATAACCATTTTTGTTCATCCTACATGATATCATATCTCATGATTCCTTTCATGTATGTATAAGTTGGACTAGATGACTACTAAAGTCCCTTTCAATTCTCAGATTTTTGTTTTGTTTTGTTTTTTGTATTCTATTCAATTCTTGATAAATAACAGTAATTACTGATAACTTTCTGATAATAAAAATTTCTGAAAATAAAATTCACTAATAAAATTTGATGTTTTGGATGCTTTTCTTAAAGTATACATGAAATAAATGATGATCATTTTATAATCACTGTGAACTTTTCTTGCCTTTTTTTTTTTTTATACTTGAAACATTAAGCGGCGGTTTAATTCCATAATTTTCAGATACTGCTTTATTTTTTCTCTCTTGCTGCATGTTGAACATCCCATATTAACTCTTTGATCTCTTTTCTTTGTTCAAGGTAGCAAATTTTGCATTCACATCAATTGACAGCATTGTTGAATCAGCTATTGTTACTTAGGACCTGTTTTGACAAAAAGTTAAAGTTCTTGATTATGAGCTTATACTCTAAAAAACTTTTTAAGATGTTAATGAACAAAAGCACAGTACAGTGTGAAACTGAAATTTTGGAGAAGCGTTTAAGTTAAATGTTAAGAGTTTCTTTTTGTTTTACTATCAGTTGACTAGTATTAATTTACCTGCTCTGCTGCAGAATGGTGACACATCTGCTAAATTAGTCTATTTGTTAAGTAGATTTTGGGGACACCAGTCTCTTGTGTCAGTACAGTGTGTACTTTTGTAGTACTGATCAGCTGCAGTATTATGTTGTAAGTTGAAGATAAAGAAAAATTTTTCATAGTTTTTCTAGATGAATAAAAATAAGAAATTAATAGTGGAAGTTAAATTTTCATTTTATTTAAAATATGGTGTTAATATCAGATTAGAACTTTTAAAAGTTTCAAACACTTTATTGTATTTTAATGTTTAGCATACACATTGAACCCAAATTTAAAGAGTTGTTTTTTCACTACATATTTGTAAATTCTGGTATTAGAGGACCTCACAGGAGCTACTATGCCATAAGAAAAAGAAGCTGAGATCCAAATATAAGTAAAAATCAATTTTATTGATTTAGTTTGGTAGGAATGGAGAATGATAGATAGCTAGGAAAAGAGCAAAGAATTATAATTGTAAAGCACACTGCTCTTGATATCCTCATATCAGAAGGAAATGAGGAAGTTTCAGACTGTTGAATGGAATTCTAAGTTGAACTTATGGAAAGGCATGAACAAAAGTCATTTGCATCATGCTGTGCGGCTCAGAAAATGTTATCCTCATTTTGGCTTTGTAAAATAGAAGCTATAGTACTATCATTGTCTTTCAGATCAAAAAATTGAGTCTCAGAGAGGTTAATTGACTTGCCTGTGATAACAGTTAATTTTAGAACTGTTACATATAACAACCTAGTTTTCCTTCCCCTTAAGTTCAATGTTTTCCTATATATCCTGCTGACATTTATAAAAGATTAAACATTTATAAGTTTTAACACATCTAATTTAAACACTTTTGCCTTTCTTGATATCCTAAGCACTTTGCACACTGCAAGTGTCCCTCTTTGTTTTTGTTGAGCTTGAAGTATGAGTGTAGAACTGAAGTCATAGTCCAGAGTATTTTGCCAAATGAAGATGTTGGCAAAAGACAGGATCTAGATTATGAACCACTACATAGAATTCCTAATCCCTCTAATTTTGTACCCCTGCATTTTGGATTTCTTCACAGGCTAATTGTACACTATTTCAAAGTCCAATTCTTTTTGTACAGCAAAACAACTGGAATTAGAACAAAAGTTTTGGCAATTGTCAATGTTGTAAAATTACCCATGCATATATCTGGGAAATGAAAACTAGGATCCAAACCTGAAGATCACAGGTATAAACAGAATACAAATATGTAGGTATGAGCAAATGAGTCCACACAACAAATAACATGAGTCCACACAAGAAGCTAATTATGGCCATTGATTCTAGAGCATAGACTGGTCTCTAGCTTTGTTTTGATTTTCTTCAGTTTAGGGAAAAGATATATTAATGGAAAAGTGAAATCCTTATTGAAGAAATAAACATTCCAAAAGTGAGTTCAAATTTTGGTGACTTTACTGATCCCAGATGTTCTATGTGTCAATGATTTTAAAGAAACAAATTTAATCTGATAAGAGAAACTTTTTTAGACCAGCTGTTCCTGACTTTGGTGGCTTTTTCCAGATTGAGAGAGTTATTGTTGATAGCAATTAGAAGGAAAACTGAAAGCTAATCTAAGAATTGTTATTACATGACTGTACCAGAATTCTTAAGGCATATATTTATATAAGCCTTATATGTATTCTAAGACAGAATCTTTTCAATACTTCACCAAAGATCTAAAACCCGAATTAAAATTTAATAATCTGCTGTGATTTTTAAGTCTCTCAGGGAAATTTATAAATCCAGGCTATAAGAATTCCTTTTGTCTACATAGATCACCCATTTATATTAGGCTCAAAAAGATCAAATAACTTAGGTAGCAGTTATCAGGATTAATAAGGGTTTTCCTCACTCTTAGACCCAGTATTTCTGTTCACATAATCCATTGCCAGCCCTTTGTATATGATATAATGTTTTGTAAATTTCATAAGGTTTTTAATTGTCTTTTTGTATAGACTGATGCCCCCATTCGGAGGACCGATTCAGTCCTTCCCCCCCCCCCAAATTTAAACAATACAAATGTGGGGGAAAGAAATTTAAATGACTGTACTTAAGACAAAATAATAATAATTTTAAAAAACACTTATGTCCAATGAATTTTTACTTGCAGTTGAATTACCTTGTTTCTATATACTTTGGATTTAAAATTTTAAGCAAACTTTTGTAAGAGTTAAACTGAAGAATATATAAAGAGCTGGCAAGTCTATGAGATAACCATTACAAGGTGGTATGTTGTAAAAGATAATTCTTTTTTTGGTTTTATCCTCAAGATCCTTTGTTTTGACGGGAAATAATCTACTGAGAATAGTTAGTGAGCCAAATTATACTGCAGATAACTCTCTAGTGGTGTTTATTTCAGCCAGAATTGAGAGCAGAGTTAAATGAAAACCTTTTTAATATTGAGAAAATTGACCTGTATTAGGTACAGTTAGATGGTGTAGTAGTTAGAGCACTAGGCCTACAGTCAGGAAGACTTAGCTTCCAATGTTCAAATGTGACCTCAGACACTAGATAATGTGACCTTGGATTACATAATTTCCTTAGTTTCTTCATCTATAAAATGAACTGGAGAAGGAAATGCTAAATTACCCCAATATCTCTGCCAAGAAAACCTCAAATAGATTCACAGAGAGTCAGGCATGACTGAAATGACCAAAATGATAAATGAACTTATTAGACACCAGAACTGGAAAAGTGATTTTAAATTCAAATCCAAGTGTTAGAAATTTTGTTTTAAATAACATTAATTGAATGAAGTTTCCATGTATATTTTATGATGAAAATATTTTAAATAAAACCACTTCAGCTACCATTTAATAAACACATTTTTTCCCAGGATTGGTGCAAATAATAAAAAATATTGAGGTTTTTTGCCTTTTGAAATTTTTCTCTAAATTTTTTGATTTGCTGGAAAGATCTTGGCCAACCAGCTAGTTAATACAGTAGTCTAACAAGAGGGGATGAGGATCTGCCTCAGGGTGTTATATAGGTAAAACCAGTACCCTTTGACTATAGATTGAATGTGGAGGGTGAGAAAGAGGAGTCAAGGATTACATCTAGTTTTTGGACTGTTATGAAGGGCTTTAAATGCCAAATAGAATCTTGTATTTAATTCTAGAGTTAATAGGGGGAACCACTGGAGTTACTGAATAGAGTTTGACAGAAAATCAAGTTGTTCTGTTAATATGATATGATGATGGCCTACATTATAGTGGTGGCAGTGTCAGAAAAGAAGGGGATATGCCAGAGATGGTTGCTTAGGTGAAATTGATAGGATGAATATGGGAGGTAGGATAGAGTAAGAAATTGCATCAAATCAATAATAACTCTTAGGTTATGAACCTGTGGAAAGAAGGATCCTGTTACCCCCTATGCCACCTACAAATAAGGAAAGTTGAAGGAGGGAAGGTTCAAAGGTAAGGGTAAAATCAGTTCTGTTTTGTATATGTTTAGTTTCATTTCTCTGCTGAATGTGGTAGTTAGACTTTAATTCAATCAATAGGAATTGGTAATACAAAAACAAACAGGACATCTTCCTGTCCTCAAGTAGCTTATATTTTTTTCTGAAACATGGTGTATACATATGCTCATCTACATGTAAAATTAATGCAAAGCAGTGTCCCAGATGGAGGCAAATATAAGCAGCTGGTGGAACAGATCAAATAAGCATCAGTGCCTGGAAAAACATTGAAACAAATCATCAAAATAACATTTTTATTAACTTTATTAAACATCAGAATTATACCAGATTATACTAAACCAAATTTCCAATACATGACTGTAACCAAGCAAGAAAGGTTAGCCATACTGTACATGTCTTATATGTACAATTATGTGTATATTATCTCCCCCATTAGAAAGTGAGTTCCTTGTGAGCAGGAGCTGTCTTCTTGCCTTTCCTTGTACCTCTCTAGTTACTTAACTCAAAATACGTAGTAAGTCTTCAATAAATGCTTATTAATGAAATATAAGTATGCTTATAACATTCTAAGATAAGTGAACAGTTGACTAATAACATAGTGAAGTGTCACACCTTCAAATCTATAAATACTCATTATTTGGTATCCTTTAGTTGTCCATATTGAATTTTGTTCTTTTCAGTAACTTTTTAAATTTTGTGTAACATTTTAATTTTTTATTTATTTAGTTTAAACATTCTTTCTTTCTTACAGTTTGAATTCCAAATTCTCTCCTTCCTACCTCCTTCCACACACAATGAGAAGGCAAGCTCTATGATATCAATTATGCTTCTTGAAATGATTCAAAACATATTTCCCCATTAGCCATATTTCAAGAAAAATTTAAAAGTGAGAAAACTATACTTCAATTTACACTGAGGTTATCACTTCTTTCATTTTTTTTCATTGTGAGTTATTTGGAATTGCCTTGTATTGATCAGAGAGGCCAATCTTTCAGTTGTTTATCATTACAACATTGCTGTTTCTGTGCACCATGATTTCCTGGTTCTCCTCAGTTCATTTTGCAATAGTTAATACTTTTTGCCTTTTTTTCCCCCCTGAATCCACCCCCTCATCATTTATAGTACAATAGTATTTCATCTCAATTATATGCAAGACTATCTAACTCCTTGTCCCCACCAAAATCCACCCTATAATATATCCTTTCACACCTCCAGATTTTTCATTTTTTGAAAGAAATGGTTGTAGTTTTATCAAGATAAATGATACTAAAGGATATTTATTACTATTTTGCTACTCCACCAAAAGGACAACTTGTCTCTTCATCTTATCTGTGAATGAAACTTCCTGTATGTGCTGATTCTCCATATTAAAAAATATATTTTGTTTTGTTTTTTTGCTGAGGTAATTGGGGTTAAATACAGCTAGGAAGTGTTAAGTGTCTGAGATCATATTTGAACTCAGGTCCTCCTGACTTCAGGGCTGGTGCTCTTAAAAAAAAATGGTATTTTTTAAAACAGGAAATTTCTTGCCTTTTAGTTTATATCCCTATGGCTTAAGCAGTGCTTTGTACATAGCTAGTGCTTAATAAATATTTTTTCATTTAAAAAAAAAAGTTATATACTACAACTTGTTTCCCCAATTAATTCCTTGTTAATGAATTGCTCCTCAATTTCTAATTTTTTTGCTACCACAAAAAGAGCTATTATAAATATTTTTGTATATATAGGTACTTTTTCTTTAATCCCTTTGGAATACAAACCCAGTTAATGGAATTGCTGAGTCAAAGGATATCTTTTATAGTCCTTTGGGCCTAATTCCAAATTATTCTCCAGAATGATTAGACCAGTTCATTACTCAAACAGTAGTTCATTAGTGTACCTGTTTTTTCTTCATCTTTTCCAGCATTTGTCATTTCTGATAGATTGTGAGGCATTTTAATTTGCCTTTCTCTTATCAGTAGGGATTTAGAACATTTTTTTCATATGAATACAAATAACTTTGATTTCTTCTGAAAATTGCCTCTTCATATCCTTTGACCATTTACCAATTGAGGAATGGCTTTTATTTTGAGAAATTTGATTCATTTCTAAACTCAGTATTTAATTAAGAAATGAGACCTTTATAGAAAGTTGCTATAAAAACTTTTGATATACATTGTCTGTGGCAGGGCTTCTTAAACTTTTTATCCATGACGCTTTTTTTCCCCAAGAAATTTTTACATGACCCCAAGTATATAGATACAAAAATGAAGTATACAAACCTAAACATTTATTGATAATAAATCACAATTTTACAAACCCTTCATTTGATTGTAAGACCCCAAATGAGGTCACAATCCACAGTTTGAAAAATTGGGGTCTATATAGCATAATGTAGTTTCTTTGATTTTTTAAAAATTATGTCACTTTTAGCTTTGACTAAGATCATGATAGCTACTCCTGTCTTTTTTTATGTCAACTGAAACTTATTAGATTTTTTTTCCAGCACTTGTATTTTAATTCTATCTTTCTGTTTCAGTGTAACTCTTGTCAACAACATATTATTGGATTCTGGTTTCTAATCCACTGTGCTCTCTGTTTCCATTCTATGAAGTGTGAACTCATCCCATTCATGTTCACAGTTATTACTAACCATATTTCCCCCCACCCTATTTTCCTTTTCTTCTCTCTTTCCCTCTTTCCTTCTCCTCCTTACTCTTTCCCCTTCTCTCTTCCTTCCTCCCCCCATCCATCCCTGTTCCCCCCCTCTCCTCAAGTCTTTTTTGATCTGTCCTCCCTTTTATCATCCTCCTTCCCTTTCTCTTATCTCCTTACTCCCTCCCCTCATATTTCCTTATTAAGTAAGTTATATTTCTTTACATAACTTATAACTGAATGTATGTGATATTTTGAACAAATAACCCTCTATTTGGAGAATATTTTCCCCATTCCATCTCCCTCTTCTTCCTTGTCCTAATTCATCCCTCTTTCTTACCCCTTCATTTTTCATGGGAAAATATCCCAACATAATCAAATTATACCCTCTGTTTAAACACCTTTTCAACAGCCCTAATAATGATAAAGTTCTTAGGATTTATATGTATCCTTCTCCCATATAGGAATATATCCAGCTTAACTTTATTAAGTTCTTACAATTACTCTCTCATATTCACCTTTGTATGCTTTTCTTAAGTTTTTTGTTTGTCAGATTTTCTATTCTGGTCTGGTCTTTTCATCAGGAATGCTTAAAAGTCCTGTATTTCATTAAATATCCTTTTTTTTTTTTTCCCCTCTGAAAGAATCCACTCAGTTTTGATAGGTAGATTATTCATGGTTTTAATTCTAGTTCCTTTGCCTTCCAGTCTATCATATTCTAAGCCTCTACTTCTTTAACATGGGAAGCCTCTAAATGTTTTGTGGTCCTGACTATGACTTCATGATATTTAAATTGTTTCTATAGGGCTATTTTAAGTATCATAGTTGATCATTACACAATGTTGCTGTTGCTGGGTACAGTATTTTCCTGGTTTTGCTTACTTAGTTCAATATCAGGTCATGTAAATCTTTCTGCTCATCATTTCATATAAAAAATAATAGTATTCCATTACATTCATATACCACAATAGGATCTACTCAATTTCCAATTTCTTGCTACCACAAAAAGAGCTACTACAAACATTTTTGAACATATGGATCCTTTTCCCTTTTCTATGATCCCTTTGGGATATAGACCTAGTAGTGGCACTGCTATATCAAAAGGTGTACAGTTTTACGGCCCTTTGGGCATAGTTCCAGAATGGCTGGATCAGTTCACAATTCTACTAACAATGTATCAGTGTCCCAGTTTTCCCACAGCCCCTCTAACATTTGTCATTATTCTTTTCTGTCATTTTAGATACTCTGATATATGTGATGTGGTACCTCAGAGTTGTTTTAATTTGCCCTTCTCTTATTATTAGTGATTTAGAACATTTTTTTTAATATGACTATAGATGGCTTTAATTCATCTGAAAATTGTCTTTTTATGTCTTTGAGCATTTTTCAATTGGGGAATAACTTGTGTATTCTTTTAAATTTGAATCAGTTTTCTATTTTAGAAATGAGGTCTTTATCAGAAGGGCTGGCTATAAAAATTCTTTCCCTCCTAATTTTGGCTTTGCAAAATTTTGTTAATGTAATCAAAATTATGTGTTTTCCATTTCATGATATTCTCTATTTCTTGTTTGGTCATAAATTCCTCTCTTCTTCAAAGATTTGACAGATAAACTATCCCTTGCTCTCCTAAATTACTTGTGCTATCACCTTGTATTTCCAAATCATAAACCTATTTTGATATAGGGTATGAGATGTTGATCTATGCCTAGTTTCTGCTGTGTTATTTTCCAGCTTTCCCATCAATTTTTGTCAATAATGAGTACTTATCCCAGAAGCTAGAGTCTTTTAATTTGTCAAATAATAGATTATTATAGTCATTGACTATTGTATCTTTGTGTTCCTGACCTATTCTACTTCTCCCACCATTCTGCATTATTAATTTTCTTCAGTACATTTTTGTGCTCCTTTTACCAAGTTGTTAATTATCTTTTCTTAACTTTCTTACATCACTCTCATTTCTTTTCCAGTTTTTCCTCTATTACTCTTTAGCTCTTTCCTTAACTGGTCCAGCAATTCTTGTTGGGTTTGGCCCCAATTAGAACTTTTCTTTGAGTCCCTTTTTTTTTTTTCCCTTTTTTTTTTTTTAATTAAAAAAAAAAAACAGAATAAGAAAAACATAAATAGGAGTGCAACGCAAAAGAGAATATTGTCATGTGCCCAGCAGAAAGAACATCAGGGAGAATTCAAAATAATTATATAACAACAAATTACCAAGTCAAAAAAGTATGTATATTACTAGAAGAAATTGTATTCACAAGTGTCCATCTTTTCTTTACTCCTTATAAATTGTTCTTCTGTTTTCTGCTGCTCACCTTTTTTACTTTATTTTCTCATTTCATCCTCCACATCATCCCCATGCAGACTATAGTTAAAAAAGAACATATATACAAATACACACACACACACACACACACACACACACACACACACACACACACACACACACACACACACACACACACCCCTCCCTTTCTACTCCTAATTTGCCTTGCTATTATTTATCTCTCCCCAACTATTCACTTCTTTCCTTTGCTTTCTGGTCCATCCAGTCCTCCCCCCTTATTTCTTTATGGAATTTGGAGGCTGCTGTACCCTTCTTGGTGTGTGTGTGTGTGTAGTATTACCCATTGAACCCATTCCCGATGTAAGTAGGTTTTCAGAACTATGAACCCTCCTCCCCTCTCTACTGCTTCTGTCTTCCATTGTACCTCATTTGTTTGACATAATTTCTATTTTTTATCTGAACTCTGCCCCAGTCTTTCTTTAAGCTACCCTATTGTTGATGCCAATCTTAAAGATATAGTATTCATTTCCCATGTTAAAAAAAAAAAAAACAAATAAGCAAATTGTCCATGTTGAATT
Source organism: Sminthopsis crassicaudata (assembly GCF_048593235.1). Classification (NCBI taxonomy): domain Eukaryota; kingdom Metazoa; phylum Chordata; class Mammalia; order Dasyuromorphia; family Dasyuridae; genus Sminthopsis; species Sminthopsis crassicaudata. Next base: position 106,871,905 of record NC_133621.1, read on the forward strand.
CCTTGAATTGATCTTTGACATTGGCTCTTATATGTTAATTTTTCTGTTAAGTTTGGGTTTGGTTACTATAAAGTCCTGAAAATCTGCAAGTTCTTTGAAGGTCCATTTGTTTCTCATTCAATATTATAGATAATTTTGCTGGATATGAGATTTTTATCCACAGGCCTAGTTCATTTGATTGTCAGTTATGATTCCAGGATTTGTGGTCTTTTATTGTGGCTGCTAAGTCTTATGGCTCCAGTGTATTTGAATTGGTTTTTCTTGTTTCTTACAAAATTTTCTTTGATATGGAGGTTTTCAAAATTTGACAATGTGTCTATGTGTTTTTCACATAGGATCTCCTTGAAGTGATGATCATTGGATTTTTTTTTTTCTATTTCTGTTTTCCCTTCATGTTTTATCCCTCTGGGACAATTTTCTTGGATTATTTCTTGCATTATTGTGTCAAGTTCCTTTTTGGGGGGACAACTTTGGTCATTACTATTTTATTAGTCCAGTTATTTTTATATTTTCTCCTCTTGATTTGTTCTCTAGGTTTGTCATTTTTCTTATATTTCTATACATTCTGTCCTATTTTTTTCATTCTTTATGATCTGTTTTGTTTTTTCTTGGTCTCTTGTAGCTTTACTGGCTTCCCCTTGACCAATTCTAAATTTTCAAAGAGTTATTTTCATCTTTGAGACTCGTTATCTCCTTTTCTAGTTGGTTAACTTTTTCCTCCCCATAATCATCTTGCTTTTCCCAGATAGTTTTTTTTTTTGTTTTGTTTTGTTTTTTTGTTTTGTTTTTCTTTGTCTCTCAATTCACGTTTCTCTTTAGAGGAGAATTTTTTTCTTTTACTTCAGTGTTCTCCTCTGAGATGAACCTTGGTCTTCATAATTTCCATAGTGTGTTTCTATGGTGGATTTCTTCTTTGCCAGTTTGTTTGTTTGTTTATTTTTAATAAGAGATATTAGTGTAAGCATCTCTAATCCTGAGATTAGGTGGGGAATGAAACCTCTGGTGTCACCTCAACCCTCTCCTCTGACCAAGAGTTCATACCTCTTGCAATTGCCTGCAGTTAGGAGTATCCTTACACTCCCCACCCAACCACGTCCTGCACAAGTATGCTAGTTCCTTCCAGCCCTGTGTCCCTGCAACACAATTGAGCCTGGTGTTCCTAATCAGCTGAGGTTTACTCAGTCTTCCTGGACTCAGACCCCAGTTCCACAAACAGATTTTATAGCTGTTTTTACATTGTTATTTTCAGAGTTTGTGTTTTGGTTTTTCCTGCCAATGTACTAATTCTTGTTTGCTCTTTTTTCTAAGCTATTTCTTGATTTTAAACTTTATCTTAAAGTTGGACGCTGCTTACTTGTGGTTGAGGAGGCACTGTCCCAAGCTTCAATGCTTTTTTGTGCTGCTGTTTTCAGAGCTAGTTCTGTGTGTATGTAAGTTTTTGTTACTTCCAAAGTTGTGTAGTTCTGAAAAAGATATGGTCATTGTTCTTCTTGTCCTCTCTCTGATCTTTATTCAGGATGGGTTCCTGGTCCCCTGCAGCCACAGGTATTCTTTGCTTTGATATTGTAACTGGGGCCCCTGCTCCCTTGTGGTCAACCATCTCCACTTTGCCCTTGAACTGCAACCCACTACTGCATATGGATAATAGTTACCAATCAGTGTTAGCTATACCAATAAAGGGTAACCTTTTTCTGAGCTCATGTACATATAAACATATATGTATATTATATGTATAACCCCTTTACTATCTCTGGGCCAAGAGCTCCTAAAGTTGCTGCTACTGCTGCTGTGGCAATTATTGCCATCATTGCCTCTCTAGTCTCTGGATGAGCCTTTTCAGTGTCACACACTTCAATTATAATTTAATAGTTTCAATCATGTTCAACTCTTCATGACCATATTTACTAGAATGCTTTGCCATTTTTTTTTTCTCTAGCTCACTTTATAGATAAGAAAGCTGAGGTAAACAGCAGGGTTAAATGACCTGCCTAGATTTTCCTGACTCAGGCTCAGTGCTCTATCCATTGCACCATTCCTTAAAGTTTACTTAGGCTGAAGAAAAAAAAAAAAAAAAAGTCTCACTCCAATCTTTTGTTAGGTCTCCCACTACAAAATTTGATTTCAGGTGTCATTTTAAAGTTATTAGGAGAGATCAGCTGGGTGACTGCCCTTACCCCTTCATATTGGCTCCTCTCCTATTCCTCTCCTACTCCTATTCTCCTATTCTCCTATTTTAATGATTACCTGCATGAAGAAATTAAGACTAAATTCATCATATTTGTAACAGGAACCTAATACAGGCCTGCATTATTAGTTTTCCAGTGCTTTGTTTCATAATGGAGCTAATCCTAGATTCTCAAAGCTGGCAGGTTCTATTAAGCTAAAAGACCTGACATATACCTGGGGGAAAAATTGCCTATTAGATCAGCCTAGGTAAAATCAGAAAAATTAATCAGGAGTTTGGCTTTTCTACCATAATAACCCTCCAAGACTGTTTACTAAATCATAGAATAAACAGTTATCATTGTCAGAAAATTCCCCACTACCACCTGGCCCAGCTTGGAAAGCAGAGATCCTTGAAGAAATAATACTGATGGTGGTCTTTTTTTTCTCCCTAAACTATTTTTCTTAATTAACATGTATACCTTAATGGGATTGATTGGGGATTCTGGAGGAATTGGTTTCTGGAAAGCAGTCTTTAAAAAAAAAATCTTGAGATTGAAGTACATAAAGAGTTAGCCGAAATATTCCTGCCCTAAACAAAGCAAAGGAACTTTCCCTTACTTCCACATATACTCTTTCAACTATTTTGTGGCTTCTTATCTCTTTAAGCAGGAGATAAAGAGTTGAAGAGTATCATATTTAGGTTAATACAATTTACCGACCCCTAGCAATTAATTGGAGGCATTAGTAATGGCTTACAAGTATTTTCACATTAACTATTTTATGAATGATTTCAAGATTTTATATATTATTGATTGCTATATCAGAATTTAAAAAAGAAAATAAGATGTCAGTCTCTACTTCCCTTGAAGCTTTCTTTTCCTTTCTTTTAAGAACTATTGGCTATTCACATTCCCCTCTACTCCTGCCAACCTTCCTTTCCCATCTCTTTGGGTAGAAGGAAAATTTCTCAATTCTAAGAAACCAAGTAAAATTGTTAATTATATATTTAATTTTATGGATCCAATGTATGATATGTCATTGTCATGAGTTTTCTATTGCTTTGTTTTATGATATATTGAGGTATGTCATACAGTGATAATAATGGTTGCATAATTGATATGGTCAATATTTTTATACCCATTTTTTGTGGCAATGTGGTATTAGTGAATGACCATTAGTCTAAGTATAAGGAACCTTAAATTTTTGCTCTATAACTAATTGTTTAATTTCTCTGGAACTCAATTTTCTCATCTGCCAAAGGAAGGAGGGTTGACTTGACTTCTAAGAGAACCTTTCTAGCTTTCAAATTGTGTGACTTAGTCTGCTCAGAAAAAGAGCTTCCAGCTACAATATTGTTCCACTGTGATTCACTTTATAGTATATAATTTCCATGAAACATACTCTATCTAGTTAAAACAAAGAGCTACCTCTATTCTGGAAATAAGGATAAAATTCATAATGATATTTATACATGCTGTAGGCATAGTATTTCTGGTTTTTTGTTTGTTGGTTGGTTTTGTTTGCTTTGGGATTTTGTTTTGTTTTGCAAAAATAAGGTTAGATCAAAATCCCCACAAAAATTACTACAGGTTAGGAAGGGACTAGATGTTGTATGTATGTAAGAAAAACAGACTGGGAGCAAATACTAGGGAGTGCCAAAAATTGGGGAACAAAACAATGAATGAGTCAGCTAAAATAGAGCTGTTAAGGGAAAGAGAATGATCCACCATATTAATGTGCATACTATTTGGAAAGTAGTTCTTTCATCCTTACCTGCCTTAGAATCTTACTAAAAAAATAAGTACTTTGAAAAGCCTTGGGGGGGGGGGGAGAAATCAATATTCATAGTAGTGACCGTAATCAAAATATACTATGTCATGTATGGATTGGTTAGAGAAAAGCCCAAGAAAAAATTTAATCATTTATCCTAAAATGTATTTAAAAATTTTTCTGAGGATGATGTTTGAATGTTATCTTCCATATCCATGAAGGACAAATGAAAACTGGATTTAAATTAATTTGTTACATATATGAACTTAAATAGCTACAACATTTGCTCCTTTTAATTATAACTTCTTGTCATTAGAAACCACTTATTTTCAATTTTTAAGTTTGGAAAGCTATTTTTATTCCATTAAATAACTGATAATTTTTATTGGAATGCTATGTTTCATAATCATATAATATTTTTAAGTATAATCTTTATGCAAGAGATAGCAAGTATGATTTTTTTTCCCCCAGTAGTTGTCACAATGACATCAGGAAACTAGAGATTGAGAATAACCTATTCCAAATCAACCAACTCACTGGCTGCTTATGAAGTGCATCCATTTATAATAGTGTCATGACTGCTTCTTTTTAAAAGGTTTTGAATGTTATGAAAAACATTTTGAAATTTTACAAGAAAATTTTCTACTAAATTGTATATAATCTTTGATCCAGCAATTTCATCACTAGACTATTCTTGAACAAAGGTTATTAAAAGCCAAGGGGGGGAAAAAAAACCCTTAAATACAGAAATAGTCATGGCATCATTATTTATAACAAAAAGCTTCCCTTCCTGTTCCCAAAAAATATACCAGACATTGTCAGAATGGCTGAATAAACTATGGCAAATGTCTGTAACTGGATATTATTTTATATAAGCAATGAATATGAAGAAGTAAAATGTGGCAAGCTATGTAATAAAGTGATATAGCACCATGAAAATGTCAAAAGAATATTCTATAAATACTATAGCAAAGTTAAAAAAAAAAAAAGCATGCATTGAGAATTAGAAAAAGTTGAGTTTTATGTAGTGGACATTTTTAATGCCATTATCAAATTTAAAGGATGCATCTTTCTGTTAGAAAATTACAAAAAAGTTTTTAAAAATCTACCAGGACTTGCAAAAATGTTGTCTATTTTCATGTAAATTTTTGGGGAGTACTCTTGATCTATAAAAGAAAATATTGATGACATGAAATTCAAGAACTATGAGATATGTATGACCTTTGCTCTTGCATGTTTTATTGTTTTATCTCCATCCATAAGTTTTCCATATCCTTAGCTCTATTACTGAAGTATTGGAACTTTTACAGGAAGTAATGAACATGTATATTATAACATAGGTTTTTTTAGATAGTAAATACTAAATGGTTATAAATTAATCTAAGGTAATAATAGGGATATATGGGAAGGGAACAATCAGAAAAGCCTCATAGCGGAGAAGGAATATGAACTGAATTTTGAAGGAAAACAGAAGCAAGGAGAAAGTACATTTCATATGCAAAAAGTATTCATTTTGTCATAGTACAACAATTTATCTAATTATGCTTTTTAGAAGGAAAATTTAATCACTTTTAACATTGCACGTATCATTTCCATTTTCCACAATAATTGGATGGGAACCCCTTGAAACAACTTTTAAGAATCTGGAAAAAGGTCTCAAATTGTTCTCTTATATCCCTCTCTTGATAAGAACAAAACAAATTGTACCTCTTTTTTATATTTTGCTAAGAAGACAGATTAGTAATGTTTATTTTAAGTTAAGAAGTTACAGTTTACAGAAGTCTAGTTAATTTATATTAGCTGTGAAACTTAATTAATCATGCCACAATAATTATTTGCCCTGAACTTCAGTGAAATAAGATTAGTTGCCTAAGTTAAGATTGATAATGAAGACTGATGAAAGAAAAGCAGTTGTCTCTGAAGTAACCACCCAAGAAATCTTGTTACACCTCAAATTTTGACAAAGTTGTAAAGAGACTTTTGAAATTGACTACAAATAATCCCTATTGCAATTTAAATTTTCTGAATGTTTTCTGAATGTACACAATATGTGTTGCTCTAAAATGCCTTTTTTATTACACAAATAATAACCAGAATTCAGAAACTTGTTCCTTTGTCCAGATGTGAAAAAGCCATTCAAGATCAGTTTGCATTTATAATAATGCAGATGTTAATTTGTTTCTAACATGAACTAAGCAAAATAAACAACTTTTTTGAAAGGCACTTTTGAGATTTAACTTTAGTTAAATTTTGTTAAAGTAGTTCTTATTTGGAGTTGTTTACTTAGCTCTAGATCAGGATTATTTTTTTCTCCACAATTAAGGTAAATTTAATATTGTTCATACTAGAGAAAACCTCAACTCAAGGGAGTTGAACTCTGTTGTTCTGCAGAAGACCATTACTTTTACAAACATACAACTTACTGAACAGTGTAGAAAAAATTAGACTCTGCTGTGTTTATTTGCAATTGTTAAAATTATTTTTTAAAGCATTTGACTTATGTTAGTAATAATAACAATTCTGTAGCCTTTATAAAAATAGGCTTTCTTTCCAGACAACAGTGCAGGAGTTTGGGGAGAGGGCAAAAGGAAAGGGTTAGAAAAAACATGCTGAATGAATATGACCATTTCTCTTTTTTCCCCCCCAATTCTTCTATTCATATTTCCACAATTATGCTATACAGAAAAAATCAGATCAAAAAGGGGAAAAAGTGAGAAAGAAAACAAAATGCAAGCAAATAACAACCAAAAAAAAGTGAAAATACTGTGTGATGTGATCCACACTCAGTCCTCACAGTCCCCTCGCTGGGTGCAAATGGATGTCTCCATTATAAGACTTTTGAAACTGGCCTGAATCACCTCACTGTTGAAAAGAGCCCATCAGAATTGATTATCATATAATCTTGTTGCTATGTAAGATCTTCTCTTGGTTCTACTACTCAGTTCACTTAACCTCAAGTCTCTCCAGGTTTTTCTGAAATAATCTTGCTGGTCATTTCTTATAGAACAATAATATTCCATAATATTCATATACCATAACTTATTCAGCTATTCTCTAACTGAAGGCCATCCACTCAGTTTCCAGTTCCTTGCCTCTACACAAAGGACTATTACAAACATTTTTGCACATTTGGTTCTTTTCCCTTTTTTATGACTCTTTGGGACACAGGCCCAATAGAAACACTGCTGGATCAAAGGGTATGCACAGTTTTGTAGCCCTTTGGGCATAGTTCCATATTACTCTCCAAAATTGTTGGATCAGTTCACAACTCCCACATCCCCTTCAACATTTATCATTATTATATTTTCCTGTCATCTTAGCCAGTCTGAGAGGTGTGTAGTAGTACTTCAGAGTTGTCTTAATGTGCATTTCTCTGATCAATAGTGATTTAGAACATTTTTTTCATGACTAGAAATGGTTTTAATTTCTTGAAATTTGTCTGGTTATATCTTTTGACCATTTATCAATTGAAGAATGGCTTGTATTCTTAGAAACTTGAATCAATCCTCTATATATTTTAGAAGTGAGGCCTTTCAATGAACATTTCTCAAAAGAAGAATTTATTATTAACAATTATTTGAAAGCATGCTCCAAGCCACCTATCATAAGTGAAAAGCAAATCAAAACCTTGAAGTTTCTTTGCTCATTTCTTAATAAATGAGCAAAGATGGCAAAAAAGGCAGGAATAGTCAAGTTAAAGGGGTTGTAGAAATCTGAGTATATTAATGAATTAAATTACACAATTCATTGTGTAATGAATTAATACACAGTTGAACTGTGAATTAATATTACCATTCTGGAAAACTATCCATAATTATGTAAAGGAAAGTGACTAAAGTTTCACAGCCTTTGACCCGGATTTTCCAAGAGGTCACCAAAATATTAATAGCATTTCTTGTGATATCAAAGAATTGAAAATAGAGTAGATAGCCATCAGTTGGGGAATGGCTAAATACATTGTGGCTCATTATGGTAATGGAATATAATGCTATAAGAAATGTTCAATGTGATGATTATAGAGATGAAAAACATATGAATTGTTGCAACACAAAATAAACAAAGCCAGGAAAATAGTAATAAATAGTCACTGCAGCAATGTAAATTATAAAGAACAATAACAAATCAATCATTACCAAATATTTTGGAATTAATATTCACTGAGCTTGACCCCAAAGATAAGAAATTACACCTCCCTCATTTACAATAGTGGAGAAGTATGGATATGAGATATTATACATAATGGCAGACTTTTTTTTTGATAAGTTTAGTTTTGTAGAATTTCTTTTTCTTCATACTGCATTATAAAAAATGGCTCTGAGAAATGGTAAGGGGAAAGATGCAATAGGGAAAAATAGATTCATCTAAAAAAAAAGTCAGTATTTTAAAAATTTTACTAACCATCATTAGAGAAATGAAAGAATACAGATTTATCTGGCCTGTTGAATTATCATATCTTAGAATCATAAATTTAGAGTTGGTCAGAAATTTTAGGGGTCATCCATTGTGAATTGCTGATGGACATAGCGGTAGTACATGGAAAGGATGGTATTTGCCCCCTAGGTTGCTGCATGGCTGAGTATTTTCTGTCTAGTCACTTAGAAATTCTTGAGTATGTGTTATGTACTATACATATTTATACTGTTTGTAATTATATGATTCTGCTTAAATAGCTAAGTGTTAGTCTACTCTTTGTGTTTGTCTGAATGTGTGCCATACTCTTGTTCTTGAAAATCAGGATGTAGAGATAATCACATTAAATAAATGAAGTTTGAAGTGGAAAATCAGTACAGACAGATGTAAGATAAACAGAAAATACATAAAAGTTCAATCCCATTCACCCTTTGTTCTTTTTCATATACTCTAAATAAGAATAAGTAGAATAAGTCTTCACCTTCTCCTCAGTGTTTGATTTGTATGCCCTTAGAGTTGGGCACAGTGAAGACTGCCATAGCCTACTAAGATCTTATATCAGATACAGCTGCCAAAGTCATATTCTCACAATACAGATGGCAGCATGTCACTCCTTTGCTCAAGAATTCCAGGTGATTTCTATTGCCTCCAGGATAAAATGGAAATGTTTTTGGCATTCTTCATAATCTGACTTTCCTTTTCCAGTCTTTTTGGAATAGGACTTCACATATCTATATGTGTATAAATATTTATAGATATACACACCTATACATATATGTGGTCTATGTGTATATGTGCACACACATACATATACGTGACATAGTGGGAAAGGGTAGTAGGCACAAAAAAGCAACATTAGTTTAAGTGTTTGGAAAAGCTTTCTAACAATTAGAGCTGTCCAGAATGAGAATGGAATGCCTCACTCTTTCCCTCCATGAAGGACTTCAAGCAGAGTGTGGAATAGCACTTTTGGGATGTTATAATGAAGATTCTTTTTATATATCAGTAGAACTAGGTGGCAGTTTAGGTCTATGATTTTGTCCCAGTATTTAAAATTGTTTCTTATGATTCAAGGTATGGTTCTTCTGCTGCTACTTCATGCTGAGAATGGACAGTGTTGCCTCTAAATCTAACACAAAGTTTGCAGCCTGGGGATAGTAACAGGACTTCCTAACTTCAAGCGCTTCTATCCATTTTGCTACAAGATAAGTTAGAAAAGTAAATCATATTGTGGAAAGATTTGAATGCCAAATTATAGATTAGATATTTAGCAATAATTAGTAAAATTACTAAAATATACTCTTTAAATGATATGACATCACTGAAATTGTTACCTTTAAAAATCTGTTTCAGGTAAAATATCAAATTAATATAATTATTACAGGTAATTTTCTTCAACTTATTCTTCTTTTTCTTATTCCATAATTGTTAAGTCTAGGTCTTGGGTTAATATACTTTTATTAAATTTGTAATGAGATAATGAGAAGAAACAGGTATTCTGTTTCTAGATTATAGAGGCCATGATGGTCTTGATGGTCATTTCCTGATTGTAACTAAGGATTCAGTGAAATAATATAGTGTTGCCCTATAGTTGCTTTGAGCTCTTAAAAAATTAAAATCTTTCTATTCTTTGTGTTAGAAAAAATATTTTTTTTAGGTTATTTCTAAGTGAATGGGAAAAGCTAAAAGTATTCTATATCTTAGAGAACTTAAAATTTATTCTCATTGTAGAAGATTTTTGAGAAAACATGAAGGCATTCTTAAAATATATATACATATGTACATATGTACATATGTGTGTATGTGTATATATATATATATATATTTTATTTATATATATATATATATATATCTTCATTAAACAGCTAAAGTTCTTTTTAAAAAAATAAAAACTAGACAGCTAATTCTTTTGTACAGATTATTTCATTTCCTGCCTCCATATCTTTATACCATTGTTACCTCGTGTCTGGAATGTACTCATTTTTCACCTACAAGTCAAAATCCCTAATTTAGTTTCAAAGTATCACTCAGGTTCAGCTTTCTTACCCAAGATCTTACAATAATTTTCTCTTCCCTTCTCTTCCCTTCCACTCATGCCACCCCACTTATTATTATTAGTCTTGTTAAAAATTACTTGGTATTTTTGTTGTGTTGTTCATTTGTTTATACTAATGTGATTACATTTTGGGTTTTCTTGGTAAAGATAGTGAAGTGATTTTCCATTTCTTTCTTAGTTCATTTTACAAATAAAGAAACTGAAACACACAGGGTTAAATAATTTGCCCAGGATTACACAGATAGTAAATGTCTGAGTCTAGATTTCATCTTAGTAAGATGATTTTTTTTTCTGACTCTGGGCCCAGTGCTCTATCATTGTACACACATTTAGGTTTGAATTTAGTGTGTACTTACTTAGCTGTTTATATGTTGGTTCTCTAATAGATTGTTTCATTTTCATTTTTGTACCCTCAGCTCCTAGCACAGGATTTTATAAAATGATTCATGTGGTATGAACTGTGTAGAAACCTCAGTAGCAGATTTTAGCAATGTCTTGTATTCATTGATATACCATTTCTGAATAAGAAATTGGAGAAGTAGAGTATGCTACAGAATGTATTGCTTTTTTTCACTGTCACAGTGAATCTGTGATTAATCAGTACATATATACTCTTTCCAGCAGTGAAGAGCCATGTACCTCTAACTCCTCTATAGAACATGTTCTCAATATTTAATTATGCTATATATCATCCATGATTGTGAGAATTCTTTCATATGTAACTGGTTAATAGTAACATTTCTTTTGAGACTTAACATATGCATGAGATACCTTCTTTTAGTAGAGTTTTTAATGTTACATTTTGCTCAAAAAAAAATAGTGCTTTTGCATAGTCAGCAACAAAAAGTACAATGGAATTGTGTTACTTTTTTTTTTTTTTCCACTTTTCAGTTAATTATGTAAAAGTGTAGAGGAGACTAGATAGCTAGATGGCTAAGTCCTGGAGTCAAGAAGACCTGAGTTCAAATCTGGCTTCAAATACTTATTAACTTTATGATTTTGAGCCAAGGCACTTTGACCACAAGGTCAAGAAGAGTCACACCCAGCTACAAGACAACAATAGAGGTATAGAAGAATTTGTGAAAGCTTGACTGGTTTCATATTTCCATCAGTTATAACCTTAATGCATATAAAAATCACTGTTATGATGGTTTTTTTAGAGCTGAGAGCATAAACATATACATTAATCATAAAAATGAGATCATATGCCATTCAATTAAAATAACTCCAACCTGACGTATTTAAATGAGTTATTGACACTTAAAAATGGGAAATGGATAAAAGAATAGTTATTGATCTTTAAACTATCACCATTTCCTTAAAAAGTTTCACTAATACAAGTAAATTTCTAAAACGAGGAGACCACAAGAACCTAAAATCTTTGCTTACTCAGTAAATGGTTTATTTCCTTTCCAAAGAAGAGAGAGATGACAGCAGGATGATTTAGAACATAAATTCATTTGTAAAGTTTTATGGAGAAGGATGCTGGAAAGTTATAAGCAGTATCACCTCATAAAACAGTGAAAGTCATGGGAATAAAAAGTTGGTGAGAGGTCTGATTAAGCAAAGACATCTCAACAAGGGTAATTATGGATGAAACTGCATAGTGAATCATGAGCAGGGAAAAACTGATAATGGTTAAATCTAGTTTAGCATTGATTTAATTCTACAACAAATAATGGTTTCCTAGTGATATAATAATTGGTGTATACTCAGTGTGGAGCATATAAGAGAGAAGCTGGCGGGATGGGGGGGAGGGGAGAGGCAGAAGGGACAAACTTACTAGAAGCTCTCGGAGGTTGAGACAGAGTCTTTCCATCATCCACCTTTGTGGGGGCTGGAGGCTGAAGTACAAACCTTCAGATATTCGGAGAGAAGGCAAAGGACTGGCGGCAGGAGCTCAAGCTCACAGAACCAAGGAGAGAGATAGGCCTTTAAGAAAGCTAACTTGGCCCCAGGAAAGGAGACAAGACTTTGAAAGAGACAATAAAGGATTTGGGCTTTAACCTCTGGTTGTACTTGTGGTGATTACTGAACTGAAAGGAAGGCTGCCTCCAGAGACCCCAAGAAAACCTCAACAGAGAACATTACATCTTAGAGAGAACATTATAACACTGAAGTGATTACATTTGAACCTTTAAGTTTCCAGTGTGCAATGTATAAGGAAGTGGAATGGTATTGAAAAGTAAAGATGAAAAGAAAGAGCAGGTGAAATAAAACAAGTGTATAAGGAGATAGTTCATGTTGGAAGCAACATAGTTCCTTAATATTATGAAAGAAAGGAGGGTACAAAGATTTGGGAAAATGATATTGCTGTCCCCCCTCCCCCCAAAAAAAAAGTCTGCTGAAAGAATTATCAATAACTAATGACCCATGGGTCTAGTTTCCTTTTGCTTCTGAATTTTTCTTAGAATAGTCTGTGTATGTATCAAAGATGTTCTTATTAAATGTTTGAAAAAAAAGTACAGAATATCGCACTACTTATTGCTTGACTATACAGAAGCATTCAGTTCATAACCTTTAGTGCTTTCCTCTATCAAGTCTCCCTTGCATAGATCAACCTCATACAAAATTCCTTCAAGGTCACTACGTAGAATTTTGTTCAAACTTGTGGTTATTAATGACAAGTAAGGTGTAAACTAAGGATAATATGCTTTTCAGTGGGACTTTTCAGTCCTAGAAGATGTCTAGTACAGAGTTGAAATAGAAAAAAATTTTTCTTAGAGGGGAAAATACTTCTTTTTACAGATAATATTGTACTGTTTGCAGCAAGGTTTAGACCAGTTGTCCTCAAACTTTTTAAATAGGGGGCCATTTCACTGTCCCTCAGACTGTAGGAGGGCCGGAATACAGTAAAAACAAAAACTCACACTGTCTCCACCCCTCAGACCATTTGCCATAACCCAGCGGGCCACATAAACTTTCTCAGCAGGCCACATGTGTCCCACAGGCCGTATTTTGAGAACCCCTGGTTTAGACTATCTTAGAACTTTTTTAATTAGATAATTATAATTATTTAAAGTTTGTTTAATTGTCCATTAAAGAAAAATGAAGTGAATAAAGAATTCCTATTCTCCAAATTGTCTAATTATAGACAACTTGTAGAGCTTGACCCATCACTGCATATATTTTAAATAGTCATTACAAATGGACAGCAAGGCGAATCCAGGCTTAAGCAGGGTAAGCTGTCTTTGGAAAATGGTGCAATGATTTGAGTGACCTAAAACAAAGACCCTTCTTTTATAACAACAGTACACTTCCAGGAATACTTTACTCAAGAACTGAAGATGAGTTTCATTTACATCATGTAAAGGATAATAGAGAGGTACATGGTGAACATGAGGAAGTTTCATTATTACAAATACTGATGGAAGAAACTAAAGAATGTTGTCAGAGACTTGGGCACAGAGAGAAATGGACCATTTGTGGAATGAAAATTAGGAATAGCTATTAGAAAGTCAGTGTGCTCCATAAGTATATGCACAATGTTAAGAAAACTAGAGGAAGATTCTCCAACAGATTGAGGGACTTTTATGATGATTTATGGAAGTAAACAGACTAGAGTTATGTAAAATAAGTTGGCAGAATTATGTTCTTCTATGTTGCATTGGAGTAAGTATTGACAACAATGAAAGCAGAGATCCATTAAAGTAGTATTGTAGGCTCTCACTTTCACTTCCACTCCCATTCCTGCTTTCTCTCCCTCTGCCTCTCGCTTTAATGTTGTTTGATGTCTTCCCTTCCAAAAATCTTGAAAATTGACTCCTTTTAAATTATCTTCAGGATGAGTCTTTTCTCTATGTTCTTCCCAACTTTGTTTTCTTTAGAGCTATTTCTGCTTCTTTGTATAGTACATTAAAAACTGATATTTAAATGTGGTTGTATGTGAAAGAGGAATATGATTTATTAGCAGGGTTCACTTACCTTAATTGAAATAAGTTCTCATATTTTGAATACTAATAGTTAAATGTCTTTTAAGACCAGAGTTGTAGATTCTTAGCACCCTCTGCATCGTTTTCTGCCACTCTGTCTAAAATCAGTGAAGAAGCAGCCTAAAAGATAACTTACAGGTCTTAGAGCCACTTTGTACTTTTCTTTGTTGTGTGGATTTCTAATGCCAAAGACTTTTCATCTAGTATCCAAATTATTGGTGATGATTATTTCCATGCTTAGCTCTAATTTAGCTAACTCTAGAACCATATTCAACATCTTTCCAGCAAGGTTAAACCTTCCAGAACTTGAATTCTACTTGCTGAGCCTTGAGAACCAAATCTCTGCCAAGAAAATCTCAAAATAGGGTCACAAAAGTTCCAGACCCTCATGAGGAAAAAGATATGCCTGTCCCATACAGAACCAGTTACCAAGCAGTCTCTCATCTAGGTACTGGCAAATACTTAGATGTACTAATTATATTTTATTTTCAAAGTAAGAAAATTATAGAAATGTTTGGGTAGTGCATCTATATAGGTAGTCATATCGTTTTATAGGTATTCATAATTAAAGTAACAATTTGAAACATAATATTAGGTGGCTACAAAGCTCATCTCATTTTTTCCACACATCTCATTTACTTTTCACCTCTAATGGTCTTGATGTTCATTACTGTACTATATTTCATTCAAATTTTATTGATCAGTCCATTTTAGAAAATACAATGATTTGAAGAAAATACTTAGTTTTAGGGTGGGAAATGAACTCCATTTCCCTTTTCCAACCATCATTTTTTACTATTTTTTTTCTTTTTAAGGGTGAAGATGTTAATCGAACACTTGAAGGTGGTAGGAAGCCTCTTCATTATGCTGCAGACTGTGGGCAACTTGAAATCCTGGAATTTCTGCTACTGAAAGGAGCTGATATTAATGTATGTCTTTAAAAAAAAAAATAGGTATCTTAGTTTAGAATAATTCTGCTCTATGGTTTAGATAATTGGTTATTATACATTTTTTAAAAGCTATTTGGAAGAGCCTCTTTTTGAAGAAGAAAATTATTTAAAATTGTATACCAGTTTCCTAGCCTTTAAGAGATGATTTGATACCTTTTAGAATAATAAGCAGGATGAATTGGCTTGATTTTTGAGGTTCAGTATTGGAAAAGGAATTGGATTTTCTTTTACATATTTAGCTGTTTTAAATTAAGCTGATGTTACATGAGTGAATTACTTTTCATTTGCACATATATGTATGTCCTAAGTCTACTTTTTTAAAACTTAACTTCTTATTCTTGAAGTTTGCATTTGCTAGATATACTAAAAATTAAAGAATTAAAACTTTGTATGGAACAAGTAAATATTATTTAAGTGACATGAAAACTAAGTCTCTCCTTATCTATAATGATAGTGCAAATTGAATGTTTTAAGACCAAGTTTTTAGTCATTTCTTTTTTCAATATGAGTTAGCGGCGGGATTTGACAACAACCACCAAAAAAATTCATTTCATCTTAGACTGAACTAGGGGAACTTCAAGCCTGAACTTTGAGAAATTGAAGGATTGCCATTTAAAAGGGGAGGTACTAAATCCCATTTCAATGAATTAAAATAGAAAGCTTTCAGCACATTATATCTCTAATGATGAACTAAGATTGAAATGGGTTGCCTGCCAAGGTGATAGTGACCTGTGGAGGTTTTAAAAGAATAGTTGATTACTGTCACTTTGTCAAGGATGTTATACAGGGTATTCCAGCTTAAAAGAGTGTTGTACTAGATGACTTCTGAGAACATTTAACAGCTTTAGAATCATATGCGTTAAATGAATGAACATTTTTATACATTAATTTATTATTTTGTAGGCTCCAGATAAACATCACATCACTCCTCTGCTGTCTGCTGTATACGAAGGTCATATCTCCTGTGTGAAATTGCTTCTGTCAAAGGTAAGAGCTATTGCTGATTTTCACTGATTTCTCTAATAATTAATGTTAAAAGACAGGTTAAAGATATATGAGTTTTTAAATTTTTCTTTGTGTATTTAACATAGCATGGGGCACATACTAAGTATTTTAACGAATGCTTATTGGTTGACTAAAGATAAATTGCCAAGTTTTATTTTGTTTCAAATTATTTCTGGTATCAGGCATTTTCTCAGTTGAGACTGTAGTCCTAGATTCTACTTTCTATACTGTATCCAGACTAAGTATTTACTTATTCAAACACACTGTAGAAGTATTTTAGTCAAAGCAGTACTGGTCTAGGGGTTTAAGAGTTTGTAGGTCGTGGTGTTGACTGGCACTTTTAGTTAGCTAGATAAGTCACTTAACCTAAGTGAATCATAGTTTCTTGATCTATAAAATAAGTATTTTAGACTCTGCTTCTTTTATCTCTAGGATTAATTTTTCCTGTAACTTTCTCTTCTCAAAGAGAAAACTGTATAATAAAATATCAATAATAATACTGAAAGGTATCTCAGGGAACACATTTAGTCTAACCTCTTCAATTCAGTGCCAAAATTCTTTCTCTGACATTGCTAATATGTTGTCATTTACCCTCAGCACTTTATGAAGCATTTCACTATTATGCAAATTTGGTTAGAAATTTTTGTTTCCCATGATTTTCACCTTGTCTTCCTATTTATAATATAAACCTAATCTACTCCTTCCTTCTACATAGTAGCCCTTCAAATATTATATGTTCCCTTAGTTTTCTTTTCTTCTAAATATCTTCAGTTCTGTTCACCATTCTTTAATAACATGGTTTCATAACTTCCATTTTATTGGTCCCCTTTCTCTGGATGGATCAAATTTTATTGTACTTCACAAAATGTTGTTCTTAGGATTAAATACATTTCAGGAAGCCCTAAATTGATAAATAGATTATCTTCCAAAAGTTTGTAAGTTAGTGATTCAGAACTAAATGTGTATTTACAATAAAACTAGTATTACAAAGAATGATTAGACTTCCTGGCCAACTCGAAAAAGCCAATTTAACATCTAGCTAAAAATGCTAACATTTTATAGTTCTAATAATGTATCTGAATCTAATAATGTAATCTGGACTTTATGTAATGCTTTAGTGAAATTATATTGTATTTATGGTGTGCCCCCACCTTTTCTTTGTTAGTCTAGTTAATATTTTTCCACAAAGCTCAGCTGATTCTGGGTTCTTTGCCTTTCTCGTGCCATTTTTTTAGACTTTATTACCCTTTTGTAGTTAGTTGACAGAATTATATGTCCTTCTGTCTTTTGTGCATGGTGGGTTTTTTTTTGTTTGTTTGTTTTTTAATCTCTCATAATCTGATTGATCCCTTTTGATTCCTTCTCCTTTTCTTGTTCATGTTCATGTACTCAAGAAATATATACTGATTTAAGGACTGTCTGGCTAAAAGGGAGCATATAAAAACAAAAGCTTTGTACTAAAGTCCTAAGAGAAAAGGAATGGTTTCTCCTTATAATTCAGGAAATTAGGAAAGATGTGGACTGCTTTCACTGGAATCTAAAATCATAGGATCTTAAAATGCATTATTTTATACATAAGGAGACTGAAGTTCAGAAAAGAGAAAAATACAGAACAGCAGAACAGGGATATTCAAACTTTTTTTTTTTTTTAAGTCAGTTTAATACCAATTGATGATTCAAAATTCAGAAAATTGCATTTTTCTTTTAAAAGTTTTATTGATGATTTTTTAAAAATACTGCATTTATTCTTTACTCCTAATTTCCCCTTCCCAAAACTTCTTCTATGACACATTGATCTTGTCTAAAAGCATATCCTTTATTCCATACTTATAATCTATCCTCTCTACCGGAAGTTGATCGTCAATCTTAGAATCAGATTGGTAATTGCACTGATGCTAGCTTAGCGTTTTACCATTTACGTCATTATGGCCATTATGTCTATTCTCTTATTTCTGCTTACTTTGCCCCTATGTCAGTTGTGTCACACTCAAATAGAAGTATATCCTAGATACTTGGAAAATTACATTATCTATATATATGTATGTGTGTATATATATATATACATATATACACACACATACATATGTATAGTGTATTTTTTTTTATTTTATTAAATATTTCCCAATTACATTTCAGTCTGATTCTGGCTGTACTGGAATTTTGCCTGCTGACATCTCTGCTTAACATAATATATAACATATTGAGAGTGAGAAATGATAATTGTGTGACCAGAGTATTCCATTAGTATCTTTGCCATTCTAGACAAGGAAGCTTGAAACGAATGCCTCCAAGATATATTGGATGGATCCATATGATAACTTTGAGGAATACACATTCTTAGATCGTTTTTGATCATTGTTTTTTTGTTTTGTTTTGTTTTAACAGTTTTTATTTACCAGATATATGCATGGGTAATTTTACAACATTGACAATTGCCAAACCTTTTGTTCTAATTTTTCCCCTCCTTCCCCCCCCCCAGATGGCAGGTTGACCAATACATGTTAAATATGTTAAAGTATAAATTAAATACAATATATGTATACATGTCCAAACAGTTGTTTTGCTATACAATCATCCTGGTTGGTCATTTCTTACAGAACAATAATATTCCATAACATTCATATACCACAATTTACTCAGCCATTCTCCAATTGATGGGCATCCACGCAGTTTCCAGTTTCTGGCCACTATGAAGAGGGCTGCCACAAACATTCTTGCACATACAGGGCCCTTTCCCTTCTTTAAGATCTCTTTGGGATATAAGTCCAGTAGTAGCACTGCTGGGTCAAAGGGTATGCACAGTTTGATAACTCTTTCAACATAGTTCCAAATTGCTTTCCAGAATAGCTGGATATATTCACAATTCCACCAACAATGTATCAATGTCCCAATTTTCCCATGTCCCCTCCAACATTTTGCATTATCTTTCCCTGTCATTCTAGCCAATCTGACAATTGTATAGTAGTACCTCAGAGTTGTCTTAATTTGCATTTCTCTGATCAATAGTGATTTGGAACACTCTTTCATATGAGTGGAAATAATTTCAATTTCATCATCTGAGAATTGTCATTCATAAATTAGAGTCAGTTCTCTATATATTTTGGAGATGAGGCCTTTATCAGAATCTTTAACTGTAAAAAATGTTTTCCCAGTTTGTTACTTCCCTTCTAATCTTGTTTGCATTTGTTTTGTTTGTATAAAAGCTTTTTAATTTGATGTAATCAAAATTTTCTATTTTGTGATCAATAATGATCTCTAGTTCTCCTTTGGTCACAAATTCCTTCCTCCTCCACAAATCTGAGAGGTAAACTATCCTATGTTCCTCTAATTTATTTATAATCTCATTCTTTATGCCTAGGTCATGAACCCATTTTGACCTGATCTTTGTGTAAGGTGTTAAGTGTGGGTCAATGCCTAGTTTCTGCCATATTAATTTCCAATTTTCCTAGCAGTTTTTGTCAAACATTGAGTTCTTATCCCAAAAGCTGGGGTCCTTGGGTTTGTCAAGGACAGGTTTGTTTATTGATTATTTTGTCCTTTGGACCTAACACTGATCAACTAATCTATTTCTTAGCCAATATCAAGTGGTTTTTGTAACTGCTGCTTTATAATATAACTTTAGATCTGGTACAGCCAGGGCACCTTCGTTTGATTTTTTTTTTCATTAATTCCCTTGAAATTCTTGACCTTTTGTTTTTCCATATGAACTTTGTTGTTATTTTTTCTAGGTCATTAATATAATTTTTTAGGAGTCTGATTGGTATAGCGCTAAATAGATTAGTTTAGGTAGTATTGTCATCTTTATTATATTTGCTCGCCCTATCCAAGAGCATTTAATATTTTTCCAATTGGTTAGATCAGACTCAATTTGTGTGGAAAGTGTTTTATAGTTTTGCTTATATAGTTTCTGATTTTCCCTTAGCAGATAAATTCCTAAATATTTTATACTATCGATAGTTATTTTAAGTGGAATTTCTCTTTGTAACTCTGTTGGATTTTGTTAGTGACGTATAAGAATGTTGATGATTTATGTGGGTTTATTTTGTAGCCTGTAGCTTTGCTAAAGGTGTGGATCATTTCTAATAGCTTTTTAGTAGAATCTTTGGGGTTTTCTAAGTATACCATCATATCATCTGCAAAGAGTGATAATTTGGTTTCTTCATTACCTACTCTAATTCCTTTACTCTCTTTCTCCACTCTTATTGCCAAAGCTAACATTTCTAATACAATATTGAATAGTAATGGTGATAGTGGGCAACCTTGTTTCACTCCTGATCTTAATGGGAATGGTTTCAGTTTATTCCCATTACATATAATGATGCTTATTGATGGTTTTAAATAGATGCTACTGATTATTTTAAGGAAAAGTCCTTTTATTCCTATACTCTTTGATCTACATTGTTAAAGTAAATTCCAGAAGTAGCAAACACAAATATGTTTTAGTATAGATATTTTCCCACTTTTTAGTTAGTGGTTTTGCTAGGTCAAAAATAAGAAGTTTTCATTTACTTGACAAAGCACTATTCCAAATTGATTCCCCTAATGGTTAGGGTATGTCACAACACCCCTAAAATTGTATTAGTGTTCCCATCTTCCCCAGTGTTTGTCTTTTATCATTTATCACTTTAAAGGAGTTAAGAGTTTGAATTTTATCACTTTAAAGTATTCCATATGTTTTTATTGGTATTTTTTGTTTTTAACTTACATTCATTTCTAAATATATTCCTATATCCTAAATATATCAACTCTACCCAGAGAGCTGTCTCTTATAATAAATATTGAAAAAGAAAGAAACCAGCCAACACTTTAGCTCATAATTTCTCACTCTTCTCTGGGTCCAAGTTTGGTTTTAAATATACAAATCAATTTGTCATATTATTTGTCCATCTTACATTGTTGGCATCATGGTTATTTTTTCCCCTTGATTTTGTTTACTTTCTTCTGTATCAACTCATTAATAACTGAGGCAAGATAGAGATTAGTTTTTAATATTTTATTTGGATTTTTGAGAGGGAAAGATTTTCTATGAACAAAAGATCAGGGAGAAAGGGGTGGAGTCCAAACATTGGTAAATGGCAGGAATTTCCAAGGGCAGACCATCAATCTGTTTCTGACAGGATGGGGTTGAGGACCATACATTCTTGATAACTTAGGAGGACTTGAGAGACAGAATGTGAACTCCCCCTTATCTTGAGATTATACACATTTACAGTTCATAACCTTAGAGTAGCCAGCCCTAAGTTATATCAGTCCTAATGGTCAGAGGGGGGGGGGGATGCTACCAGGAGGATTGCAGCAGGACAATAAAAAGAAACTGTGGCACAGCAATTACTGATCATTTCTCTTGTATATCTCTCACTGAGCTTTTTATCTCAAAATGAGAAAAATGTGGATTTGGGTGGTGTGTAGACTTAGACTACTCATGTAGATGGTTAGACTGAGGGTCGGTCCCTTTTGTTACTAAATCTCTGCCAAGCCAAATAATAGTACTTGTCAATAATTGGAAGAATTCTTCCCTTACAGCTCTTACATCATTTGAGATCTCATGTTATTCATAAGTTTTTAAGTCTTTTTTCCCCATAAGCATTTATGCAGTAGGTACCTAGTCCCATTCTCAAGGATCAAAGCTTTTAACCTGTCTTTTGTCATACTGTCCTTTGGCAAATGGTAAAGCCTATACCCACCTCAAAATAATGTTTTTTAAGTGCCTAAAATAAAATTCATAGGATTCCAAATATTTATTTGGAATTCCACTGAAATATTTGTTTACTTATTTTTTAACCAAGCTCTTAACCCCAGGTTAAGAGCCCCTGCTTCAAATGGTCCTCTTTCCAAGTTCCTTCTTTCACCTCTGTTTACCAAAGGCTTCCAAAGCCTGTCTGGAAATTACCTCGGTTCATTATGAATGAAAGGAGAATATTCCTATCTGCCCTCTCTTTACTCTAGTCAGCCTGAGTTCTGCTTTTGAAACTGTAAACCATAATGGGACCCTTACCCCAAGAGCAGTGGTCTCTCCCAGTAGCTGGAACTGTCTTCCTTATTCTTAACTTTCCTTTCATCTAGAAAAAGCCACTATTGTTTACTTAAGTGTGAAACATGTTTCATCTTCCCTTTTGCTAGTTGTTGTAAAATTATTAATCCTATGAACTCCTAATCAGTGGAACCTTGGGATTACAGAACTAACTTTTTTGTTCAGAAAAATGAAGCCTTCAATCTTAAATCAAATCTCTTGTTTCACTCAGAATAGGAGTTATTTATTTTCTTTTTTGGTTTTCATGTCCAGAGTCTGTGACATAATTCTCTTTCCTTGAAGTTTCTTGCCTTCAAACCCAACACTCTGCCACACAGCTATCCATTGGTTCAAAATAGGAGAAAATAAACTAACTTCTGAGTGCTGCAAATTTCTTGTCAATCAATCCGTGGCTAAATTAGTTTGTCAATAGATATTGGAGTTGATACTCCAAGGTGGAATTGATTCCCATAAGGACTCAAGAAATTCAGGTCATCATCAGTGGCCAGAAACTAGTCATGAAATTTGAGCAAATACAAGGGTAGATGGTATCCCTTTTCCTTCCTCTGACCTAAGTTAACACTAATTTGCATAGAAGCATATGATATAAAGTTTGGGGCCTTCCTGAGAAGCTTTTATATATTATATAAACTAATGGCATACTTTGGGATACATATCTACAGAGTATCAATATTAATCCATAATCCTTCATTTTTATATATCAGTTGTTTTTAATGTTATTACTTTGTTCATAGCATTTTTAGTGAAACTTGTCCACTTTTGATAATTTTCCCCAAAACTAAATTCCAGTAGCTATTATTCAGAGACCATCCCATTTTGCCGACAGCAATTTATTTTAAAGAGGGAAAGTGTTTTTGAAATTGATATAATAAATTTAAGTTCATATTTATCAAAATTAAATTATTTCAAGATTGATCTGCTGTTGAGTTTACCACCATGGAAGTTTTGTAAACCAGGTCATTGAGAAATTAATTGTGTTCTTTATGGAAACCTTTAACTACTAGAATGTAGCTCATTAGGCACTAGGTCTAGACTCAGACATTTACTAAGTATGTGAAGATGAACAAGTTACTTAAGTTCCGTCTACAGCTACTTCCTCATCTGTAAAATGAAGATAAGAATACCTTACCTCATAGATTTGATTGTAAGGATCTAGTGAAATAATAATTGTAAACCACTTAGCACAATAAATGCTTTATAATTGTTAGTTGTTACTATAAAATGGATCCATAAAAGCAGTATTTAAAAAGAGTTTAAGTATTTAAAATGCAGCTACTTATGTAAGATGGTATGCCTACTCAGCCAAAATGGCTAAAATAAGATAAAAGTAAGGAAACTCAGCAAACATTTATAGAAACTTTAGTCAACATAACTTACTGTGGAATTGTAATGTATGGAGACTTTTCATGCATTATTTCATTAGATCTCTATGATAGCCTTATGAGATAATTAGTATATTGTCATTCCATTTTATAACTTTGGTGATTGAGAGTCCTAAGATATTTGTGATGCTGAAAATATTGCAATAGCCAGTACTGGCTGACTGAGGCAATTGGGGTTAAGTGACTTGCTCAGGGTCACACAGCCAGGAAGTGTTAAGTGCCTGAGATCAGATTTGAACTCGGATTCTCCTGACTTCAGGGCTGTTGCTCTATCCACTGCACCACCTAGCTGCCCCCATCCAGTGCTCTTTCTAAAGAAATAAGCCACATGGAGATGTCTGCAGCTAAAATATATTTTACAGAATGTGGGATTCGGACACTAACATATATCTGACCAAGGCACCTTTCTACAATATGTCCAGTCAAGCAATAATTCAACCATCATTTAAAGACCTCAGATAAGTAGGAACCTATTACTTCTATGGGTAGTCCATTCTTCTTTAGAGTAGTTCTCATTAGGAAATTTTTTCCTCACTTTTTAAGTTCTGTCTTCTGAAGCCAAAAAAGAATGTTTGATATGACATTCCTTTAGATTAAAAAAAAAAAAAAAAAAAGTCCTTACCAAGTCTTGTCTTTTCCAGTCTTAAACATCTTCAGTTTTTTTTTTTGTTTGTTTGTTTGTTTGTTTTTTTGTTTTTGTTTTTGTTTTTAGCAAGTTCTTTTATTATGGCCTCTGATTTGATTTTTATTTAATCAGCTAAGATGATTTCAAGCTTATTTGTGTCCTTACTAAAATGAACTTGAACACAGTATGCCACTTATATGTAGTTAAGATTTGAAGTGAGTCTGTTAATTGGAGGCGAAATCTTTACAGCAGATTTATCTGATGTCTTAGATATAGGGAAAAACTATTGTAGCTATGTAAGAACATAAGTCATTCCCCATGAATGGGATGTTCTCTAAGAGGGTGAAAGTTCAAAGGAATAGCCCCAAATCATGAATGATAAGAAAAATGCAAATTAATTCAATTGTACCTTACACTTAAAGATGACAGAACCGGAAAAATGGTCCTTGTTGGAGAACTACTGGAAAACAAGAACTTTAGTGTACTATTAATGGCGCTGTGAAGTAATCCAGCCATTCTGGAAAGCAATTTGGAACAGTATCCAAAACATCATTTAACAATGCATACCTTTTGATCCAGCAGTACCATTTTATGTTTACATAAAGTCCAAAGAGATCAAATAATAAAAGGTCCCATAAATACAAAAAATACTTTTTAGTAGCACTTTTTTGATAGAGGTAATAGATTATTCCAAATGAGACATAGAACTTCAGACACAACCAAATTGTAAATTTGTTTTATGTGACTATCCTTATTTGTTCAAAGAAAGGTATTGGGGGGAGGGGGAGAACCAGAGGAGCTAGTGATGGAGATCCCAAAAAGTAAAGAATCTCATTGAAGCATTTTATGAAAACAAAAGGAGAAATATAAAAAACAAGACAGCTTTGAAATTCACATATTGAATTTATTATATGCCTTTAAAAAGCAAGTTGTATGTATTAGATCTTCACAGGGTCATACAGTCTCTTCCTTTTTTTTTTATTCTATATATGTGGAATTCATGCTGGTGTTTGTGACATTAAGAGTAACAAAACCTTGCTATATGAGAACCAATTATCACTGTTAGAAAGTTCATATGTCCTATCATTTTTTAGGTTTTTCTAGAAAGTGTACATTTAACTGTGTAAAGTACTTTACAGATATCTTATTTGTAACTATAACAACAGCCCTAGGAAAGTAGATGCTTTTATCATCTCTGTTTTAGTTGTATAAAACCCAGATAGAAATTTTAAGTGTCACACAGCTAGTAAATATCTGAAACAAGATTTGAATTTAGGCCTTTCCAACTCCACTCTGGGCATTATACACTGTACCACTTTTGACTTTTATTCAACATTCTAATAAGAGCCCTTCTTTAGAACTGTAGAACTGTGACTTAATTCATTCCTCTCAACTTTTCCGATTAAAAAAAACTCCAATACCTGTGCTTCATTTAATGTTGGATGAAGCAATTGTTTTTGTAATTGGATTTGGTAGCACAATGTAATTTGAAAACATTGTTAAGAAGAGTGGTAATTATAGATAAAGTTCTCTTGAATGATCAAGCGATTAGCATCAGGAATTTTCTAGGCCCAAAAGTTCATTTATTTTAACATGTACCTTATATAGAATTCAGCCCCATCTTAATCTAATTTTAATATACAATAATGAGGATTGCCCTAGCATTAGCACTTTTTGTAATATTTAGTAAAACTTACAAATCACATCATTACTGTATAAACAACAACATAGGATAAGAGATTTTATAAGATTATAAATCTGTCTTCCTGGCCTGATTATATATCCACATCATGATGAGCTTTAACATTATAAATTTTTAAGTATTTGCCTCCAGCATCCTACATTTGGGGTTAGAAATTATAGTATAAATGTAGTGTACTGAAGAAAGTGTAAAGGTTTAGATACATGGTTAAGAATTATCCATTTTCTATGTTGTACATGCTTTTAGTAGACCTTAATGTAAAATCCTTTAAAGAAACTATAAATATAGATTTTATAAATAGTATTGTGAAACATCAGAAACATATGAATTAAGATTTTTAATAGTGCTATTTTTAAATTCAAACTCTTCAAATCCTTTTAAATTTAAAACTTATGACTAAGTTCATACTAGATATGTTATTCGAGATGCTAATGTACAAAAATGAAGAACAGATCATGCATGCCCTTAGGAACTTCTAGTCTTTTCTAAGTACATATGACATATACATACACAAAGTGTAATAGTACAGTGTGTTAAGGGCAAAGAAGAGATCTAGATAGTTTGAATATTTGAGGGAAAGAACTCTTTCAGTAGGTAATGTTCAATCAAGGAAGGCTTCATTTTTTAAATGACCAAAAATAATATACTAAAAACTAACTGTACTGATGGGAACAATAAGGCAATATATAATACTAGTTAATTTAATAAATATAAAATTTAAATTTAATAAATTTATAATAATTTAATAATATAATAAATTATTATGTTATTATAATAAAATAATATAATAAATTTATAATTAATTAATAAAAAATTTAATACATATAAAATAGAATTTTTTTCTTAATTTGCTAAATCTGTACACTACAAAAAGTTGAGTTATATCAGAAACCAAAACTTACTCATCTGATGTCTTAAGTAAAGTTTTACAGGTTAAGTCCCTCCCTTAAAATCTTATAGTATGCTTATTTGAAACATTATTTCAGTTTGAAAAAATAGGCAGATCCATAAAATAAGTAATATACTTACATATATATATATATATGTATGTATGTATGTATCAGAATATCTTACTTTACTATTAATATCTTGATTAGCCCTACCAGAATGATTTGGCTGGAAAATAGATATCAAAAATGTTTAATGAAATAGCACATTTACTGAGAATTATTTGTTTGATCAAGGAGTGGAGAAAACTGGCTCAAGTATGGAGATTTCACTCTGTATATAACTAGGTTTAATTAATTAATAATAAGCTATTACTTTTCGTAATAGTTTGACACACTCAATCTCATATTAAGTTAACTTCCAGTGTAAAACAGTAAAAGAATATTTGTTGTCTTTTTTCTTTGCTTACTTTGCAGATGTGGAAAAACAAATATAAGTCATCTAATATTGTATTCAGGCAGTTGAGATAAAGTTTAAAAAGAAACATTGGTAGGATACAATCTTAATGTTTATTGAAATGTAGAATTTTAGAGTTAAAAGAATTTTTAAATTAACTAAGAGAATTTGGTCATTTCACAAAGGGCAAAACTAGATCCCAGAAAAACTAACAAGTCAGATTCCCTTGACTTCATTTAGTGTTTTTACAGTAACCTATATTACCTCTATATATACCTATATAACCTCTTACATGTCATGATAAGCAGCAGAGTATATTATATAAGGTACTCATAACTCATCTTTTACACTTTTAAAAAATATAACAGTTGAGTAGTATAAATAGAATATATATACCATTTTGAAGTGTCATATTTTATCAAATATTATAGTATGATTAAATTATTCCAAAAAGCTCATAGGTATATTTTATTAGGTTCATTTTGTTTATACTGTTATTTGATCTTTTCACTTATACCCTTGCCTTTATAAAAGGCTTTTGTGTTTAGTGATGGGTAAAGTGTATGGCAGCAAGCTACTAACCAGTGCAGCATGATAGCATAGCAAATTGTTTGTGTTTTTAATATTTTCTGTTTATTATAGCACCAAGTTGTCCCATATATCCCTCTCCCTACCCAAGAGCCATCCCATATAACAAACTTTTTTTTTTAGAAAGAATAATCAGCAAAATTCATTGATACACATCTCTGTAGAATTCTGTTCAATAATAATTAAAAATTATGAATAATTAAAAATATTCCAGAGGACCATGAGGAAATTATTCCTCATTGGTCCTCAGTGGAAATTATTCCCATTCTAAGTGGAAGAATGTTGAAGCATGATTCTCACCTCCTGACAAAGATAGTTGACTCGGGGCACAGGAGAAGATATACTCTTTTGGGCAGACTAGTGCAAGAATTTGTTTATTCAACTATGCATATTTGTTACAGGACATCATAGGTTTGTCTTATCATAAGATTGGTAGATCTCATTTATGGTGTTAGTCTATATTAAAACATGGATTCATATTTAATCATTGAATAAACCAGGAAAGAATCTTAGAAATCATGCCACTAATAGTCTACCTCTCAGACCTGTGGAGGAGGAAGGAATTTATGACCAGAGGAGAACTAGAGATCATTGTTGATCACAAAATAGAAGATTTTGATTACATCAAACTAAAAAGTTTCTGTACAAACAATACTAATGCAAACAAGATTAGAAGGGAAGTAACAAATGGGGAAAATATTTTTACAGTTAAAGGTTCTGATAAAGGTCTCATTTCCAAAATATATAGAGAACTGACCCTAATTTATAAGAAATCAAACCATTCTC
This sequence comes from Sminthopsis crassicaudata, assembly GCF_048593235.1. NCBI lineage: Eukaryota > Metazoa > Chordata > Mammalia > Dasyuromorphia > Dasyuridae > Sminthopsis > Sminthopsis crassicaudata. The sequence goes on from NC_133621.1 coordinate 106,900,652, forward strand.
CAATTGATAAATGGTCAAAGGATATGAACAGACAATTCTCAGATGATGAAATTGAAATTATATCCACTCATATGAAAGAGTGTTCCAAATCACTACTGATCAGAGAAATGCAAATTAAGACAACTCTGAGATACCACTACACACCTGTCAGATTGGCTAAGATGACAGGAACAAATAATGATGAATGTTGGAGGGGATGTGGGAAAACTGGGACACTAAGACATTGTTGGTGGAGTTGTGAAAGAATCCAACCATTCTGGAGAGCAATTTGGAACTATGCCCAAAAAGTTATCAAACTGTGCATACCCTTTGATCCAGCATTGCTGCTATTGGGCTTATATCCCAAAGAAATACTGAGGAGGGAAAAGGGACCTGTATGTGCCAAAATGTTTGTGGTAGCTCTTTTTGTAGTGGCTAGAAACTGGAAGATGAATGGATGTCCATCAATTGGAGAATGGTTGGGTAAATTATGGTATATGAAGGTTATGGATTATTATTGCTCTGTAAGAAATGACCAGCAGGATGAATACAGAGAGGTTTGGAAAGACTTACATCAACTGATGCTGAGTGAAATGAAAAGAACCAGAAGATCTCTGTACACTTCAATGCTGTATGAAGATATATTCTGATCGAAGTGGATATCTTCAACCTAAAGAAGATCCAACTCACTTCCAGTTGATCAATAATGGACAGAAACAACTACACCCAGAGAAGGAACATTGGGAAGTGAATGTAAATTGTTAGCACTACTGTCTATCTACCCAGGTTACTTATACCTTCGGAATCTAATACTTAACGTGCAACAAGAAAATTGGATTTACACACATATATTGTATCTAGGTTATACTGGGATTGCCTGTCATCTAGGGGAGAGAGTAGAGGGAGGGAGGAGATAATTTGGAAAAATGATTACAAGGGATAATGTTATAAAAACAAATTACTCATGCATATATATTGTCCCAAAAAATTTATAATTAAAAAAAAAAAAGAAATCATCCCACTAATTTTACACTTGAAGAAGCCTAATTAGTTCCAGTATACTTTTGACTTAGTTTCTATTAAGTTAAATGAACTTATACATTATGTGAATAATTAACTATAGAGCATTGCTGGGGGAGGGTGGAGATATAAATTGTATTCTATTAAGTGCTTATGATTTTCAAGTCCTGCTTTAATGCCTTATTGTGGCATAGATTGAAACTGTCTACATCTTGTCAGAGGACCAACCACATTAAATACTGGAAAGTTTTACCATGGGGTAGGCTCTAGAGTGATGAAATGTTATGCCACAACTCTGTAAAGAACATTGTAGAGAATTTGTAGAGAAGTTATGATCCATTTTACTTTGAGGACATTGCTCACTTATTTTGAAAAATCAGAACTTTGAAAGAGCCTTCAAAGACATGTGCTAGGTACAATAGGGCATGCACAAGTGACTAAAAATTGTTGAACTCTACAGAACGGAATCTAGTAAGGGAGATGACGTATATAAATAATTATAATGCAGTATAAAATGTGGTACAAAGGTAGAAAATGCTGTAGTAATGCAGAGGAGGGAAAGATTAAGTCTACTTGATTGGAGTCCAAAAGGCTTCTGCCAGTTAATAGCATTTGAGCAGGACCTTGGAAGAGGGTAAGATTTAAACTAGTAGAATTTGAGGATAGAACATTCCAAATAGAAGAAGCATAAGTCATGAAGAATTTTTAAAACTGTAGTCAGGAAATAACAGGTGGTCCAGTGTGGCAAAAGCATAGGACATATAAAGCCGACTATTTTCTATTCCTGAATCTCAGAAAGTAACACTATTTTTAGTACCAAAAGACTGCCATATGTGACTTTTTTTCATATTTCCTAATTTAAAGGGGAAAACCATTGCTAGCATCAATTTTTTCAAAGAATTTCTATTCCTATTACCTAGAACATTGGGGAAAGAGAAATCGGACTGTTCTCCTGAAAGCTTTAGCTTTTTGTCTTTAATTTATCTATCTCTATACTTTTAATGTTTTGCTTTTGTACTTCTGCAAGTTTAAGGCTAAAGAGCTATTTCTTTCAAGAAACTGCAGTTTTTGCCTAGGCTACTGATTTCATTCAAAAAAAAATAGAAGTAATTTCTGTCATCTTTTATAGAAATATTTAAGTTAAAAAGAAATAGCATGAAAGGAAGTGTCCCATTTTTCTTAAATTGTTGGATTGAGAGTATCAAATACTTGATTACATATCATTCTAATAATTATTAAATGTTTATAAAGCTTCCCTTTGTGCAAGGCTAACAAGATTTTCTGGAACCTACCTGTTTTATTTCAGCTAAATATTTTGCTTTTCCATAGAATCTTTTCATCTTTGTAATTTCAGTTTTTTTCCTGATACCCACAGCTTAACACTTGACCAATATAAATGATACAGAGATTATCAAGTAATCAGCTTCCTACTTTGATTTTTAAATAGCTCAAATACAAAATTATTATTCACATATATTGTCATGATAAATCAAACCATTTTCAAAATTACTAATTTTTTGGTCCCTAGGTCTTTTCTCCTATTTTATCTTTGTGTTTGGAGGAAAAAGATGTTATGGGTACATTTTTTTTTCCCTTTAAATTTTTGGTTCCCTAAGTACAGGTCAGGATTTTGTTTCTTCTAGTGCCCCCTCTGGTATCTGTGTACACATAATACAACTATTTTAAACTTACAGATTAAGGAATAAATAGAATAAGCTTCCTGTCAGTGTTTGAAACCTGTTGTGATATTCAATTTGATCTTTACCTTAACAATTCCTGCTACCTCCACCAAATTAGTGCTTGACAGAAATCTTCTTACATGTATTAAGAATAGGCAATGCTGAGATTTAGCAGGTAAGAGAGCTGCTAGAATAGCAGGCTTTCCAAGGAGAGAATTTCTTAAAAACAAAGGAAATGGAGGTTTGAAAACTTCAGATTTTCCAAATTTCCTTTACAAAAAAAAAGATAGAACATTACCTCAAAGTGAACATATTGGAGCAGAAATAAATAATTTGGGAAAGAGGTTGCCCTCCAAAGACAGCTTGAGAAGACTTCAGGAAAGACCTTGCCTTCAGTGTTGGAGGTTTAGTTTACATGAAATGCAAACCCTACCAGGCTGACTCTGCTGAATCACAAGTGCCATGGTGGCATTTGGGTTGGAACGCTGCCTCAGCTTTAGAAACATTCACCTCAAGGACAGTGTTGGGATCGGACAGCTGAGTAGGAGAAAATTGAAGGATCTTCCATTGGGATACCAAGCACTGTTCTGCTGGCCAGATGTGTCCCTGGGTGCAGCTGTGGAGGAGAAGGAGCTAGCCACATACCTAGTGAGTGCAGTAGCAAAGGAGCAAGGGTTCTGCTAGCTATGGGCATTTGTAGGAGAGCAGAGTTCCTGATTTCAGCTCCAGGGCAAAAAGGACAGTTGAAATTTACAATTATCAGTAGGACCACAAGAGCAAGAGAATGTGTGGGGGGGAAGAGAGGAAAGGGTAGATATGAGTATCCAAGTTTGGGTCTTGGGGACAGAGTTCAGAAAATAGCAGTAAGAAGGTGAAGCTTAGGAGCATCAATCCCCACACCTCCAGACTAGAAGTTAATTATAATAATAAATTACTAAAAACAAAATACAATTAAAAACAAGTTAAGCAAAGGAGAAAGAACCCAACCATCCCTTGAAAACTTAAGGGGGAAGACACTAGATAGCATAGTGGATGATAGAGCACCTATTCTGAAGTCAGTAGGATCTGAGATCAGATCCGAACTCAAACACTTAAGTACTAGCTGTGTGATCATGGGTAAGTCCTTGGACCTCATTTCTTATCCCCATCCTCCCCAAAATTGAATTAAATTGGAATAAGACATCAAAAAATAACTTACAGGACTATCATAATAACCAAGTTTCAAATCTCCTAGGCAAAGGAGAAAATATTTCAAGCTACAAGGAAAAAAAATTTTAATATTGCAGAGCTACTTACACAAGACCTAGCAGCTTCTGCATTGAAGGACTTTAGTTCTTAGAACATTGTATTTCAAGAGCAATAGAGCTGGAATTACAACCAAGAGTAACTGTCCAGCAAAATTAAATATGATTCTGAAGGTGCAGCATGGGGGGGGGGGGAATCACATTAACAGATTGAAAGACTTTCAGATCTTTGTGACAAAAAGAGCTGAACTTAATGGAAAATTTGATATATGAGGTAAAATTATAAGGGACTCAATAAGGTCAAACTTTACTTTATGGAAAAATGTTTTATGACTATCATTTGGGCAATTTGAAAGAAAGTTGAGCTGTGTATGGTGGGGTATTCCTTTAAAAAAAAAAAACTTTAGGAGAGAAAAGAGTAAACTCAAGACAAATGAGGCATTAAGGAAGAATTAATACAGACTAAGCAAGTGAGAAGGGAGGACTGATAGTTGTAGAATCAAAGGTCTTATTGGAAATGGATTGAAGAAGAAACCATATTACATCTAGAAGGATATAAAAATCTTACTATAAAAGAAATAAAGAAAAGAAGGGGGGTAAGATAGGGAGAGACTTATATAATTGTATGTAGATTAAAAATTAGGAGGGGGAAGGGATAAGGAGAAATTCTTAGAAAGCTAGGTAAATTAAGATGGGGGTAGAGAATAAGGGAAGTACTCTGAGGGAGGGCAAAGTAGCAGATAGAAATAAATGACAGGAAGTGAGGAAGGATAAGGTAAATAAGATATAGGAAGGATAGTGAAGAGAAATAGTTTGGAGGGAAATACATAAGTAATTTCAGCTTGGAATGTGAATAGGATAAATTTGCCCACAAAACAAATAACAAAATGGATTAAAAATCAGAATTCGTTATGTCAGCAGAAACTTGTGAAATCCCTATTTGAGAACTTCTGTTTACTTTCTGTTAACTTGGAGGGTTGATTGAAGTATTTCTATTTAAAACTTAAGGTTTTCCTGAATACAGATATATTACTGACACTATTTTTAGTGTCTAGCCCTAAATATAATAAGATTGGGGTGGGTAAAAGAAAAGAAGAGGCAGGATTCTTATATAAATGTAAGAGTTCTATCTGGTGTTAATTAGCTGCACATGTGAGTAATGAAAATTAGAGTGGAAATAATAAGGAAAGTATACTGGCCTCTGGCATCAAGAGGGACTGGGCTCACATACCAGCTCAGCCATTTTTCAATTCATGTTACTGTAGACAAGTCACTTACTCTTCCAGGACCTATTTCCTTACCTGTAATATGAGAGTGTTAGACTAGATTTCTTAGGCCCGTTTTAGCCCTAAATCCATGAAGTGTGTGTGCTGTTCCCTAGATGAGGAGATCATACCTCAAAGAGTTTGTCTGCCCTGGGAAGTGCTGTTGTTCTAGAACAACAAGGTTACTATCTCAGACAACTATATTAACTCAAAAGTAGGGTGAACTCTTCTTCTGAGAGTGGCAAGAAAGTAGATAGATGTAGCAACCGTGCTATGTTGAAATGAAATTAAATTTATACACAAGGGAATTCCACATAACTTGACATCCCAATTTTAGGAGATGCATAAATGAAGAATGAGTCATTGAGAATGAATTAGGGAAGTAAGGAGAGAAAAGTCTGGAGCTGCTGTGGGACCCTGTGCTGGGAAATCGTGTTGGGCAGTACAAGATCATGGGTTAAAATGTCAGGTCTCCTAGTCATTGAATCCAGGGCAATTTGGAAGGATAGCCTGAAGTAGTTGACCATATGTATAAGATTAAGAAGGAGTCCATTATAGTAAGGAAAAAGTTAATGAATTTAATAAGTGGGACATGCTGTAGTCCTGTGAGAAAAGGTTTAATGGACCTTGGGAGGAGAGGGAAGTAGTAGAGATGGCAGGCAGATATTTGGGAAGACATAAGAAATGCCAAATTAAGATCTGGGATAACGATGCAAGGCTTTGAAATCAAAAGACATTTAACTCAAATCCAAGATCTTCCACTACTATTCTTGTGGTCTTAGAGAAGTTACTAATCCTAAAAATGAATGCTAAATAATAATACTAATAATAAATGAATACTTACTAAAATGAAGAGGAAGGACTAGATAATCTCTAAAGATTCCTGTCCTTCTAAAACTATATTAAGTATATTGAGTGAATTCTGAGAATCTAGAACAGTGGTTTCCAAAGTAAAAATCTAGAGAGGTTTTCTGTGGACTGACCCATAGATTATATAATCAACCAAAGGATGAGAAAATAGACGGCACATTATTCTTACCTACTTTTGTCACCTAACATTCCCCCAGCCTTTCCTGCCCCTGGAATTATCATAATCTTTACTCAGGGACCTGAAGTGCAGATTTAATAGTAGTCATACTACTACTCAATAAATTTTAGTGACTCAACTCCATTTTATCAGGGGTCAAATATTTCATTTTTTATGTCATTTTTGTGTGATTTTATAATATACATAATAGTACAGTCACATAGATATATGATTTATAAATAAATATATGCATATTAGGAATGTATACTCAAAAAATAGTTTACTGTCAGATAACTAAAAAAGATTTGAAGATGACAGGTGTAGAAGGTAATCGAAATCAAGACATTAATGATACTGTGTGAAATGACAAAAAGGAGAATTATAAGCCAGGTGCTAAATCATCAAAGAATGATTATAGAATCATAGATTGACAGTTGGAAGGGACACCTTCTTGTCCAACTCCCTCATTTCAGAGATCTGAAACTGTACAACTTGCCAGTGGTCACTAATAAAAACTGATTAGAATGCAGGTCTTATGATAGTAAATTCAACACCGTCTTCATTGAACCATGCTGGCTCTCATCTGGAGGTGAGATGGCATGGTAATAAATATACTGAAATGAAAAGGAAGGAATATAGTGGTTTCAATGAATTAGATAACAATTAGGGGTGAGTTTTAACGTTTTTCTGCCATAGATCCCTAAACTCCTCTTTGGTAGCCAGAATAATGTTATTAAATGGATAAAATAATCTACAAAGGAAACATACATTGAAATTTAGTCTCAGCAAAATATTTTGTGAAAGGTATACAGACTCATAGATTAAAAACTCCAAATTAGGGCAGGGAAATTTAGGGGAAAAGTTAGCAATTTGGTAAAGGAGAGCTTACATACAATGGAGCCAGTGACAATAATAAAGGGAACAAGGGTAGCATCTGTTGGGGGCATCATAAACAACTCTGGACTGAGTAGACAGATACAGATGATAACACTTATTATAACCACAAGGTTACAGGTGTGACCTGTGTATCCCAACAAATTAAATATGTTTTGTGGAGATGAGATAGGTGTGCACATTAACACACACAGATGTGTATTCATTAGCCTAAGTACAAAGACTACACAACCCAAACAACAGCCTAGCATTAATATGGATTATTCATCCAGGACTAACACCAAATTTAAAGTAGTATGGTGGTTCATCAGAGAAGTAAGATGCAGAAGAGAATATTCTCCATAACCTATACGTTATTTGAAGCCCATATTTTTATTAAGTGAGCAATGTCATTCTTATCATCTAGCTTTATATTCTAGCTATGGATTTAGTGTGTGTGTGTTCATTATGTGTTATATGCAGTAATTTTTCAATCTTGAAAAGAGAATTAAAGATAATTGATTTTTCTCATAACTTTATTCTCTTGTTAATTACAGATACTTTGTGAAGAGATTGTATATAACATATAGTACACAATAGTACACAGAAAAAGAAAACTGTAGCCAATATCTTTGCCAAGTGCTAATTTTCTTTGTAGTCTACATCATCAAAATATTTGATTGATGGTTAAGAATTTTTTTCTCCCCTCTAATCTTTTACCTTTTCCCAACCTATTTTAATTCCTAGACCCCTATGCACTCTAATGGTTTGTTCTTTAGAATCATGAGAACTCTAGAACTCTATACTGAGATCATATACTTTGCCCTGGAAGATACCTCATAAGTCATCTTGTCCAACTCCTTTCTTTTCTAGATCAGTAAATTAGCAGGAAGACATTAAGGAAGTTTTAATTCTCAGTAAAAACATTCAGCTAAACAAAGTAATCTTGTAACAAACTTGCCACTAAATTAATAATAACAATTCTTCACTCACTCTCTCTCTTTTTCAGGGTGCTGATAAAACTGTGAAAGGCCCAGATGGACTAACTGCTTTTGAAGCCACTGACAACCAGGCAATCAAAGCTCTTCTTCAGTGATGGCTGGATGGACTGATAAATATGGAAGAATGCCTCTCCCGTGGCCTCACACTGCTGCCTGTCTGTCTGTCACTCTCTATCTGCCAGCTTCTTCAGCTAAATATTTTAAGAGAGGTGAGGGGAGAGAGAAATTCATAATAAATCAGAACTACCAGAAAAGCTATTTTTAGAGAGAGTAAATCCATATGATCGGAATTTTATTAGGATTCCTGATCATGTCACTCTCTCATGTTTCTAATAAAATTCAGCTCATGCCCTGAAGGGCAAAAACAAAATATACTGTTTAACATTCAACCTGTGCAGCTCCCTAACTAGTTTTATTAATTAGATTGTGTTGAAAGGTCTAATTATATAAAGGCCTACTTCTATATATTTTGTAGCCCTAACTTTGGCTACCATGTTGTAAACTTAGGGTGCTGAGATAAGCAATTAGCTATAGCCCTCTGCCTTAAGATTGCACTGTAATGGGGATTTTTCTGGCCTGCTTAAGAGTGTTACCTATGGTTGGTGACCAAATCTTTCCTCAGTAACTTTGATTTAAACAAAGATTCAATTCAGATAAGGAGGGGCATACCCTTTAAGTAGCTGGATGACTGGACTTTGAATTTCTCCTCCTTTTCCATATGGGTTTCATGTGTCCTTAAGTAAAACTGACCAGTCTTATTTATAAAATCTTTGGGGATCTGAAGGAGAACTAGCATTCCAATATATTCATTTTCTCCTCTAGTTCGAGAATTTGTATTATGTATGAAACACTTTCAGACTAGCAGTGAGCGGGGAATTAAAAATAGAATCATAGCCATAAGTTTGTTAGTATCATAGAAAAAGAAAACAAGTTTCCTAGTAACTGAAGGTTTTCTTCTACTTATTTCTATTTGAAATTTTTCTTTGCAATAAATTTTATTTGAAGAATCAAAGAAAATAATTTGAATAGTTTCCTCAGCCCAACATTGGATGTTGATTCTTATGGGATAAGATTAGACCATGTTTAGGTGGGGTTTAGTATTTGGATAAATTTAATTTGACTTAGTCTCCTCAAACATGATTTGTTATGAATATCTCAAAGTTTCTGCTGGACATATGGCAATCCACCTGGATAATACCTAGATAATTGTAACTTCCTGTTTTAAAATCATGTATTACATAGGGTATGATACACTTTAAAAATGACTCTTTACATTTAGAATAAGTATCCAATTGCAGTGTTTTTATAACTTGAAGAAAATTATTGTACACACCACGTAATATTTGTTTCCTGAGCATTATGGCAAAACAAAATATGAATACTTAATTTTAATATCTTGCATTTAAATAATAATACAAATCAGAAGTATGCACTAAACAGAAACATCCAGATAAGTTTAGTTTGCTTATAAATGTTGGGGTTTTTTGGGTTTTTTTGTTTGCTTTTTTAACCAAGTCACACAATTGTGAATGTACCTCAGATTTTTTAAAAGGCCTTGCATTCAGATTGTGGAATGGGAACAATTTAATGAAGATTTTTATACATAGTGCAGCATCCTTCCAGGGAGTTAAATTACTACTAAGAACAGCTAGCCTGGCCAATACCAAATCATATTGAACAGTTGCCGATTGGTTAAGTGTAATGGCTTTTTTTATTCAAGATCTTTTCCTCTCTAAATGATTCCTCTTCCTCCCTCCCACTTCCACAGCCAGTCCAACCCCATGATTTCCCTTACTCTGAGAAGCCAATCACTGAATAATTGTTTAAAAAAAAAAAAAGAATATTTGGATAATTCTGCTGTCTTCATATAGCCTTTTTATATTTAATAAAATCTTATTAATCAGGGCTTACCTACATCACTGAACTAAAATGGAGACACCTATTAAAATATAGGATACCTGTCCATTTTAGTTCCATTAAAATAGTGCAGTGTGTGTGGGGTTTAGTTCAGTTTTTCTTTTCCCCCATTAGCTTAATACTATCTAAAGGCTTGGAACTTAACCTTTATACAGTTTCCCCCTTACCTTTCAAAGTGTTTCATTATAGTTGACTATTACAGAATGTATACTGTACTTTTTCCCAGGCCTTCTGCTTTCTTCAGACATTGTGGTATTTTAGACTAGCTGATGCTTTGTACAAAGTTATCCTGTTTCTTGTAATCCAGTAAAGGAAGTTTTGCCTTTCCACCTTTCTCTTTAACTTCTTGTAAGCAAGCCCCATAATTGTGAAGAGCTCTCTTACTAAGACAACATAATATTTCTATACTGACCAAGATGGTTTGGAATTTATTTTTTTTAACTAATTTCATTATTTATAATATATCTCTGAACCACTTTGGCAGAGAAATTGACAACAATTTTAACATTAATATTTTTGGGTAAAAAAAAGCTAAAACTATGTCCTTTTTTTGCACTACATGCATCAGTGAAAGTCAAATTACCATTTTGGTCCTCTTGAAGTAAAATTAAGCATCTCAGAAAGATAGCTTGCATTTTCTTTTGCTCTATTTCTTTGATTTTCTATTTTCATTTCCTCCTCTTGTCTAAAGTAAATACTTACAGGTGGCTTACCTTTACCTCACACCAGCACATCAGTGAAGTGTCAAATTACAACCGCCACACTTAGACAAATTACTAAGAACTTGGAAATCACAGTTCCCTTTCCTTTACACACCCATATATTTCTTCTATGCACAGCACACTTTCCTAATTCTAGTTGTGTATAAAGGACAGGTAGATATAATATGTGGAAGCTGCTGACAAGTAGGCCACTCATTCTTTATTGTTTTCATCCAAACCATGGTTAAAGACCTATGAATACTTACTGAATTTTATATCCTCTGCACCCTCTAATTTGTTAAATTACATTTGAAACTTAAATTGAGCTGCTACCTTCTCCCATGCAATATTGTCCGCATGAGTGTCTATTAGAAGAAGCTGGTGAGAGTGCACTCCCACATAAGCAATTGCAGTGTTTTGCATGCAAAATAAATAAAGCTGTCCTAATTCTATTTTGTAAATGGAGGAACAATCATATCTTTCTAAGCAGTAATGAAAAAAAAAATAGTGCTTTTGTGCATTTTGATATATCTGAGTTCATTTTTCCACAATGTAATTCTTTTGACACGGTTAGGTTTCTCATATTATCCTAGTTCATAAAACATCAGAATGCTAAATAATACTGTGTTTTAAGTTTTGTGTTGCAAGAACAAATGGAATAAACTTGAATTGTGCTACAGTTGGAGAAATCTTCAGTTTTATTTTTTGCCTTTCAGTCCTTTTTACCCACCTCTCTCACATATCTCCACAAATACAGCAAAACCTTGATTAACTAGAACCTTCAATTAGAATTTTTCAACCTTATACTGGGGGGTCTAGTTGTTTTATTTTTAGAAAAAAAAATTTTCTAATAAAATGTAACTTAATATAAATTTGTCCAGTTCTCTATCAGCACTAGAAAGTACTTACAAGAACATAGAAAGATTCCATTATATCCTTTATGCTAATACATTTTAGGAATATTTTTTAACAAAAATGAATTTTGACTTAACCAACAGCAGTTAATCCCCAAAGCATTCTAATTAAGTCAGATCTTTATAGCACTTATTCTAAAGTATTTTGATTTATTAGCATCATAAATGTGTACTGAGCATCCAAATTCCACTAGGTATGAACAATGACTTTTGTCATTAAGCTGAACAAAGTTTTATGCAAAATAGCAAATTTGAGTATTGAATAATCTTAATACTATATTAGAAAACTTCATATAACTTTAACATATTTAACATGTATTGGTCAACCTGCCATGGGGGGGGGGGGTGGAATTGGAACAGAAGGTTTGGCAATTGTCAATGATGTAAAATTATTCATGCATATATCTGGTAAATAAAAACTATTAAAATATTTTTTTAAAAAGAAAACTTCATATAAAATCTAAGTTCTTGGAAGGGACTTCAGAAGTTATCTAGGCCAAAGATTCTTAAGCTGATGCTCTATGCTCTTTAAATATTTGGAAAATTATATTTCACTATAATTTGTTTCCTTTGTACTCCTATGTATTTTATGCAGTTAGCAGTATTGAAAAGGTCCGTGGGTTCTTCCAGCCTGCTAAAGGAATCCATGACATAAAAATGATTAAGATCTAGGCTAATCCCCTCAGGGAAGGGAAATAGGTCCTCTCCAAACCTTGTGTTTCACATCAGACAACAAGATGGTCAACAAGCATTTAAATAAACACTTATGTGTCAGGTACTGTGCTAAGAATGGGTAATAAAAAAGAAAGACAAAAACATAATGCCTGCCCCAAGGAGCTAAAATTCTACATTAGAGGGATTAGGGACACAGTGGCTTCGCAATCTGGAAAATCCATGTAAAATTTTTTGGCCTTCCCTTCATACCAAAGAAGTCTGAATTTTTTTCAATTGGGTTGGATTAAATATTTGGTCACAGGCTACATATAGATCAGTGTTAAATAAGAAATACTGTATAAAAAAAATTTTAATACAAAATAAATATGAATTATTTTTAAAATAAGACAAATTTAAAGAGAACACACTGTATAACAAAAAGTACTTCTAAAAAATTAACCATTGAGTAGTGTGCCTTAAATATTTGTTTTACCCCTGATCAAGAGGCTGAATGAATGATGTGTTAAGTGGCATATAGACTACTTCAGGACCTATATTGTAGAATGTGGGCTTTCTGGGTGACCAGAGATGCATTGTCCAGAAGAAAAGGTAATCCCTTCCTGGCAAGGTCTTTTCTAATCTTTGATACAAAACACCGATGGAACCATTTAGTTTCTTATGCCAACCCATGATATATCAAAACCGCTATGTCAAAAGTCACAATGTGGAAGGGACAACTCTGCAGAGTAAACTGGAGGAAAGGCACTATAAGTACAGGAGGCCAAGAAAGGTCTATGAAGATGTTGTGATTCGAGCTGTCTTGATAACAAGGAAGCAGAGGCAAGGAGGGACACAGCAAGTAAAAAGTACAGAATTAGAAGATATGACAGGTGACGATCATCAAGACCAGTGTCTGGATTGTACAGTATGTTGAGAGACACTGAAAAGGGCTTCAGAAGCCAAATAGGATTTGAAGTTTCATCTAGGAAGCAAAAAGGAGCCACTGGAGTTGAGTAGAGTAGTAGCATGGTTAGACCACAATCTAGTAAAATCACTTTGACAGTTAAATGGAGAGTGGACAGGATAGCAGAACTCTAAATAATCTAGTTATGAGGGGATGGGGCCTGTTCTGTTGTGACAGCAGCATGATGACAACAGTTATGTGTGGTGAGTGCAAGTAAAGAGGCAAGAATGAGCCTTGTGAGCCTGAATAACAGTAATAAAAAAGTTGGGAAGGAAAGGATTTGGAGAGAAAATGATAAATTATTTTGACACGGTTTTAGAAATGTAAAATTTTCAGTTCAAGATGTTCAGTAGTTGATAATGAGAAACTAGAAATTGGAGCTGAATAAATAGATCCAAGAATCATCTGCATAGAACTGATAAGATCTGCAAATGAAATAGTACATAAAAAGGAAAGGAGCAAGGACAAATCTTTAAAGAATGTCCATGGTTAGTGGGTGGTCCCCAAAGAAATGCAAATTAGCCCTGCAAAGAAACAATAAGAAGGTAGAAGGGGAATAGAGAGCATGGTCACAAAAAAAAAAAAACTAGAGAGGAAAGGATATCCAGAAAAGTGTCATTGGAATTGTCAACAGAATAAAGAAAAGGCCATTCCCTCTAATAGTCAAATAAACTATTGAAGAATTAAACAGATCATGGGAAACAAAAGTGTAACAACTATCTAGGTTTTTTGGTGCTTAATGGGTGAGAAGTAAACATAAGGAGCCAAGAGTAACGTTAAGCATTGAGTTAACATTTTTTGAATGCATAAACCTAACAAAATTCTTTTTCCAGAAGCTGGAATCTATAAAGAAACTATGAAACCATACCCAAAAATCATTTGTGATCTTTTTGTGGTTCTAAAAATTTTTTAAAGATTTGAAAATTCCCAGATCTGTCTAAAACTTGCTGTCTAAGCAAGTTTTAAAGTAATTTTGAAAATAAAATTGAACAGTGTATCACCACAATGAATTTTTATATATCATCTGTTTTATTTCTTTTTCACTTCTAAACCTATTACTGAATGAGATGGAATGAGATCTCTCAATACAATTGTGAAAATCAAGTAAGGATTCACCCACCCCAGAGTTGGAGTAGACCTAAAGCTAGTACTTGGGCATTGACCCAAGGACATACCTATTCCCCTTCCTGCTATTCTTCCATGACATCATTTCCTTCCTACCTCAACCCAATATGGGCAGCTATTTTCTTACTGGCCAAAGTTCAATTTCCTGGGTAGTTCCCATATTTAGAATGTAAGACCCTCAGCCAATGAGGATGATGGTTAGTGGTCAGAGGGGTTTTTGCGTTAGGGTCTATTTAAACTGCTTCTTCCACTGGAGTGATTGCCTGCTTCTTACAAGAAAGTATAATAAACCTTCATTTTGCTCCTAGAAATATCTCCGTTTTTGTTTTGTTTTGTTTTTTTAAACATGGTGGTCACTCACCTCTCTGAGTTATATATTACTCATAATTACTGTCATTTCAGTAATATCTGACTCTTCATGACCCCATTTTGGATTTCTTGACAAAAGATACTGGAGCAGTCTGCCATTTTCTTCTCAAGCTCCTTTTGCAAATGAGGAAAGAGACAAGATTAAGTGACTTGCCCAGGGTCACACAGCTAATGAGTATCTGAGACTGAATTTGAGCTCAAGATGAGTCATCCTGACTCCAGGCCCAGCACTCTATCCACTGCACTACCTAGGTACCCTCATAATTATCACGAGTACTATTTACAATTTTCTGTTACCTATTGTTTGTTCTACTCTTTTGCTTAGGTTTAAGATTAATGGTATGTGTTTGAATTTTGTGATTATAAAAAACATCTTACTTCCCTACCCAATTTTCATTAATTTAAAAAATGCTAGAAAAATCATTAAGTTGTTATAAAATAAGTTTCTCACTGGAATTTCGTAAAGCCAGAAGAGAGATGAAAACAGTGCAGTTTCTAAGCTGAGAGTCATTAACTGTTGTAAATGAAAAATCAAGTGCCAGGAGTATAAATAATATTGCTCTCTGTCTTATAAGAACAGCTCACATCTGAACAGTGTTTTGTTCCATAGAGCATTTCTCTCATAAAAATTCTATGAAGTATATAACATATTTTGCAGATAAAGATACCAACATTTAGAGAAGTCCTAATTTGTCTATGGTCACACAGTAAATGACCAAGTCAGAACTTAAGTCTCATTGAAAATCTAAATTGATGTTTCTTCTGTGACACCCCATCACTCAGCATTGTAGCATTTAAACGGTATTTTGGATATTAGAAA
The DNA here is from genome assembly GCF_048593235.1 of Sminthopsis crassicaudata. Classification (NCBI taxonomy): domain Eukaryota; kingdom Metazoa; phylum Chordata; class Mammalia; order Dasyuromorphia; family Dasyuridae; genus Sminthopsis; species Sminthopsis crassicaudata. The sequence goes on from NC_133621.1 coordinate 106,916,204, forward strand.
GCAGTTTTTAATGCCCTATCAAATATTAAAATAGCATTGTCTATACACTCCAGACAATTGCCAGTCCATCATTCAAGCACTGTATTGATGCACAGTACACCCTCACAAAAAATGGCAGAAGTAGAAAGTGAAATTTATATCAGTAGATTTTGTTACCTTTTGTTGACATGTCAACTGATAACTGAAGATATTGAAGAAGAGTAGTTCTGAATTGTTCATTGGGTTTTTAAAGGACAAACATCTTTTTTTTTAATTTTATAATTATAATTTTTTGACTATATATGCATGAGTAATAACATTATCCCTTGTATTCATTTTTCCAAATCTTACCCTCCCTCCCCTGGATGACAGGCAATCCCATACATTTTACATGTCTTACAGTATAACCTAGATACAATATATGTGTGTAAATCCAATTTTCTTGTTGCACATTAAGTATTAGCTTCCGAAGGTATAAGTAACCTGGGTAGATAGACAGTAGTGCTAACAATTTATATTCACTTCCCAGTGTTCCTTCTCTGGGTGTAGTTGTTTCTGTCCATCATTGATAAACTGGAAGTGAGTTGGATCTTCTTTATGTTGAAGATTTCCACTTCCATCAGAATACATCTTCATACAGTATTGTTGTTGAAGTGTACAGTGATCTTCTGGTTCTGCTCATTTCACTCAGCATCAGTTCATGTAAGTCTTTCCAAACCTCTCTGTATTCCTCCTGCTGGTCATTTCTTACAGAGCAATAATATTCCATAACCTTCATATACCATAATTTACCCAACCATTCTCCAATTGATGGACATCCATTCATCTTCCAGTTTCTAGCCACTACAAAAAGGGCTGCCACAAACATTTTGGCACACACAGGTCCCTTTCCCCTCTTTAGTACCGCAGCAATGCTGGATCAAAGGGTATGCACAGTTTGATAACTTTTTGGGCATAGTTCCAAATTGCTCTCCAGAATGGCCAGATTCTTTCACAGTTCCACCAACAATGTATTAGTGAAGGATAAACATTATCACAAAAAAGATTTTCTTTGTGTTTGAATCTTGGTGAAACCTAGAATTCTGCAGCTACTCTTTAAAAAAAAAAATTTTTTGCACCCAGCACATTCTTTTGAATATTTAGAGTTGAGCTGATACCATCCATCATAAGCTGAATATGATCATCAAAGTGTTCTTAAGATACTAAGAAAAGAATAGACATACACTGATACAATCTGAATCTGAAGCACTTCTGGTTAAAGGTCTAATGTAGAGACAAAGTTAAGTGACTTGAACTCTGGTTCAAAGCAATTTTTTAGTTTGAAAAAAAAATTTTTTTTTCTTTTTTTGGGTGGGAATGGGACAAGGCAATCAAGTTAAGTGACAAACATCTAGCAGTATCAAGACTGAGAACAGACTTGAATTCAAGCCCACCTGACTCTGGAGTCAGTGCCTTATACATTATACCGCCTAGTTGCCCTGAAGAAATGATTTCATAAAAGAAAGAACAGGTAGATGGGGTGTGTGTGTGTGTGTGTGTGTGTGTGTGTGTGTGTGTGTGTGTACTACCTCTATAGTGCTCTATAATGCTAACTATACATACTCATATACAGAAGTGTACCAAGTACCACAGACTAGAGGTCCTGGTCCTGGCACAAAGATGTGTTTTCCTAGAAAAAGGTGAAGCTAATGTTTCAAATGCCCCATAAAATTTAAAATCTTTTCACATGACTTAGGGATACTCTCAAGATGTGCAATGTGTTATCACACATCCAAAATCAACTCTACTTAGTGCTAGTAACATCCTCCAGAGTTTGTCAGCAGCCAATAGACCACAGCTATTAATATGCTATTCTCAAAATTGTCTGATCATTGCCGTAAAAAAGGGGGGAACAGTTCTTGCACTTCATGGTTCATAAGAAAAGCAAAGAAAATGGCAAGATCATCTCTTGCATATAGACATTCAATAATGACCTTTCAGTTTTATAAATAAAGAGATCTAAGAAATGCTCCAGTGGAAACTGTCCGGAAAGAATGAGTAACGTTTTGGTTGGTTTGTCCATTTGGTTTTTATATTCTGTGAGATCTATAAGTGAGGAATGATTATAGGTGGATAGAACCATAGATTTCAAGCAGAAAGGAAGCGTATTTTACAAGATACTGAGCAACTTCCCTGTGGTTTTACAAGTAGTTTGGTGGCAGAGGCAGATTTTTCCCCACTGACTCTAAATCTAGCACGTGTGTATTACAACCACACAGAGGTCAGATGGCTAGATCAAGAAGGGACCTGATGAATCATCTGGTTCAATTCAACAAATATTAGGTTATATTCTGCTTAAGGCACTAAACTAAACACTGGAATAATCCCTATCTTGAAACGACTTACAACTTAGTGGAATGGAGAAATGCAGTTAAATTAAACGTTTAAAAATCACAGAAAAACTCGGACAGAGAGAGTCCCAAACCCTCTTACTCTAAAAAGTAAAGGCTTTACCTCTTCTACTTTAGATATTATTTAGATGGTAGCATTAAGTGCAGGGACTTGTAGCATCAATGATAACGTAGATAATTAACCCAGTAGCTAGTGCTGGACCAAGAAGATATTAAATACTTAATAAATTTTTCTCTTTTTTTTTATTTGAATCTTAATCTGATCAATCCAGTTCTTATCCCTGCATCAAAACAGGAGAACAGACTAGAAAATCAAATACCTAGAAAAGGTTTTATTAAGTCATACATAAGGTTGCTTATTGACATAGAAAACTATATATTAGCATCATGTGTGTGCTGTATAATTTATTAAATTGCTTTCCTTATTAAGGAAACAGATGACAGAGACAGAGAGCTTTACCAAATGTTAATAAAATAAATATTAATTTATTTTATAATAATATATTTGTAATAAAAATGTTAATAAAATAAAAATATTAAACAAGGCAAGATTTTTAAAATTTTTAAATTATCTATATTCTATTCTATTTTGATTTGTTTTATTAAATACTGCCCAATTCTAATCCAAGACTCTTACCTTAGAGCTAATATGTATCCCATCTAATCATTAGAAATGCCAAAAAAGCAAACATTTGTACCAGTGAGTATTCTTCAGCAAGAGCATATCTCCATTTTCACTTGAGTGACACAGAATGTCATCTCACACTCAAAAAAAAAAAAGAGAGAGAGAGAGATGTAACATGTTCTCTTTGCAAGATAATCAGCACCATGTAGTGCTAAAATGTGAAAAATGCAAGGAGGAAAAACCAAGACATGGAATTTCAAACAGGTCATCAGGGAATTTAGGGGTCGTCTAGTCTAAGCCTTCCATTTTTTCACTTGAAGAAAATAAGAAACCAAGAAGTACTATGTTGTGCTAGGTACAAGAGGTCCAAATTGAAATGTGATACAGTCCCAGTGAAGTCATCAGCCACAGGAATAGTTTAAAAATAACATCACAATTACCTGACTGACTTGTTAACAGTTTTTCAGCCTTAAAGTTTATGAATGGAAGAAACTAGAAAAGGGAAGCTTATAGCAATAGAACTGAGTTCAGAATCAAGGTTTCATGGACCGTTCAAATGCTTACTCCCAGCTAGTGACAGGGAATAAGTAGGAGAATTCTGGATGACATTTCTCCTCCCTCGAGTCCACTATTAATCAAGAGCCAACAGCAGGTCCCAACACTATTGGCTTGACTTGAGGACTCCCTACTTAGATTGTCTTAATGGACCTGTGTGAAAGAAAGGAGTCCTGAATTGCCCTTATACAAGACAGAGAAAAAGAAATATGTACATAAAAGACTAGAGCTTTATATATTTACCTATGGGGTAAGGGTGAAGAGGTAGTGTGTGTGTGTGTGTGAGAGAGAGAGAGAGATAGTAATGGAAAACAGAATCATCCATCCCTTACAGAAGCCCCAAAATGCCACGTCTTCTTTCATATCACTTGCAGACCCTTGAAAGTTTTTGTCCATCCTTTTCTTTTGCTTTATATTTTTGATGGAGGTCAGTACAGTAGAAAAAACAATGGATATGTGGCAGCTAAGTGGTGTAGTGGATAGAGCACCAGCCCTGAAGTCAGGAGGACCTAAGTTCAAGTCTGGCCTCAGACACTTATCACTTCCTAATTGTGTGACCCTGGGCAAGTCACTTAACCCCAACTGCCTCAGCAAAAAAAAAACAAAAACAAAAACAAAAAAAAAAAAACAATGGATTTGCTCTAGAGGCCCTGGGTTTGAATCTTGGTTCTGTCAATAGGCATGTAAATCTAGATATGTCATTTAATCTGACCTTTCTAAATCCTGGTGTTCTAATGGGGATAATGCCTATATGCACCATAGTAGTGTGATAAAGATCAAAGATATTAAAATTTCTTTGCAAACAATAAAATGCTGCAAGTGTCGATTATTATTGTTTTAAATTATTAAATCAAAAACTGTGAGGTTATCACTTTCAACTCCTACAAATTAAAATTATTACAGGGTATTCATAGTTATCAAATGAGATAAGATCTGTAAAGTTCTTAACACACCACCTGGCATATAGTAGGTGTTTAATAAATGCTTTCCCCCTTATTCTAAAAACAGTGATAATAAGCCAGGATAATTATCCCATAATAATGATGCCATAAAAGTAATCATGTATCCTAAGAAATCCAATGTGCCTTTCTGGGACTCAAGTTTCCTTATTTACAAAATGAGAGAATCTCTTCTCATCCTTAAGTCCTAAAATCCCAAGGATCCCATGATATTTAGCTCCCAAATGTCTGTTCTCAGAACCACCATGTCAAGTATTACTGAGCTCTGGAGACCACATTTGGGGAGAACATTAACAATGTAGAGTGACTATAATAGTGAGGAATGTGAATGTGAATACCAAATCACATTAAGCCTGGATGAAGAAACAGAGAAGAAATGAGAACAATTTGCAAGCATGGAAAGGGTTGTCTCACAAAAAATATTCTGTTTAGCCCTGAAGGGCAGAACTGGATACAAGTGAAATTTGTGTAAAGGAAAACTTAGCTTTAAGTAGATCTAGTAGAGGCATCTTAGGAGGCAGTTAAGTTGCTCCTCCCTGGAGGTCTTTAAGCAGAAGTTAGATGAACCTTTGTCACAGAGATGACATGAATGAATGAACATTATTAAGTACTTGCTATTTGCCAAGCATTGTGGAGATAGTAATGTCATAGTGAGGATTCATGTCCAAGTACAGATTGGACTAGGTGACTCCTAATGTCTTCAACAAGAGAGAGTATTAAGTCAACGGATATTTTATTAAGCACCTAAGTTCTGTGCCAAGAACTAAGTGAAAGAAGAAAGAAAAGCAGAGAAAGTCCCTGTCTCCTAGGAGCAAGTACCAAAGAAAGAGCTCTTCCCCTGTTGTGTTATCGTCTAATGAGGGAGAGAACATGTAAACAAATACGAACACAAAAACAGGTAAATTAAAAGTGATCTCAGAGGGAAAGCCTTGGAAAATTAAGGGGGCCAGGAAAGGTCGCCTAAGGAAACTAGTTTTCCCATCTCAGCTCCCTCTAGTGTCATTTCTATTTCTTCTATAAGCATAAAGCTATATAAGAGAATATAGGATTGCGATGAGGCAGCTAGACAAATGCAGAGCATAGAGGGCTGGACCAGGAGAAAAGATGATGGCAATTCTGGGTGATCCTAGACAACTTGTTTTACCTCTCTTGGCCACAATTGTCTCATTTGCAAAATGGAAAGAATAATAGCACCTCCCTCGTAGGTTTGTCTTAAAGATTCACAGATATGTGTATATACACATATGTACATAATATGCATTACATGTAATACATAATCTATCATATGCATATGATATATATGATGTGTATGTATATATGATGTGTAATAGTGTGTGACATATACAATAATATATGTATATTGCACTACTGTGTGTATATATATATGACCTTATATGTATAATATGTAACTACATCTGAGTAAGATATACAAATAACTGTAAATTTTAAAATGTGCTGAGTTACCATAAAAATCTGAAAAGTCATTCAGTCAATATAAACAACTGAAAATGCAGCCATGCAGAACAAGTAAGAGAGTTCCATATTGCCAACTAGCAAATACCAAAGAAAGAGCTCTTCCTCTGAAATGAATAATGAAGTTAAAATAATGAATCAGGAATGGATGGAAGCAGGGATGAAGCAAGCCTCCTGACTGTCATTAGAAAGGTGACAAGGAACAGGTAGATGCAAATTATAAATATGGCCTGAGGGGTCATTCATTTTCCTTAACTATTTTTTTTTTGTTGTTGTTGCAAGGGAGAGGCAAGATTGTTCTGAGACTATGAGGAATAATCAGGAAATGAGGGTGCTATGAAAATTAATAAATCCTTTAAAAACATAATTGAGCCAAAGGGAAGTATATGTATATATACACATTTATTTTCATTCATGTGTATGTGTGTATACATATGTACATATTGTGTATTGTGTGTATGTATATGTTTATATATGTTGTACTGTGTGTACTTATATATGTGTGTCTCCATAAGTATTTGTGATTATATATCTGTACGTGTACATGTATGTGTGTGCCTGTGTTTGTGTGCATTGTTTTCTGTGTGTGCATGTGTTTATATTTAATGAAAAGATTTCTCATTAAGAGGCAAGATCTTGTTTCACAAAATTGAAAAAGGTGATACTATTAAGAGGTAGCTATAGAGCAATTGATCAAGTGTTAGACTTTTAATCAGGAAAGCAAAGTTTGAATTCTAGTTTGTCCACTGTGTGACCCTGAAAAAATCATTTAAATTCTCTCAGCCTCAGTTTCCTCATCTATAAAATGGGCATAATGATAGCATGTACCTCCTAGGGTTATTGTGAGAATTAAATAGGATAAGCTGTATAAAGCATTTTCCAAACCATAAAACACTATATGAAAGTTAGCTATTATTATTACTTACAAATAATTCTTTTTCCCAGAAAGTCAATAAACATTTATTAAGTTCCTGCTTTATGTCAGGCATTATGCTAAGCACTGGAAATACCAAGAAATGTAAAAGCAAATCCCTGCTCTTTAGGAGCACACAACCTAATGGAAGAGATAACAGAAAATAACTATGTACAGACCAACTATATACAACATAACTTGGAAATGATAAACAGGAGGAAGGCACTAGATTTTTTTTAGAATTTTTGGAGACAATGTGAGTAAGTGATTTGCCCAGCTAATAAGTGTCGAGGCTGCATTTGAACACAGTTCCTCTTGACTCCAGAGCCAGTAACTTGATCTGCTGTCACCTATCTAGTCCTGGAAAGCACTAGAATTAAGAGGTATTAGGAACAGCTTCTCATAGAAAGTGGGATTTTGAAGGGACTTAAAGAAAGCCAAAAGAAAGCAATGAAGAGGGAGAGAATTCTAGTCATGGAGAACAGTCAGCAAAAAGGATTGAATTGAAGTGGTCAGATTGAGTGAACAGTCATCAAAAAGGATTGAATTGAAGTGGTCAGATTGAGTATCTTGTTTGAAAAACAGCAGAGAGGAAATGGGGAGGAAGGAAATAAAAGAAATTAGAATACTATAAAGATGGGGGTAGGCCAGGTTAAGAAAGGGATTTTATATTTGAATCTGGAGGTGATAAACAACAGCCCAAGAGTTGACTGAGTAGGGAAATGACATAGACCTGCCCAGGTGAGTGGAGGATGAACTGGTTTGGGAAGAGCCTTGTGCAAGATAGACAAACCAGCAAGCCATTGCTGTAGTCTAGATAGGAAATGATGAGGGCCAGGTGTTACAAAGGTAAAATGACAACAGATTGGCTATGGAAGGTAAAAGAGAATGAGGAATCAAAGATTTGGGGCTCAAGTGACTGAAAGGATGGTGATATCCTCAAGGGTATGGAGAAACAATGAGGTCAGTTTTGGATAATTCTCGTTGGTTAAATTTTAAGGGAGAAAAAGATTATTATGAGAATACCCTCCAAGCCTAGAATGTTTTTATTTGATTGAGTTTTATCTCCACTCTCCTGGGAAGTCTTTGTCTTTTGGTATATTGTAATTTTTTTCTAAAAGAGTCAAATATGTATCATTATTTTTACAAGACTCTATAACATTGCTATGTTATCTTAGCTATTTACTCAGTTACAGATAGTCTTGTACATGCTGACATATTTTCAGGAAAGAACAGTGCCCAAAAACATTTTGTTTTGTTTTTCTTTCCATAGTTGGACTATCTTTGACAAAAAAAAATAGACCACAGCATCTCTTCTGGATTTTGAAGATATTGTCTTTGCATATAAAGGAGGAGGGGACTTTGCAATAAGAAATCCATTAACCAATTATTTAAAAGAAAAAAGTCAAAAAAGTTTGAAACAGGAAAAGATGAACCTCATGAGCTTTATTCTTTTTTATCTTTTAAAATATTATTTAGCATATTCATTGGTTCTCAGGGAAAGAACAAGAGATTCTAGATGAAATTATAATAACATAGAAAAACAAATAATATAAATAAAAACATTTTTAAAAAATAGACTTGATTGAAGTCAGAGGTCAAATGTTTCACGTGTACTTACCAGGAAAGGTAGAATTGATTTGATTACTGATTAACTATACTCAGAACTAAAGATGGAAAATTGGGGAAGAAGAGGAGGTTACAAGTAATGGGCTTGAAACCATGGAAACAAAAACCCCAAACCATGGAACGGTACTTTGGATTCCAGAAGAAGGTGGATGATATGGGGCAGTCAGCATGGCTTTAAAATGGGTTGGAAGAGAAACTATAGCTAAATGGAAGGATGATTCATAAGCTCTATTGGGGGAATTGGTATCATTTTACAACCAAACATCATTCCATGGGATATTAGATCATTGGACACTGTACAAAAGGAGCATAAACAAACAATACTGTGAAGATAACTGCAATATATACACTATATGCCAAATAAGGTGTAAAAAATTCTCTGAAAACCTTGACAAGATTCTTCAAATAAAATTTGCTCATAGTTTGCAGGTACCTAATGACTTTGGTGCAAAAGGGGTTCCAGGGAAGCATAGTGAAAATTGCACTGGAAAATGCTATTCCAGTTTAAGAAATGAAAGAGGCCAAGGATTTATTTATAGTTGACTCAGAAACCTTACACCTGTATATCATGAGTACTTTCTCCAAAAAAAGAATCTGGTTTATTATAAAATGGAAAAAAATATAAATGGTATAATAAAAAGTTTAAATGATCATATCTTAAAACAGAAAATAATTAATCGAACAACAAATCAATATGTATTAAGCCCCTCTGGGTTCCAGCCATTGTCTAAAGTGCTAGGACAAAGAAAGAGGCAAAAAACAGTTCCCTCCCTCAAGCAGCTCACAATCTAATTAAAGATGTAGCAGTCATTTCAAAATAAGCCATTTATGGACAAGCAGCTGGCCTCTCTAGCTGCCTGTCTTGGCTAGAGCCAAGCAGAGGGCATGTAGTACCAAATGAAAAGAAAGGATTAAGATGAAAAAAACAATACTTTGTGTGATTGTAATGGCACTGACCAGAAATACCGAAACTAATTATTAACAAAATATAGTACTGTGGTTAGGGGATGACCTCCAAATCAGGACAACCTTCATTTGAGTCCTATTTCTGACACATAGTGATTGTGGGACTCTGGAAACTCACTTAACCTGTCTCTAGGCGATTCTTTAATTGAGTTAAAATTGCTATCTGCTTTGTTCAGGAGAGTTTCCTTACCTAAAGCTCCTTATGCTGATAAAATCACAAGTCCAGGAATAAAAAAAAAAAAAAAAAAAAAACCCTGAAATGCAAAACAGCACACACACACACACACACACACACACACAAAAAAAAGAATTAAAGAGCCCTCAAACAGCTTCAGCCATCAAACATATACTCTCTTTGTCAAGCCAAGAGATAAAGCAGTCAAGGTCAACAGTGGTTTAGAGCACAAGCTCATTTGCAAAATATTACAGAGAATGAAGATGGAAAATTCTGATCAGTATCATTTCACCGAAAATGTGTAAATCAGTTGAGAGGAAATCAACAATGACTCAGAAGATTCAATTCACAAACACTTAAGCATTACAGTGTGCTAGGGATACAAAAATTACAAAAAGCACAATCTCAAAAGAGGATAAGGCATTTACACAAATAAGAACGAGATAAGGCTGAACAGAAAGTTAATTTCTTAAGACCAAACCCTTTTTCTCCTTATGCTTCAGAAATTGAGGTCTTAATCCTCACCATCCAAGCCTCCATACTGCTACCTTGACCAGCACCACAGTCTGTAAAACTGAATTGTTCAGTTCTCTGGGGCCCTGAGATTGGGGCACCCATTTGTCCCTGAAAAGCTTTTACTCCCTTTAGGAAACCCCCCTGATGCTAAGTGCCTAGTCAGGATCCCTGATGTGATACCCCTGCCTTCCTATTAGGACACTCACAAACTACTAGGAAATCCACAAACTTCCCCCTGCCAGAACTCTCTCTCTTGCTAATGTCTCAGATCCCCTGTCCTATTCCAGTAAATCTTCCAAGCCTGTGACCTGGCTGTTCTCTGCCACCTGAGTCAAACCTAGCAGCATAATGTCTTCTCTGATCATTTGAGCCTACATATATGCAAACTCCTATTGCAATTATAATGGGCACAACAGAGTGGAATGCTGAATCATCCATTCTACCTTAGCTCCGTCTCCCACTCTGTTTTTTTAAAGTGAGTTTCCAGAGTCCCATAGTCAGTATATGTCAGAAATAGGATTCAAAGAATGCTTTCTTACTCTCCTTTCTCCTCCCTCAGCAACCAGCACAGGCCACGGAAGACAGTAAGTAAGCACTTGTTGACTGGCTGATTGATTGACCTAAAAAACCCAGTTTCTGGGTATGACTACCTTTAGTCTTCTCGGGACAAAGAGATAGCCATCCTATTTTTAAAGATCTGAGAAATGTATCTAAATACCACATTATTTCCATTACTAATAAGCCAGCAGAGCAGCATCAGCCCTCATCCTCAACCCTAGGAAACCTTATTAGTCACCTTTGTCCATTCCAATAGAGGAGATTCTTCTCTTTGAGCTCTCTGCCTTCCTGTTTATTTATACATGACAGTGCTGATTCTTCTGCCCCTATTGTTAACCATGTTTTCAGAACCTTTTGAAAGTATAAATAAATGATAGCTGTCTCATCTCCTTTCTCCTATATTTTGTCAGGGCCCAGAATTCTGACAGCTTACAGAGACATGATTTACCATTACAAATGCCAGGTGAGGGAGCTCCAATCACCTTCTATTCATGAAGGTGCCTGATAATTCAAAGTGCCAACTCCTTCCAGCAGTGTCAAAGGGTTTAATCTAATTTGCTCCTATGGAGCTAGAGATAGATGAGCTGTGCTGTATACTTTTAATATAGCTCCTGCCATTGTGAGATAGGTTATTTCCATTCAGTAGGGCAGGCTAATTTCCAGGAAGCCAAATTTCTGTAATGTTTAGGGGAAAGAGCTAGATTTCTCTATTATAAGAATAAAAATAAGTAACATCCATATTTCTATTGATGTTTACTTTAAATCTGTTATTTCATTGGATCTTCACAACAACCAGTAAGGAAGGCATAATCAGTCAACATCTCAACAATAAATGTATTAAATATTTTACTATGTGCCAGGCACCATGCTATGTGTTGGAAAAACAAAGGCAAGAGTATAGCCCTTGCCTTTAAGGACTATTTTCAATCAGCAGTTCCATTTGGCTTCCATAGCCCTGGTCTCCCCTCCATTTTCAACTTCTCTTTGTGTGAGACATCTTTCCAATAGATCGTAAGTTCCTTGAGAGCAAGGACAGTGTCTTTTTCTTATTTATATCTCCTGAGTTCAGCACAGTGCCCAACACCTAGTAGCTACTTAATAAATGGTTACTGAATTAAAAGAAAAAACTTCCACTCTAAGGAGTGATGCAATATATAAACATACAGTACTTATTTGACAGAGAGGGAAATAGCTGAGAAAGGTTAAGTGATCTGCATAGACTCGAACAATTAGTACTGCCTTAATCAGGATTTGAATTCAGACCTTCCTGACAAGTTCTTCTTGCTGTGTCTCTATTGAATGGCCTAGCTACTTCCCCTGACAGATGTGGATTAGGAAAGAAGCCCAATGGGTAGTTATGACTTTCTAGCTCTGATGCTTTGCCCTTCCATTATTATCTTAGTGAGAAATAGAACCAGAGTGATGGAACCTGCCCATTGTTAAATTTTCAGTGTGAGTAGCTCCACCTCAGACATTGACAAGCATTGCATATTAGGGCTTGATTTATTGTTGTACTGATTTACTGAAGAAAGTGATTCTATTAAATTTTTTAAATATCCAGTGTATATTTGGGGAAGGGAAGGGAGAGCTGGTCAAACCTAAGCAAGCCTCAAACTCAGTTCTTCTCATTACTGGTTCAATGCCTTCCCACTGCACTGTGCTTCCTCTTGGATGAACATTTGTGGGGCAGGGAGGGAGGGAGGGAGATTTATAGTTGTGAGCTGACAGAAATGGCTTCTCACAAGGAGATTTTGGCATTTCTGGCCAGACAGGAGAGGGTCTAGAATCTGAAGCTTCCACATGGCTTTCTTCTAACACTTGTACACTATATTGTCAGACAGAAACATTCTGGTCCAGCTCAGAGGTCAGAGGCAGGAAGACTCAAATACCAACCCCGCCTTAGTCACTTATTGTCTGGGTGACACTGAGCAAGTCCCTTTGCTTCCTCACTACCCAGAGACTAGTCTCTGGAGCTAAATTTCAGGACAACGCTCAGCACATTAGTAGGGTCAAGTCAACCAACAGAGTGGGTTTCTTCACCAGGACTTCCTGACTCAGTAAAGTCACAGGTCTGCCAAGCAACTCCTCAGGGGCTGCTTAGATCGTTCTTATAAAGGTTTTCCAGAGATAAGAAGGTAGGTATATTGTTCATTCCTAATCTTTTCTTGGTCACCCTTTTTGGATAATAATGTCCCATGATAGTTTCCATTTTTCAAAAATTTCTCCCTTTTGAGATCTTTAAACTATTCTACTAGATTCATTCCTTGGGATTATACAGGCTTTTCAGTTTTTAAGAGATGTCAATTAACAAGTAAATAGTGATTAGCTTATCCAACTCTTAATCTTCCTAACAAGTGAAGGAGAGTACAATCTGTGGAAAGCTGGTCCATGTGCCCCCCCCCCACACATCCACACGTACACACACACACACACACACACACACAGCCTTCCATCGGAGATTACCCAGGTGTCGGCACTTACACAAGCTAATTCAAGGTATTTTTGCCAGAGACATCTTGTGACTATATAATATCAGATTGCTTGCTGTCTTGGGGAAGGGGAGAGAGAGACGGGGAGGGGGGAGCAAGGGGGGGATTTTGGAACTCAAAATCTTACAAAAATGGACCGTTGAAGACTATCTTTCCATATAATTAAGGGGGGGAAATACTAAAAATACTAAAAGTCTTAATTTAAAAAAAAAAAAAGACATTCTATGATTATTTCAGCTCATACAATCGTAAAAAAAAAAAAAAGATGCCAGTCATTTTGAAGTATGTGTGTGTGTGTGTGTGTGTGTGTGTGTGTGTGTGTGTGTGTGTGTTTAAATCAGTCTTAATACCTTGATACTTTAATACCTTAATACCTGATACAGAATTAACAGCAGTAAAACCGGAACCTCACTGACTCTACCTAAGCGCTCAGAGGGAATGAGAGATTAACGTTGCACCACATCGCCCCCTGGTGTCCTTACACAGCAGTCCCGTCCTCAAGTGCACGGGGATTAAGATGGATAAATGTGCAAGACCAGGCTGCTGGGGGACGGAAGACCGGTCTCGGAAGATAGGCGCAGGGCTAATTGAGACACTGCCGTACATGAATATGAGGTTTCCCGTCTCCTGCCCCGTCCCCGCGGGAAGGAAAGGTCTGCGTCCCTCCGAGCAGCCCTTCGGTCTTAGAGGGAGTTGAGTTTCTCTGGGCCATTCGGACGCCCTCCTGAAAGTACAAAGGGATGCCGGCTGCCTGGCAGGAAGCCGCGGGAGAGTTGTCAGACATCCTGATAAATAGGGATGATCTCTATTTTCAGACTTTGGCCTTGCATCTCAATCGTGCTCCCTGACTCGCCAGTCTCTCACATGCTGCCAGTGTCCTTGCTGCCCCCCGTCCTTTCGGGCCGGCTCAGAAGCAGCTGCCTGCAAAATTTCAGGGGTGGGGAGCAGGTTAGTGGGTCCCCCAGGCACCGGCACTTCCCCTCCTCGCACCTTTCCCCCGCAGCCCCAAGCCACCCACCCATTCCAGCAGTACCAACGTGGCCCAGCCCCGAAAGAACAAGGACAACGAGAAGGCGGAACAGGAGGGCGACCTTGGAGACCACCCACTCCTTTGTTTACAAATGGGAAAGTCACTAAAGGTCTCGCAGTTAGTGAATGAATGGCAGGGCTGGGGCCTGGTCCTTCTGATCTCCATCCAGCTTGACTTCCACTGTGCAAGATTACTTTTCAGAGAAGCACATTGTCCCCTGCACTGCTCTCTTGAGCTACTTCCCTGACACCATTTGTACTTTGGTAAACAGGTAGTTCAAACTTCAGATCCTCCAACTAGAACTGAAAGGAGACTTAGAGGCCATTTGGTCAAGACTCCCCCATTTTACAGATGAAGAAACTGAGGTGCAAAATCGCAAAGTAATTTAGCTGAGGTCACACATGGAGTAAGCATCAGAGGCTTGACTCTCGAACCTCTGACTCCAGAGCTATTGCTCTTTTTTACTGTGCAGAAGTGGTCATACCTTGTATGCAGAAAAGTTACTTTTTTTTTTTTTTTAATTCTCTAAAGCCTTGAAATAAGAGGAACAGGGTTGGGAATGAAAGAAGCTAGAACTGGGATTCAACATTCATTGGCTGGCAACCTAGAGGGTGGTTAACATTAGAGAAACAATCTGTTGGCTGAAGGAAAGCAGTGGACATTTTAGCAGCCAAACTCCAGCATCTATTATAAGCTGCAGATGTCATAGCCACAGCTGACACCGTCTTGTGATGGAACACCAACAGGCTTGGCTTGGTGTTTATTAATTACCCATGCCTATGGGATTCAGGAGGGGTGACCCCAAAACAACCGACATGCTAGAAATTATATCAGAACAAGAGCATCTGGGCAATCAACCCTGGGAGCTAGAGAGACGGAGTTATTTCCTTTGCTTTGTTGCCCCTCTCCAGAGTTACTCCAAGAAAATCTCCAAATATAGATTAGCTATGACTCATATCTAGGTTGCCCAAAATGTGGATAAAAGAATCCCCAGATCCCTTTCCAGCATCCAACTACAAGTGAAGTGTGAGATAGCCACAGGAAACTACAAATAAACATAAAATATACCAGACACTCAGATAGCCCTAGAGTAGCTAGACAGCTCATGGATGGAAGGTCAAGCCTGGAGTTAGGAGAACCTAACTTCAAATCCATACTCAGACATTTAGCAGCAGCATGATAGTGGGCAACTTACTTAACCTGGTTTATCTCTGTTTCGTCTTCCGTAAAAGGAGGTAGAGAAGGAGATGGTAAATCACTCCAGGATCTTTGCCAAAAGAACCTCAAAAGGGGTCACAAAGAGTTGGATACAACTGAAATTACTGAAAAACTAATATCCCTATTATTTCTTTCATGAGGGAATTTTTGAAATTCAAATGAATTTCTCTATCTCTAGCAGAGTTCAGAACAATCCTCCTGAGACTAAGAATGTCTTTCCACAGTCTAGTCTTCCCTCACTTTGAGGTTACAGAACAAGCAACCCCTCTCCCTGTCAGACCTATGACGTATGATCAATCCATTGGCTTTGCTCTCCCAAGTTGGATGCTGCTCCAGAAATATGCAGCTTCTTTCTTTAGAAGTTCTGACTGCAAAGCTCTCCGAATTTGAGGCATCCTCCATGGCTGGGTTCCTTCTCATTGTCTGAGGGAATATACACATGCCCATTCCTGCCATGTACTTCAGCAGCAAATCCCACAGTGCCCCAACTGGTACCATCTCTTAAGCTAGAAAAATCCATTTTCCGCTTCTCTCCTTTCAGACTGAATGCAAATGCTCCACATTTTGTCTCACCCTTTAGAAAAGTAAACTCCCTAAAAGTATGTACCATGTTTTTGCCCTTCTTTGTATCTATCCCCAGCACTTAGCACAATATCTAGAACATGGTAAAAAAAAATAGTAATAATAAATGATTGTTGTCAAGTGACTTCTGCCTCCAGATATCTATTTTCTGTTTACAAGGCCAGTAGACATGAGAGCATAGGATCATAGATTTGAAGCTGGAAGAATCATTAGAGTCACTAAGTCTAACCCACTTATTTTGTAAATGAAGAAATTAAAACACAGGAAAATTGAGGATCTTGTCCAAGCCTTATAGCTGCTAAGTGTCTGAAGCAGGCTTTGAATATAACTCTCCCTAATTCCAAGTACAATGCTCTATACAGTGTCACATAGCTCTACAAATAAATGTAATTCCTTCTCCTACCCCCAACCCCCATCACAATGCAGCTTCACTTTGCTATGTACTGGTTTTGTCTTCTGAGCAAAGAAGGGAAAAAGGGATGATCTGTGTTCCTCTTATCTCTCAGAACAGAATGTAAGCTCCTTGAGATCAGAAATTTCTGGTTTTTCTCTGTAGCACAGTATCAAGCACTTAATAGTTGCCTAATAAACATTTGTTAAATTAAATCGAGCAGAACTGATCATGATGGGTATCAAGCAGCATTAACATCTATCTGCATTATTTGAAATCCTTGAATATTCTGAGATTCCAGAAGGATGGATATTTCTTCTAACAATTCAGATCACAATCCACTTAAGCCTGTCCATCTAGTGTGACCAATCTCCAGGTCCTCCCATAAATTTACCACTAATGTGCAGACTTTTTTGTTTTCTCTTGATATTATGAGGATACAGTTTACCCATTAGCTCTTCTTTGGGACCAACATGACCAGCACATCTTCTGAGGTAGCTCCGTGGGTCAATGGATGGAGCGCTGGGCCTAGAATCAGGAAGACCTGAGTTCAATATACCATGGACAGTTCCTAGCTATGTGACTGGACAAGTTACTTAAGTTCTCTCTGCCTTGGTTTCCTCATCTGTAAAATGGAGAAAATAATAGCACTTACTTTCCAAGATTGTTCTGAGTTTGTAAAGTGCGTTGGAAACATCAAATTATTTTATAAATCCTAGCTATTATTATTAGCTATTATCTTCTTTTCTTTTTTTTTCTTTTTTAAATTGACATGCTTCACTTCTTCATGGTTGCTTATTTGCTGTTTTGCTATCTACTTACTCCCATTATTCCTCTCTCTTCTCCATTAAGTGATACTCATTTTTAATTTGTCACATCCTTATAGTGTTTCATGATTTTCAGGTATTTAACAGCACCATCAAAAAAGGGGGGGGGAGCCTTTACTTTCTGAAGAAGTTTGGGAGCTTTATATATTTCTACAAGTCCTTGAGTGATTTCTCCAAGGAAAACCTGTGACCCAT
The DNA here is from genome assembly GCF_048593235.1 of Sminthopsis crassicaudata. Classification (NCBI taxonomy): domain Eukaryota; kingdom Metazoa; phylum Chordata; class Mammalia; order Dasyuromorphia; family Dasyuridae; genus Sminthopsis; species Sminthopsis crassicaudata. The sequence continues at coordinate 106,933,674 of NC_133621.1, forward strand.
CTTTGCATTTAATTTCAACTTCCTTCTCTATTTTAGTTTCATTTGTAGTGAGAATGTCATACAATAGTCTTCTAAGAACATATCCACTCATTGGTCCTTGGACAAGAACCAAATATTTAGAAGACCTATGTCTAATTTAACATTTTAACATAGTCTAAAAACTGTGATTCTCAGAAGACTCTCCCCTTCTCCTCTGCTCTGTCACTATAATTTCACCAACCAAAGAAGGACACATAAGTGGGGGCAGAGCCAAGGTGGTGGAGAAGAAGGACACACAGGACTGAGGGTCATTTTTATTTTTTTTATTTATTTTGTTTTTCTTTGTTTCCTGGGTGGCCAAAAACAATTCATTCCAGCCTATTTTGATAACCCTCTCCATACTTAACAATGCTAACAAATACTGAGAAACTCTTTGCTAAAGTGGAAATAATGGAAACCTTGGGAAGAAGTGACAAGTACCATACTAATGTGTATAGATTGGGAATATGTGGGAGTATAAGCAATCAATCACATAATCTATGAGTCAGAATATTCAAAGTAAAACCGATTGTCTTTCCCTTTCTTTTAATTTCCCAATTTGTTCTGAGGACATGATGGAACTCCCAGTCACCTAAGGTTTGTAACCTTAGAATTACCTTTGACTCATGATCCATGATTTCTAATTTGTTGTCAAGTTTTGTCAATTATACTGTCACAACTCTCATATTCTTCTCCTCCTTTCTATTTATATGGCCATCGTCCTAGATCAGACGCTCCTTAACTCTCAAATGGACTGTCACAAGAGTCTCCTATTTGATCTCCCTGCTCTCCAACCCATGATCCATGTTGCTGACAAGCTAGGAGACACAGTGGATAGAGCACTGGGCTTGGAGTCAGAAAGACCTGCCTTCAGACACTTGCTGGCTGTGTGACCCTGGTCAAGTCATTTAACCTGTCTTCTAACACATAGTTCTTTTATTGATGTTGTTGCCAAAATGATCTTTCTGAAGTGCAGGATAAATCCTTGCTTAAAAAGATTCAAAGGTGGGCAGCTATATGGCACAGTGGATATAGCACCAGCCCTGAAGTCAGGAGGACTGAGTTCAAATTTGGCTTAGCTGTGTGACCTTGGGCAAATCACTTAACCCCAGTTGCCTCAGGGGGGAAAAAAAAACTTCAAAGGTCCCCTATAGTTTTTGCCATAAAATACAAATTCCTCAACTTAGCCTCTACAAATCTATCTTTTCATATAGACATATATGCATATACATCCATATAAACTCCCATAGAATACTATGCTCCAGCCAAACTGGGCTATTAACTGATCCTTGATCAGGAACGAAGAAAGGAGGGAGGGAGGGAGGAAGGGAGAGAAGGAGAGAGGGAAAGAGGGAGGAAGGAAAGAAAGAAGGGAGGAAGAAACCTATACCTTGCCATATTTAGTAAGAAGTTATTGAATTCACCCAATTTATTTGACAGATGGGGAAATGGAGACCCAGAGGTTGTGTCTTGTCAAAGATCACATACTAGAAAAGAATAGAGTCTAGATTTGAACTCAAGGAGGAAAAGAGAATTGTTTGAGCAATCTAACTCAAAGGGTGATGATTAATGGATTAAAATCATCTTGAAGGAAAGTTTCTGGAATGTTACAGGTCTCTGTGGCAAATGTCTCTTCAAGATATTTTCAATAAATTGGAAGATGGCCTTAATAATATTTTATCCAATTTATAGATGAAATTAAGTTTGGAGGGATAGCCAATTTATGCTGAATAACAAAATCCAAACGTTTATACTTAGCTGATTATGTGACATTAGGCTAGTTACCTGACTTTTGTAGGCCCATATTTCCTTATCTGTAAAATGAGAAAATTGAATATCTCTAAGGTCCCTTCCAGAAATAAATAATAACTACAAAAATCAAGATACAAACAGAATTTTTAAGTTTGAATGATGAGCCAAATCTCATAATCAATACAAATATAAATTTCTAGACCAGATTTTTTTTAATTTTTATAAAAGCAATCACAGCATCATGGAATGGAAGAGGCATGGTGAGACACCAGTTTTGATAAACTACAAGTGCAATGAGTCCCATTTTGGTCAGAACACTAAGTTGGAATCTCTGCAGAAGAGGGTCACCAGTACAGTGTGGGGACTTAAAATCATTCCATACCAGAATTAGTTGAAAGAATTAAGAATGTTTAATTTAGATGAGAAAAGTCACCAAGGGGACATCAAAGTTATCTCCTAAAATTGGGAGGACTATCATGTTAAAGAAGAATTCAATTTATTCTCCTTGATCATACAGGAAAGAATTAAGAATAGTGGGCAGAAGGTGAAGTGAAGCACATTTTAGCCTGGATATGGATAAATTTCCTAATAATTGGCACTTTCCAAAACTAAAATCAGCTGCCTTAAGATGTAATGAGCCCCCATCATGGGTTATCTTCAGGGATACTGTAGAGGGGATTTGGGCAACTAAACACTGTTATAGTGCTGGGACTGAGTTCAAATCTGGCCTCAGATACATACTAGCTGAGTAACCCTGGGTAAATCATTTTATCTAATTTACCTCAGTTTCTTCATCTGTAAAATGAGCTGGAGAAAGACATGGAAAGCCATCCCAATATCTCCGTTATGAAGAGTTAGACACAACTGAAAGCAACCAAAGACAAGACAGGATTTCCATTCTGGAATCCCTTGAGCTACCTAGCCCCTTCCAACCCTAAGATTCAATGATTTTATAAACACCAGTGGAAGAATCATGTCCCCAGGCAGCAGCTACCTCAAGTGAAGGTACAGTGCCTACAAGGAGTTAATTTACCTTTGTAACCATAGCCTTCATCTCTTATCCTATTTCAGTGATGGAGACATCACAATCAGGCTGAAGTATATGCATTGGCCTTAGGAAGACATTCTAATTTCATGAGGAGGGAAGTAGTGTCCAGAAAAGATTAGCATAAAGGTAGAAATAGGTAAATAGAAAAAATGAAAGCCAGGTAGATAGTTGTTGTAGTAATCCAGTTTCCAAAAGAAGGTGATGAAGACCTGGTCTAGGGAGGGTCTAGACAGGAAAGAAAATGATGAGAAAAGGTAAAATAATCATTTTGCAATGAGTAATTTTCAGGGAATTCACAAATAAGCTTAGTAAATGAAAATACTAGCTACTAAAGTATTTTCTCAATGCACAAAGAAAGTGCTCACTGTAGGCATATTTTGATCATGGAAAATCATGCGGAGCACTACAGTTAAACAATATATTCAAACAATAGAAACAATAGATGAAATGTCATGAAGTAATGGGAAAAAAATTGATCTTAACCACATTGAATTCTTATTCCAAAATAGCAGAGAAAACTGGCATCCAAGGCTTATTCCATACAATCCTAATTAGGATTTTTGGACCACAAGTGGTTTCATAGAGGTAAAACTTTCAGTGAGGAAGTGCCCCCTACCAATTCAGTTACCACAAGCAACCTAGGATGTCATTAAATGACTTTTCCAGAATCACCCAATCACCATCTGTCAGAGTTCTGACTTGAGTGCCCAACCTACCTCCTCAAAAACCAACTCTATCCATTAAAAACATGCTGCTTATCAAAAATTTCTTGATAAAATCCTCAGATTTCAGGGACAGCTAGGATTCCAAATTTTTCTCCCTCTCTTCTCTCATTCTCTCTCCTAGACAGCAAGTTAATCCCATAAATATTAAACATGTATAATTATTCTACATATAGTTCCAAATTTATCATGTAGTACAAGAAAAAGCAAATCAAAAAGGGAAGAAAATTAAAAAAAAAAACCCAAACAAACAAAAAGCAAGCAAACAATTAAAAAGTTGAACAAACAATTTATGATCCACATTCAGTCCCCACAGTCCTCTTTCTGGGTGCAGATGGCTCTCTCCATCACAAGACTATTGGAATCTATAGTTATATGAAAAAAAAATGCTCTAAGTCACTATTGATTAGAGAAATGTGAATTAAAACAACTCCGAGATACCTCACAACTCTCAGATTGGCTAAGATGACAGGAGAAGATAATGATCAATGTTGGAGGGGATGTGGGAAAATTGGAACACTAATACTTTGTTGGTGGAATTGTGAACTGATGCAACCATTCTGGAGAACAATCTGGTACTATGCCCAAAGGGCTATAAAACGTGCGTACCCTTTGATCCAGCAGTGCCATTATTGGGTCTATCCCAAGGAAATTATAAAGGAAGGAAAAAGACCCACATGTGCAAAAATGTTTGTAGCAGTTCTTTTTGTGGTAGCAAAGAATTAGAAAAGGAGTGCATGCCCATCAATGGGAGAATGGCTGAACAATTAAAAAATGATGAAAAGTTGATTTTACAAAGGCCTAGATAAATTTGCATGAACTGATGCTGAGCAAAACAAGCAGAACCAGGAATTCATTGTACACAATAACAGCAAAAATGTGTGAGCATCAACTATGAAAGATCAACAGTGGTTCAGTGATTCAAAGCAATCCCAATAGACTTTCGACAGAAAGTGCCCTCTGTATCCAGAAAAAGAACTAAGGAGACTGAATGTAAATCAATAATCTTATGTTCACTTCTTTTTCTGTTTTTTTTTATTTTTCCCATGATTTTTCATTTTTGCTCTGATTTTACTCTCCCAACATGATTCACAAAGCAATGCGTGTTAAAAATAAAAAATTAAATTAAAAAACAAGTCTATTGAAATGGCTTGAATCATCTGATTCTTGAAAAGAACCACGTCCATCAGAATTGATCATCACATAATTTTGTTGCTATGTACAATGTTCTTTTGGTTCTATTCACTTCACTTAGCATCAGTTCATGTAAGTCTCTCCAAGCCTCTCTGAAATCATCTTCCTGATCATTTCTTATAGAAACATAATATTCCATAACATTCCTATACCATAACTTATTCAGCCATTCTCCAGTTGATGGGCATCCACTCAGTTTCCACTTCTTTGCCACTACAAAAAGAGCTGCCACAAACATTTTTGCACACATGAGTCCTTTTCCCTTTTTTATAATCTCTTTGGGGATATAGGCCCAGTAGAGACATTGCTGGATCAAAGGGTATGCACCCTCAACTACCTTTCTATGTATAATGAAGCAGGGTTCTTTCATATGCCTAATTACACACAAAAAAAGAGGATTAATAAATAACAAGGGATAAACTAAAAAATTATAGCCACATGAGGATATTTATTTCTTCATGAAATATAACTAACATAAATAAGAAAGTAATATCAAATAGTCAAGGATTCTAAACTTCTAAGTGGACTTTAAAAGTCACTTCAATGAATCCAGGAGAAAAGAGATAAAGAAGAACCCAGCTCTTGATGGGATGCTTCACAGGCATAGAGAAGAGCTGGGTGAACAAAAGTGAAGGCTGAGGTAGTTGCCACAAATAAAAAAAGACCAGGCTCCTAGGAGAAGGCTGCTTGGACAGATAAAGTACAAAGTACAGCTAGCCAAAAGTCACATCCCTATAACCCTCTGCATCCAAACTACAGACCCCAGGGTAGATAATGCTATGATTCTTTTCTTCTCTTGGTCTTCCTCTTTGAAGGCTGCAACCTTTCCTCCTTGAACTTGGAACAACTACCTCTTTTTGTCTTAATTTTTACTTCATTTTTTAATAAACAGGGTTAATCATAGATTGTTGCTACTCTAAGGAAATTCACAGTAATAAAGTGATAGCTGAATGGGGAATATCCCTGGAGAAGAGAAATAAAGAAATCTCTAGTGTTTTTTCAGATTCTCATCTCTGGATAGGGACTTAAAGTTATAAAGCATATAGGGAGAATTATAAATGCTTTGATGCAAAAACTGAAAAGGAGGGCTTATAGTGGGAAATCCATGTAAACATTGAATCAACATCAGAGTAAAGGAGGCAAATAGAAATGATTAATTACCTAACTCAACATGCAATAGCAGGCACTGTTAACATAGTATTTGGCACATAATAAGTATTTAATAAATGCTTGTTGATTGATTGATTGATCACTATACATCCACTCAAGGCCCATTCACTCACTTTTCTTTTTGGTACTATTGTTGATACATTCAAAACAAATAGTAGGACAAAATCAGCCAAGATTGTCATGAATTGTGGCAGATCAGAAAATAAGCATATGGAGGCTGTTCAGGACATAAGGCTAAAAGCACAATGCCAACCTCACTTTAGTTTGGGATTTTGGTGGTATAGGTAAAATGGTACTCCAAAGTACAACTGATGAAATTTTCAATAGAAGAATGGGAAGAAACAAGTAATTATTAAGTACCTTCTAAGTGTTTTACAAATATTATTTCATTTGATGCTAATAACTACCCTGGAAAGTATTATTATCATCATTTTGTAGTTAAGAAAATTGAGGATGACAGATATTATGTGGCTTGCCTGTGATCACTAAATCCTGATTTGAATTTGGGTCTTCCAACTCCAGGCTCAGAATTTTATATACTAATCTATCTAGCTGCCCCACTGGCAAGAAATACCTGTCATGGAGAAGATACCAAATTCACAGAGCACCCATATAAAATGGAGACACACCTTTATAATATGACACATTAGCAGGACATAATTAATGTAGTACTGAGTTCATGAACATTATGGGAACAACACTAGGAAAGGCACTCATCATTCAATATGTGCATTCTATCTATAAATATAAATACTATATGAAACTTGTGAACAAAAAAAACCTGTAATGAGGAGAGAGGGAAGATATCATGTTTAGATTTGGTGATCACTGAATAAATTGGCCAAGTAAAATTTATGGATTCGTATATTAGAAACAATCACAGGTACCCCACAAGTCAGCAAAACAAAGAGGCAATGAGATATAACACAAAAACACCAAGACTTGGCAACTATGAGAGATCTTGGATAAGCAATTGGTCCTCTCTGAACTTCAATTTCCTCATCTATCCTGAAAGTCCCACAAAGCTGTTCTAGTTATCTCTATTCTTGCTCCTGTATTATCAAAGCTAAGTTATAAAAGCCAGAAAGAAAGAAAGAAAGAAAGAAAGAAAGAAAGAAAGAAAGAAAGAAAGAAAGAAAGAAGAAGAAAGAAAGAAAGAAAGAAAGAAAGAAAGAAAGAAAGAAAGAAAGAAAGAAAGAAAGAAAGAAAGAAAGAAAGAAAGAAAGAAAGAGAGAGAGAAGAGAGAGAGAGAGAGAGAGAGAAAGAAAGAAAGAAAGAGAGAGAGAAAGAAAGAGAGAAAGAGAGGAAGGAAGGAAGGAAGGAAGGAAGGAAGGAAGGAAGGAAGGAAGGAAGGAAGGAAGGAAGGAAGGAAGGAAGGAAGGAAGGAAGGAAGGAAGGAAGGAAGGAAGGAAGGAAGGAAGGAAGGAAGGAAGGAAGGAAGGAAGGAAGGAAGGAAGGAAGGAAGAAGAAAGAAAGAAGAAAGAAAGAAAGAAAGAAAGAAAGAAAGAAAGAAAGAAAGAAAGAAAGAAAGAAAGAAAGAAAGAAAGAAAGAAAGAAAGAAAGAAAGAAAGAAAGAAAGAAAGAAAGAAAGAAAAAGAAAGAAAGAAAGAAAAGCATGTTGGCATTTTCCTTCCTTAACAAAAAGTTTCTAACCACATGGGCCTATGATTTTTACCTTTACAATAAAAAATTCTGATCTTTTTGTTTTGTATAAAAATATTTTAAAGTGTTATATTAATATGTCATTATGACCATGCATTAGTCTCTACCATTCCAATTTGCCATGTTCTTATGACCAATTTGGACACTCAGCTTGGAAATTAACTAGACTTGAGATGAGTAGAAAAGGAACAAATTGTAATGGTGAAAATTCATAGACTCTGATAATTTATATTCATATAGCACTTTACAAAGTTCTTTCACCCAGATCATAGAAATTTAGTAGCTTTTTCTTTCAGAGATAAATGACTCAAAGGTAAAGCACTTGTTTTTAAGCTTGTAATAAAAAAAAAAAACTGAAAGGAAGAAGTCCTATAGACTATGTGATTTAATGCAGCCATTTTTCAGTTAAGGTAACTAAGAGCTAGAGGAATTGAATGATTTGTCCAAGGTCACACACACAATTAGATAATATGGATGCATGACTAATTAGAAGTCTGTCTCCTGCACAATTTCCTTGCCTCCACTGTACCATATATCACTTCCAATTACCCAATGATCACCCAGTGCCTCTGACTGTTCTCCAAGCTTAGGGGATTGGATAGTCTCCAAAATGCATATCACAAAGTACTTATTTCTTAGTAGCTCGAAGGAAATTTAATCTATAAAGCTCTAACACACCTAAAACTTATTTTGGAGATGTTGAGTAAAACTGGCAAAAAAGACTCAAAGTGTCTTGTAAACCATATATAAAGCTTTCAGGTCAGTTTTCTTTGGTAGAGAGAGGTGATTTGGGGTCAAACATAAACAAATCTGAACCTCAAAGGGTTCAAATCTTATTACACTACTTACATATGGCTTTTAAACTTGGCAAGGAGCCTCTTTATCTTTCTGGGGACTTAGTTAAATAGAATATAGAGGTCAAATGGAAGTGATTTGTACTCATTAGTTTTCAAGAGCCTGCTGAGAGCTATGGCGTCAGTAAATTGGGGAAATTCCAAATTTCTCAGTGCCTAGTTTTTAACTAAGCCTTTTCTTATCAGGTACCTCTTCTCTCTTCTACCCAGCAACACTTCTTGGCCAAACAGTTTCCTCTCCATTGGAGTTTGAAAGGCACTGGGAAGGTCCCTCCCATCCTCTCAAAATATCTCCCAGCATATCAACTAAAGAGAATTTCATTTATAGAGACTGAAGTACCCCTTTGAAAATCCAAACCTGCTACAACTCATTTAGATGTTATCATTCATTCACCTGTTAGTGTGAATTAATTTATCATATCTTAGTTTATCTTATCTGATATTTAACCTCTTCTACATTTTATCATATTTTAGTTTATCATATTTTCCTCTTCCTTCATTAATAGCATTCAATCATTAAAAGGTAAAAAGAAGATGATTTCTATAGCGAAAGGAGCGGACAGGACACTCCTGGCTTAATTATTGCTGAATGAACAAATGAACCAATCAAGTATCTTAGTTAATATAACTGAGGTTTAGACAGAGAGGAACCATGAAGCAAGAATATGATGAAAAAAAAAAAAAAAAAAGCTGAGAAGAGGAAATCTAAGATACATGTTTTTCTTTCTTCATAGTTTTTTCAAGAGCTGATCCCAAAAGTCATTTCTCTCCTTTTTTCTCTCCAAGTTTTAAGAAAAAAATTCAATTAAACTCAATCTTTCTTTTTGTTTTCTAATTTCATTTTTATTGTGAATTTAATAAACAAAAGTTTTTCAACATATTAGAAAAAATAGAGATTGTAGACATAGTATATATATAGATATATATGATAAAGATATGTATCTGTGTTAAATACATATAGCCTATATCTATAAATATATAAATATCTATATGTATAGAGATATATCTATCTAGAGATATATCTATCTCTATAGAAATATCTATGTCTATTAAAATATATAGCATATGTCTATATAGAGATATATAAATACACAAAGTATATATCTATATGTAGTATACATATATACTATATACACTATATACAATACTGTACATATTATATATACTACATATTTTACATAGATAACTATAGAATTTTAGCTTTATAAAGAGAGATACTATACATATTTGATAAAAATATCAATATGTAAACATATATACTATAAAAATGATATATGCTTTATATAATTTTATAGATATAGTACACATATACACAACCATGAACATCATTTTCCCTGACTTCATCTTCCTCAATGTGTCCGAGGCAACAGGATACTACCCCTCCTCCAACCCCATCCTCCCAGAGCGTTAATGAGGGAAAACAAAGAAGTTCGTAAAAACACTGAATCCTCCTTTTTCTCCTTCAGTTGTTTTTCCACAAAAGCATTCAAAATAAGAGCAAAGATTTTTCCCCCTGTGAGTAGCCTTCTTTCTCCCATCTCTCAAGCAGAGTTGACCTTACACTAAACAAATAAAGGATGTTTGGTCTCTTTTTGATTTATTTCAGAGAGATGAGAAAAGAGAAACTAGTGGAAACCATCCCCTTTAAAAAAAAAAAGTTATTGCTACTCTTCTTTTTTTTATATTACAGTCATTTTTGTATATCCACCCCACCATGATAAACTGAAACCTCCTTCTTTGTAACAAAGAAAAACAATTGATACAGTGATCATATATGGCAAAACATGAAACATTATCAAAGGCTATATACAATGTCTCTGAAGTCCCTATATCTCTTGCAAGAAGATAGGTATGTTTTATTCCCTATTCTCAGAGACCATTTTCATCTCTTATTGAAGGGGAATCCAGATATCAAGCTGGAAGCCGAGCTGATTTAGTCAATGATATCTTCAATGCACAATGACATGATCATCTAAGAATATAGACATATTAATTATGGCTACATTGCAATCTAATCCATGTATCAGAGTACTCAGCATGCAGATGCTTCAAGAAGCTCTCCTTACGTTATCCTAAGGCTTCACTTTGCCAAATTTTTTTTTTTTTTACTAAAAGTAAATCAAGGGATAAAGGAAGGAAAAGGGGGAAGTGGAGGTGAAGAGGTTAAGAGATGCAGGAATAGATAATGAGATTTCTGATCAAGCCTAGGATGGACTAAAATCTAAAATGGTAAACTGAAGAATGGGGATAGGGAGGAAGACATGAAAGTAATCCTCAAATATTTGAAAAATTCTCACATGGAAGATTAGAATTTCAGATGTTCTCCTTGAACAGAGATTAGGACTCAAATCAATGAAGAGCAGTTACAGGGAAACAGATTTCAATTCAGTATAAAGCAAATATTCCTAATAATTCTATCTGTCCAAAAATTTTTAAAAAATTGAATAGGCTGCTTTGTGAAGTAGTTAGTACTTGTCACTGTAGTTATTCAAGTAGAATTTGGGTGACTACTTTGTTGAGAGCATGATACACAGGAGTCATGCTCCTGGTATGAGAGAAAAGAGGCCCCAGAACGGGAGGTGGGGGACAGGAAGAAATCTTGATAAACACTATGCCCTAGCCCTGCTTAGTAATTAGTAGTATTAATAGAGTGGATTCCATACATTTTCGCATAAGAAAAAAGTAACTTGGTGAAATGTTATTGCTGACTTTCAATGCCAAATAAAACTACTCATCAGTCTCCTTAGGACTCACTGTCCTTACATGGGAATGATTGGGCCTGTCCATTCCTTTTGTCACTTGAAAGACAACCCTACATCAAGGACCTCTTCCTACAGGGTGGTGAAGGCCTAAGGTCCTAATGAGCCATACATAAACAGACCCTACAATAGCATGGGCTCCCAAGGAGGAAAAACAGTCCTTCATTAATTCTTTCCCCTCTCTGCCAGCCTTGGTCACTCTCCCTGTCACTCACCCAAATTCATTTCCTGATACAAGAACAAAAAGGAAGAGTAGATTATCCCAAAGGATCTGGGGTGCCAGTGGACACAAATCTTTCTGAAAAGAGAGCAGAACTCCAGCTAGCAGCTGTCAACTCTGAATCATTCTTCAAGTAACCCATGATCTTCAAAGGACATGCATTTCTCTTTCTTTCTTTCTGTTATATCTCTCTCTCTCCCTCTTTCTCTCTCTTCTCCCTCTCTCTCCTCTCTCTCTTCTCTCTCCTCTCTCTCTCTCCTCTCTCTCCCCTCTCTCCCCCTCTTCTTTCTCTGTCTCTCTCTGTGTGGGTCTCTCTCTCCCCTTCTCTCCCCCTTCTTTTTTTCTGTCTCTCTCTATGTCTATGTCTGTCTCTCTCCTCCCTTTCTCTGTCTCTGCCTGTGTGTGTGTGTGTGTGTGTGTGTGTGTGTGTGTGTGTGTCTGTATCTTTCTTTGTCTCTGTCTCCCTCCCCCTCCTCTGTCTCTCTTGCCTTTCTGTCTTTGGCTTTATTTCTCTTTCCCCCGGCTCTGACCTTGTTTCTCATTCCTTCTTCTTTCTCTCTTCTCTCTCTCTAACTTCTGTCTTTCTCCTCATTCTCCACCCCCCCCACCTCCTCAATATATGCATATGAAACCCTGGATTCCTGTGCTCCCTAACCAGCTAGCATTGATATGGAAATACTAGACTCCAGCAGATACTATCCCAGAATTCCCCAGTTTAGTGAGATCTCTTTGAAAACCTGACTTTTAAAGTTTCTCTTGAGAGAAAGCCAAAAGATAAGAGCTAGTTCCTCCATCTTGAACATTACAAGTACCACTGGCAAGGTCACAACTTTTCTGATTTCTATACTAACTCCCCAGCCCCGCTACTCTGAGACTGTGGTGGACTGTGACAGGACTATGACACTCAGTCATACACACATAATGTGTACCCTAATGAAATGCTCCCTTCTTACTGTGAAACAGCTAAATATCAAAGTGTCTATAAGACTTGAGTTCCAATCTAGCTGGGACCATACACATCGCTTAACTTTTTCTGCCTGTTTCCTCAACTGTAAAATGGAGATAATAGAAGATCTCCCAGGGTAGTTGTGAGAATAAAATGAGAAAACATAAAACATTTAACAGGGTGTCCAAAACATAGTAGGGATTAAACAAAGGTTGGTCCCTTCCCTCCCTCTTTTCCCACCAACAGTCTCCACCCTAACTCTGGGCTTTGTTGGAGGAGGAAGAAGCTGGAGAGAGAAATCTAACCTTTCCTTGTTCTCCTGGATTTGGCCTGTGACCTATTTACCTTTCAGTATATCCCTTCCCCGCTATCATGTGTGTCAGGTCTGATAAATAAGGAAATCGGGCAGCTATCAAAGCTCCCCCTCTCCTCTTCCTTCCCCCCCCCCCACCTTATTGAAGATTTGCAAAGAAGTTTTGACTCGTATAGGGAAACAGAGGCTACAGATACCCAATTCAGCTTAGGAAGGGAAGAATAGACATTGACCCCATCTGGAAATCCCCTGTGCAAGACAGGCATATTCAAATCACACAAGAGCAAGCATAAGTTCTTGATAAATGGGAGGCTCTCTGAAGAGACATACATTAGACACATGCAGGCGCAATACCGATAGGATGATTAAGAAGATTTTCCTGATGGTGTGTTCCTTATGCTTCTTTATTTCCTTATGCTTGTGCCCCAATTTCTTCTTTCCCATGAGGCCTAAGCCTCAGCATGCCTGTTGTCTTGTGATCACTGAAATCCTCCTTTTTTTGTACACGCTCATGACACACCACACAGAGAGGGGAGAGGGAGAGGGAAAGAGAGGGAGGAGAGGAGAAGGGAGGAAAGATGGGAGGGGAGATGGCAGGGAAGGTGATGAAAAGGGATGATAGGGATGGGAAGGGAAAGGAGGGGAGGGATAAAAGGAAGAAAGGGGAGAAGAAGAGAGGAGGGTAAAAGGGGAAGAGAGGAGAAGAAGAGCAGCAAGTCTCTAGGCTTCAAGCTGCCCACATACAAAGTACTACAAAGTAATTTCAAAAGGAGAACACTAGATTGTATTCCCCTAATGGGGGGATAATAAACTCCCTTAGGAGAGGAGAGAAGAGAAGAGAAGAGGGCAGAAGAGAGGAGGGGAGAAGAGAGGATAGAACAGAGAATGAGAGACAGAGACCTAGATAGAGATAAAGAGAGGCAAAGAGGACACTGTCCCTAATTGGAGGTCAGAGAGATGCTCCCAAAACATCCATTTAAAAAGAGTCTAGGACAAGGCATCTCTTCATTTTCCAGTGGGTTATCCTCTTTTGACTTCACCATATCACCCCACTTTTTCATGTCAGCCTCCTTTTATGGGTTGTCTTTTCCCATTAGATGGTAAGCATCTTGAGGGCAGAGACTGTCTTTTACATTTCTGTACCCCCAATATGTGGCACATAGTAGGTGCTTAATATTTACTGATGCACTAACAAATTGTGAAGACCTTAAGAGGTCAATCAGACTTCAAATTTTGTCCTAAAAAGCTGGAGAGAGCCTCTGAAGCCTCCCAGAACTTAACACAGTGCCTGGCACATGATAGATACTTAATAACATCAATTGGATTCTTGAGCTTTGGAGTGATATGGTCAGATTTGTGCTTTAGGAATACCAATTTAGCAGCTGTCTGGACAATTCAAATGTTAGTCAAGCAGGCCAGTAGGGGATGAAATGAGGGTGAACTGGAGCACAGAATGAGTAAGTGAGGGACAAGGGATATGTGACTGACTCAAAGTAGCACCAGTCAGCTATAGAATGGCTCATCTGTGATAGAAACATAGACTTCCATTCCCTACTCAGTTGACAGCCTCATTTTTAAGTGAACAGTCTAGACCAGTGAAGGTGAAGTGAGGAGAGGAAACAATAAGGGCCTGTGTTCTAGCCTAAGGCTAAGAATGATAAGGATCTCTGAATAGCCTTAATAAAGCCCTAGAGTTTGGTTAACTGGAAAAAATAGCCTTAAACCAGGGTCAGAAATTGCAGCTCCTGAATTTCAGGTTCAAAGCAATGAGCCAAAGGACAGAATTTTCTCCCTGGCGTTTCTTTGCACAGAGGAATCATGTGGGCCCCAACCTGGGAGCCTCTATGAGGGAATAACTCAACCCTTTCTACCTGTATCCCACTCTCAGGCAGCAGCAGCATCCCCCCGCCCTGTTTTCAGAGAATTATTGAATGCTGCCTGCCAGCTAGAGCTCACCAGATTCACTCTCTGTCTTCTGTTCCCTCTCTGAGGGAAACAAAAAAAGAAAGAATTGTTCTTCTTCCAAAATAAGCTCATTTCTGTAATTCCAGAATTAACACCAGCCACCCAAGTGTGTTGGTGTCAGTGAGCAGCGTGAGCTTTCTTTCAGGTATGAAGCCAAGGGGGATGGAGCCAAGATGGCAGAGGAAAGGCAGGAACTCATCCAACCTCTCCCCCAAACTGCTCCAAATTCCTCCGAGTAATGACTAAACAAATTCTAGAGCCTCAGAACACCCAGAAAGATGGAGTAGAACATTTCCCAGAAATGAGGGCAAGGATCTTCCTTACCTTGAAGAAAGACAATTGAGCCTACGAACTGAAGAATGATGGGAAGATCTGATTTGTTTTTTCATGGAATAGATACTTCCTGGGAGTACACTAGGGGAAAGGGAGTGAAAGGCCACTATATGGTGTTAATGAGACTAAAGTCAGCGTGCTTATGGCACCCTGCCCCCACTCAACTAATGAGCTTAGCCCACTTTGAACTACTGCTTCCCAGTCACAAATGGTAACTGTAATGTCTGGGCTAGCTTTCTTTCTTTCTTTTTTTTTTTAATTTTATAATTATAAAAATTTTTGACAGTATATATGCATGAGTAATTTTTTTATAACATTATCCCTTGTATTCATTTTTCCAAATTTTCCCCTCCCTCCCCTAGTTGACAGGCAATCCCATACATTTTACATGTGTTACAGTATAACCTAGATACAATATATGTGTGTAAATCCAATTTTCTTGTTGCACGTTAAGTATTAGATTCTGAAGGTATAAGTAACCAGGGTAGATAGACAGTAGTGCTAACAGTTTACATTCACTTCCCAGTGTTCCTTCTCTGGGTGTAGTTATTTCTGTCCATCCTTGATCAACTGGAAGTGAGTTGGATCTTCTTTATGTTGAAGATTTCCACTTCCATCAGAATACATCCTCATACAGTATCGTTGTTGAAGTGTATAATAATCTTCTGGTTCTTTTCATTTCACTCAGCATCAGTTGATGTAAGTCTTTCCAAACCTCTCTGTATTCCTCCTGCTGGTCATTTCTTACAGAGCAATAATATTCCATAAACTTCATATACCATAATTTACCCAACCATTCTCCAATTGATGGGCTTCCATTCATCTTACAGTTTTGGGCTAGCTTTCTTAAGGATCTCTCTGGAGTCTGAGATCGAGCTCAAGCACACTCTCACTCAAGTCTCTCTCCAGTCTGCTTATTTCAAGTCCTCTTAGCCCTTATGTACCTTAGTACAATTATATCACTACAGCACATTGAGCATGTGTCAACTGTAGAACCATTACATCTCCATATTAAGTATATGTGAACTAGAGAACTGTCATCTCATCAATCACACTGAGTTAACACCCTGCTGTAAGTATCCTTGCTCAAGTATACTTTCCCAGAGTTCCAGCCCTCTACAATACATTTCACCAAATCCAGACAGCTTATACACCTGTGTCATATTATAAAGGGGAAAGGGTGACTTAGTGTGACCTATCTGCTTTACTGATGAAAACCTTAAAGATTCTCTTACTATGTGAAGGACAGAACATCAAATGGCAACAGTGTGCTCAGGGGAGGCTAGAGGAGTTTACCTATATGCTATACTATAGAACTCACTTCTCTCTTTTTTTCCTCTGGGCCTTTTTTCTGATAGTCTATCTTCATTTTATGTGAATGTTTACCCTCCTTTTTGACAGTCTTCCTGCTGCTATGAAATCCATTTAGTTCACTGGACATTTATCAGTGACCAACTCTGAGCTGAGAGGAGAGGCAGCAACATGCATAGAATCAGCCTCGGAGTCAGGAAACCCTGAGTTCAAGTTCTACCTTAAACACATATTGTCTGTGTGACTGGATAAGTCATTTTATCTTTCAGAACTCTAGGCAACTCTCTTAGGACCACTAAGTTGCTGACTAAGTACTAATCTACTTTGGTGGAATTTTTCCTCACCAAGGAAAAAAGGAAGGGAGGGAGAAAGGGAGAGAGAGAAAGAAAAGAAGGAAGGTTATGTTGTTGTTGCTGTTTGCTCTTCATTCTCAAAGAGGTCCGAGACATCAGGAAGGTGATGCCATGACTTGAAAATGAATTAATTCAAGTAAAAGAGGACAGTGCAAAATCACCAATCTCATTTTCTCTTCTGGAACCTTCTAAGTCCAGTGAAGGGTGGGAGGTAGGAAGGGAGAGAGGAGGGAAGGAAGGAAAGAAAGAAAGGAAGGAAAGGAAGAAAGGAAGGAAAGAAAGGAAGAAAAGAAGGAAGAAAAGGATGGAGGGAGAAAGGAAGGAAAGAAAGGAAAGAGGAAAGAGAAAGAAAAAAGAGAAGAGAGGAAAAGGAGGAAGAAGAAACAGAAACAGACAGAGAAGTCTAACTTGACTCCAACATAGTTTGTGTGAAGGTGAGCAGTAGTGTGAAATATCGAAAGACCATTTGCACCTACATTGCCGAGGGCCTTAAATGTTAGATAATTATATTTTATGCTGTAGGCAATAGGGAGCCACAGAAGTTTTGGGGGAGATGGCTAATGTCAAAGATAGCGTGGAGATTGTTGAGGTAGAAGAGTCACTCTAGTTGTCTCCAGACAGCTGAAGTTATCCTTCCCTGAACTGAGTCAGTTTGCACACTCCCTTATCAGTCTCCTGGTTTTGACACTGACAGTTTTCAGGTTTAGTTTTGTTTGCTGCTTCTTTCTCACTCGCATAGCTGTTACCTGAGATGTCTCCCTTCGTGAGGAACCTCATATTACCTCAGCAGAGGCTGTGTAACAGTGGCAGTTCAGGTTCTTTGTTATTTTGAAGTAACTAATTCCTCACTAGATCTGGAGCTGTCATTTTCATCATGCTGGGATAGCTTGGCACTCCCCTTCATCTCAAACAAAAGTCATCTGTCTTCTGTTCACCAGGACTGAGTTGTTTAGAATTCTACCCCATGGCCTCCCATTGCTTTGTGGGACAGGATTCTGACTTCTTCATTGGTTGCTTTTCTCCTGACTCTGTGAGGGCCCCCTCCAAAATTGTAGGACAATATAAACTCAAAAGGGACAGCTGAATACTATCCAATAAAAATAGTACAGGATTAGAAAAATCCCAAAATGTATCCATTTGGAAAATCTTTCTTCAAAGCTCATCTCAGATCCAACCTCTGAGGAGAAGGTGATCTTCATACATCAAAGTGGGTTTTTTTCCCCCTTCTCAAAAACTTTCAGAATATTTTGTTTCCTTTGGACCTATTACTCACATTCACATATTATATGACAGACACTATATAGTGTCCTTCTCCCCCTCTCCCAGTATCACTATGTAAACTTCTCTTATCTTTTGGTCCTCAAACTTAGCATGGTACCTAGAAAATCTGTGCTTGCTAAATTGAATTAAATAGCTCAACAAGGAGAGTTAGTTCTGTCACTAACTAGCTGTGTGAACTTAAGTCAAATGATCATGAATTTAGCGGTAAAAGAGATCCCAGAAGCCACTAAATCCAATTTCCATTTTACAGATGGAGAAACGAAAGCACTTTAAGGTTCAAAGGTTTACCGAGGGTTACCCAGCAACTATTGGAGTCAAGAATTGAACTTAGTTCTTCCTAGCTCCAAGTCCAGTATTCTCTCTACTAGGGTATGCTAGCTCCTTCCACAAAACTCACCAATCATCTAATGATGTGAACTTGGAGCTTACTCTCTTACCTTATGAGAAAAATCAATCTGACTACAACCAAGTCCCAGACTATCCTGTTTGTATAGTGAGATTTGTAAGGACAGAATCTTTATCTGCCTCCATTGTTTGTCCTTCCAATATCTTAAAACAACCTTTGAAATATTGATCTTTATCTGGAAGCTGGTCGGCCAGGTGCATTCCAACTGGTTCTTCCTTGATCCTTCCCTCTGAGCCACCGAATTCTGCCCTGAGTAACCCCCAAGGTTGTATTTCCCCTATAAAAGGTATACCCACGATGAATATCTTTGCTAAGTCCTTTCCTGGGCTTGTTACTCTTTCTCCCCCTCATAGATCCTTCCTTTTAAAGGCATCTTTCTCCTTTCTATTGCTAACTCTGGTTAGTCAGCTAACCTCCTCTATGGATCTAATCAATGAATCAATGGCATTTTCAGGCCTCATGGCATATTCCTTTAATGGATTATTTCAAACTCCTTTCCTGGATATCCCTATTGATCTCCCACATCGATTTCTTATTTGCCATTCCTGATGCCTATTTTACCTTTCCATTTTGTCTGTAATCTCTTCCCCTAAATAAACCTATTTTGGGGTAAAGAAATTGCCATTGTAAATTTATCGCATGTTTATTTCAAACTAGGAATTGCTACCCTAACCTTCTAGTACTCTGCTAGGTGATGGTTACTAGGAGCCACTGCACTAGAAATACAAAGACAAAAATCACGAAAGTTCCCCAGTTGCATGCTAGCCTTAAGAATGCAGGAACTTAGAATCCCAGAAACCTGAGTTTGAACATCCCCCCCCCCAGCACCGCCTAGAAGCTATGTGACCTTCATGAGTCAGTCAACACTGCTTACCTCAGTTTCCTCATCTGTAAAATGAACCAGAGAAAGAAATGGCAAATCACTCCACTGTTTGCCTAGAAAACCCAAAATGGGATTATAAAGAATTGGATACAACTGAAATACTGAACAACAGCATCAACAACACCTTGCAAGGTCTTTATAAGGATCAAATCATATTACATAATGTACAAGTTACTTTGCAGACCCTGAAGTATTGTATTAGTGTTAGCAGTTATTAGTATTATTAGTTATTAGTATTACCCAGCCATCTGCCAATTTCCTAGAATATAATTCTAAATAGGAACACAGGCAAGCCACCAGATACATAGCTAGAAAATGTTTCAGCCCAGATTTTAACCCAGTTTTCCTGACTCTAGGCCCAGCACTTTATCCATTGAACTGCCTACCTACCTTGAGAGATAAATATAAGGCAGGTTAAGTGACTTGTCCAAGGTCACATAGCTAGTGACAAGTATCAGAGGGACAATTTGAAGTCAAGTTATCCTGATTCTAAGTCTACCATTCTATCAACCATGCTATTGAACTGGCCTATTAATTTAATTAGTTAATTGATATTAATTTATTAATATTTAATGTGATCATAAGGTAAACTGGCTATGTCCAAATGTACATTAACAGCTTCCTGGGACACACCTACCCATGCTTAGTGAAAGTCCCAAGTGAATTTTTTAGATCAATGGGAGAGATCATTATGTCATCAGATCACAGTCCAGATCTGAAAGGGGCCTCAGGGGGTCATCTGGTGAAAGGCCCTCATTTCAAGGTTGAGAAATTTAACACCAGGAAGGTTTAAATTACTTGCCAAGGTCACACATAGCAATTTTGAGAATCAGAAAAAAAGTACTAATAAAATGGGGCTTAGATTTACCTTTCTGGAGAACAATTTGGAATTGTGCCCAAAAGACTATCAAACTGTGCATACCCTTTGATCCAGCAGTGTCATTATGGAGCCTGTATCCCAAAGAGATCATAAGAAACAGAAAGGACCCACATGTTTGTGGCAGCCCTTTTTGTAGTGGCAAGAAATCAGAAACTGAGTGGATGCCCATCAGTTGTGGAATAGATGAATAAATTGTGGTATATGAATGTTATGGAATATTATTGTTCTGTAAGAAATGACCAACAGGATGATTTCAGAGAGGTGTGGAGAGACTAACATGAACTGATGCTGAGTGAAATGAGCAGAACCAAGAGAACTTTTTTTATTATTATTATAACTTTTTTATTGACAGTACATATGCCTGGATAATTTTTTGCAACATGATCCCTTGCACTCACTTCTGTTTTGACTTTTCCCTTCCCTCCCTCCACTCCCTCCCCTAGATAGCAGGCAGTCCCATACATGTTAAATGTGTTATAGTATATCCTAGATACAATATATATGTGCAGAACCGAATTTCTTGTTACACAGGAAGAATTGGACTCAGAAGGTAAAAATAACCTGGGAAGAAAAACAAAAATGCAAACAGTTCACATTCATTTCCCAGTGTTCCTTCTCTGGATGTAGCTGATTCTGTCCATCATTGATCAATTGATCTGAGTTAGATCTTCTCTATGTTGAAGATATCCACTTCCATCAGAATACATCCTCATACAGTATTGTTGTTGAAGTGTACAATGATATCCTGGTTCTATTCATTTCACTCAGCATCAGTTGATGTAAGTCTCTCCAGCCTCTCTGTATTCATCCTGTTGGTCATTTCTTACAGAACAATAATATTCCATAACATTCATATACCACAATTTACCCAGCCATTCTCCAAATGATGGGCAGCCATTCAATTTCCAATTTCTGGCCACTACAAAAAGGGCTGCCACAAACATTAAGCCCAGTAAGTAACACTGCTGGATCAAAGGGTATGCACAGTTTGATAACTTTTTGGGCATAGTTCCAAATTGCTCTCCAGAATGGCTGGATTCATTCACATCTCCACCAACAATGCATCAGTGTCCCAGTTTTCCCACATCCCCTCCAACATTCATTGTTATTAAGATTATTCATCTTAGCCAATCTGAAAAGTGTGTAGTGGTATCTCAGAGTTGTCTTAATTTTCATTTCTCTGATCCAAGAGAACTTTGTATACAGTATCAGCAAGATTATGTGATGATCAACCATGATGAACTTGGCTCTATTCTTTTTTTATTAATTTTAAATTTTTTGACAGCATATATGAATGAGTAATTTTTTTATAACATTATCCCTTGTATTCATTTTTCCAAATTATCCCCTCCTTCCCTCTACTCCCTCCCCTTGATGACAGGCAATCCCATACATTTTACATGTGTTACAGTATAACCTAGATGCAATATATGTGTGTAAATCCAATTTTCTTGTTGCACGGTAAGAACTGGATTCCGAAGGTATAATTAACCTGGGTAGAAAGACAGTAGTGCACACAGTTTACATTCAATTCCCAGTGTTACTTCTCTGGGTGTAGTTGTTTCTGTCCATCATTGATCAGCTGGAAGTGAGTTGGATCTTCTTTATGTTGAAGATATCCACTTCCATCAGAATATATCCTCATACAGTATTGTTGTTGAAGTATATAATGATCTTCTGGCTCTGCTCATTTCACTCAGCATCAGTTCATGCAAGTCTCTCCAGGCCTCTATGTATTCCTCCTGCTGGTCATTTCTTACAGAGCAATAATATTCCATAACATTCATATACCATAATTTACCCAACCATTCTCCAATTGATGGGCATCCGTTCATCTTCCAGTTTCTAGCCACTACGAAAAGAGCTGCCACAAACATTTTGGCAGGTCCCTTTCCCCTCTTTAGTATTTTTTTGGGATATAAACCCAGTAATAGCACTGCTGGATCAAAGGGTATGTACATGAACTTGGCTCTTTTCAACAATAGGTTGGTTCAAGGTAATTTCAATAGACTTGGGATGGAAAATTCCAATTACATCCAGAGAGAGAATTATGGAAAATGAATGTGGATCAGAGCATAGTGTTTTCACCTTTGTTGTTGTTTGCTTTTTTTCTCATAGTTTTTTCTTTTATGATCTTTTTTTTTTTTGCACAGCATGACAAATATGGAAATATGTCTAGAAGAATCATACATGTTTAACCTATATCAGATTGTTTGCTGTTTGAAAGAAGGGAGAGGAGAAAGGGGAGGGAAAAATATGGAACCCAAAGTTTTGCAAAGGTGAAAGTATTCAGAAAAATACTACTAAAAAAATTGGGGTTGTATTTTTCTAATATGCCTCGAGGAGACAGCACAGCATCAGAATGACCAAAAACCCATATATTAAGCACACTGGAGTTAGTGGAAACAAGGTAAAAGAATTAAGGGAAGTATTGGTCACATACTTTCAACCTAATTCTAAATATCTGAAAGTCTTTGGACACACATACAATAAGGAAAGGAGACAAAATTCTGTCATTTGCCCCTGGTCAGGGATTTGTAGTGCATCTTTTCTCTGCTCAGTTCTTAGGGAGAGGTAGGAAGAGAAGGGAAGGCTTTAATCTCTTTGTCCCCCTTGTCCTTCCTTTTCCCCCTCTCTTTCCTCCTTCCTCCTCCCTCCTTTCTTCCTCCTCTCTCTCCCTTCCCCCCATCTTTGATTTTCTTAGCCTTTTTTTAGGGCTTTCTGGTCCTGGAACCTATAGATAAAAAGTCCCTTCTCTTTTTTCCTTTCCCTATTCTACACCTCCTTTGCCTTACCAAGAATTTCAATATTCCTCAAACATTAGAAATAATCTAGGAGGGCCAAAACCCCATCCATTTCCTTACTGTGATCATAACTCCTAAGCATGGCTGTGCTGTGTAAGGATTAATTAGGATTTATTAAAGTTTCCCATGCAAAGATGTTCTCTGGTAGATTAGCATAGTTGCCTTTGAACTCAAGTTTCCCCAAAAATAATCCATATGTATTTTAATTCTGCATATTTGACAATATGTATTCATCCCTTTTTTCAAGGACAAAATTATTTCTGTAAGCCATTAGGCACAATCTGCTGAGATGCACAGTCATCAGATTCAGAAAGATTCTATGTTCATAAGGCTTTAGGAACGTGTGTACACACATGTTTATTGAAGGACATACCAGTTCCACTTGAAAATTTTTCAGCCATGTGTTACCACCCCATCTGTTTGGGCCTATTCCTAACCCCAACCTCTAGCTATTGCTCCCATCCTGCTCCTTCCTTCCTACTCACACATGGGATCACTAAGAATTTATATTATTTAATCTCAACTAGACATTCAACAGCAGTAAAACAAACATCTTCCTCCTACCTGCTCTATCAGCTATCTCAGCCTCTACAGAAACTATTCCAGATCTTCTCTTTTCTCCTTAAGCCTACTTAACTGAGGTGCTGTAGAGTTATATCTGATTAGCTTGTGAGATTCAATTGTTAAAACTTCAGTGTGAATGTTTATACTTCAGAAATCATCAAAAGCGACAAATCATAGTTGGCTTATTCTTTCATTGACTTTTAGATTTTAAAAAGTGATAGAGGAAATATTAATGATGTTATTTAAACTTTAAAGTATGACATGGAAAACTCCCAGAATTTCCCTTTTTTCTCTCCTCCTCACCATATAATTCAGACATCTACCTAATCTCCTACACTCCAAGCTAAATCAACCCCTTGGTCTTCTGATTCCCCCAACCTCTCTGGTCTTTTCTAGAAAAATTTCCCTATTATTTCCCCTTTCTTTCATTTTTCCCTATCTATTGGATCCAAAGGCAACTATCAGTGGAAATTATGCAGCTCAGAACATAACTTCAGCCTATTAATTTAGCACCTATTAAGTATTACCTTAATTCTACCATTAACTTATCTAAATCTAGGCATACTATTTATTATCAATAATGGCAGCCCAAGAGAAAGGGAAGGAAGACAAAGGAGCAGCTGAATCCAAGGAATTTTCTATATACCATCCTCCTGAAACTGAAATGTCCTACTGTTTCCTCTCCATTTGTCTAGTCCAATTCATCCTTCAAGTTTTATCTCAAGGGACTCAGTAGAGTATAAGGAAAATCACCAAACTCGGATGCACATCTGAGTTCAAATAGCAGTATCATCTGTGTGAACTAGTTTACTACATCGTTTAACTTTTCTAGTCTTGACTTATCCTCTATAAAAATGAAGGTATTGGCCAGTCTTCAACAAATCCCAAAACATAGATAAATTATCTAGGCAAGAACTCTCTATTTAATCAAAATTGCTGGGAAAACAGGAGAGTAATTTGGCACAGATTAGATTTTAATCAATGTTATAATATATAACAAACTCATTTTTAAATGATAATGTTAGACTATATGATCTCTGAGGTCCCTGACAGCCTTAGATTTAAGGTCCTTTTCCCATGAGCTGGATCCCATTTCTCTCCTCTTCCTCCTATATTGCTCACTGCCTTTTCTAGACATAACATTTAATATCTATATTACCATTGGGTGTTTGGATATATGTTGTTGTTCAACCATATCCAACTCTTCATGACCCAATTCGGGGTTTTCTTGGTAAAGATACTGGTATGGTTTGTCATTTCCTTCTCCAGTTCATTTTACAGATGAGGAAACTGAAGCAAACAGGATGAAGTGACTTGGCTGGATTACACAGTCAGTAAGTATCTAAGATCAGATTTGAACTCAGGAAGATGAGTCTTCTTGACTCCAGGTCCAGTACCTTATCCACTCTACCACCTAGGTACTATGTATTAAATGAGCTAAAGGGTCATTTTGGAATATGGGGAAACTCGGGTTTTGGTAAAGGCATTTCCCTTGAATTAGTCATGTTCTCTGGTCCCTTGATGAAGGGCATAATGCTTATTGAGATGATGCAACAGCTCCTGATTGGCCATTAGAGATGGGAGTTGCATCCGAGGTGATTGGACAAAGTTAGGAGGTACCACTTACTGGCTTGGTTACAAGAAGAACCGAGGAGAAATGGCTTTCTTTCTCCTTCAGAGAAGCAGGAGTACAGGGAATACATATTTATTAAGCCCCTAGTAGGTGGCAGGTATTGTGCTAAGCACCAAGACTCCCAATACAAGGGAGGATTCTTCCAACATTTTTTCCTTAGACCTCCATTATGAAGGAAGCCCTAAGATGTGGCCTTTCTCTGAGCTAAATCAATCCCTCTACAAGCCTCTAATTTCTCCAACCTCTCTGGTCTTTTCCAGAAGATTTTCCCCATTATTTCTCTTTTCTTTCATTTTTCCCTATGTACTGGATCCAAAGGCAACTTTCAGGGGAAACTAGGGAGGCTTTCACTCCCTTCCCCCCACAGCAACAATGGTATAATGAGACCACAGAGCTTGCCTACATACATAAGCCTGTGTGCTCTATTTCCTTCTGCTTTTTGTTCCTTTCCTGAGCAAAGGCCAATAACTGGCTAGTGATCCTGAGAAATGGATGTTTCCAATTCTGAGGGTAACCTCATGAATCTGAGATGTCAAGATTTTATGGGTCTAGTGCCATCTGCCCAGCAGGCAGTGATTAATTTGTGCACTAGTAGTGCTGCCAAGAGCCTGCTTTTGACCAAGAAAAGTACTAAGAAAACTAGGGATAAAGACCTTGTGAGTTGATCAGACAATGTGGGTTTTAGATGAAAGTGAAATCTTTACTTCATCAGGTCCACAAAGTTGTCTTTATCTTTGGGAGAAAGTATAATGTTTGTGATGGCTTAATTTATATTTCTGTATTTGTCTAAGCTTCCTTTGAGTCTTTGTGTTTCAAATATTTTTAGTAATGGAGGAAATTAACCCTTTTCCTCTACATAATATTCATATTGTGCATTACATGCCCGTCTAGAAGGAACTCTGTTACCCATTTTTAGGAAGATCCCAGAATTGAGTCCTACCTAAATTTGGTTTTAGAGATTTCCCAGAGATTACACTGGACTGGGGAGAATAAACCAAGGGATGCTAGAGCATCCTGACCTCACTATCTTAAGGGTCAGATCTACTTTAAGGATGAATGGAATCTCTGTTAGCTTAGAGCTAGAGTCCTTTTGGAAGAAGCATTCCCTGCCCTATCTTACATATCACACAATATAGAGAACTTAGCAGTTATCAAACAAACCCTTTTTTAAATAGCTGAGCAAACTGATAAAAGCCTATAAATTATCTAAAGTGACATAGGTAGTAACCAGCTAAGTTAAGATATGAATCCAGGTCCATTGACTCCATATTCAAAACTCTTTCCCTTTATTAATGTTGGATGAGACAAAATTAATTATTCAACTTTAAAATATAGCAGTAAGTTGAGTGCATGAATGTAATTTCAAATGGGTTTTTTAATGTCTTAAAAAAAAAGGGCACTGCTATCTAGTGACTTTTTATTTTACCTTTTATAGAGAAAGACCTTTTAAATGTTAAGCTATATTACAGGCACATGAAAACTTAAGTTGGAGTTGGTACAGGAAAACTTGGAATGCCAATTCTGAAAGGTGGCCAACTGTTAAACAGGGAAGATGCTTTAATACTTCTGGCAGCAGAGCACATCAAGGCAATTTGACTGAAAGAACCCGAGGCCCAAAGCCAACACACTCTCAAGTTCTAGGGCCAGTCACGTATTCAGTTTCTAATGACTGGATCAGGTATCCATATTTACCTCAATAATTCTTTTCCCCAGTTTACCAAATGAGGTAAATAATATCTTTCCCTCCCAAATTGATAACCATGTCAGAAGGAATTTTAAACTATCATAAGATTATTTGAAATACTATTTTAACTTTTATGTAATTTACTAGATTTTTAATATTTTAATTAGATCTTTCAATCAATGAAAGTCTGCTTTCTTTCTCTTCCACCTACATCTTCCTCCTCCTCCTCTTCCCCCACTAAGAAAGTAAGAAAAATAAAACACTTTTAAAAATGTGTATAGTCACATTGTGTATAGTCAAGATACATAAAGCGTCTAGCAGTACAGGAGTAAATTATTGCTTTAGCCTTATGCAGAAAAAAAAAGTCTCAATCTACACTCTGAATCTCTCAGCTTTGTCAGGAAGTATGAAACATGTTTATCATGAGTCCTCTGGAATTGTACTTGTTTATTATTTCAATCAGAATTCTTAAATCTTTCAAATTGCTTTTATGATATCGTTATTGTATAAACTGTTCTGGTACTAGTGTCTCTTCTTTGCATTACTTCATACAAGTCTTCCTAGGTCTCTCTGAAACCACCTCTTTCTTCATTTATTACAACATATTTGTATTCTATCACACATATATGCCGTAATTTGTTCAGTCATTCCTCAAGATGGAAACTCCTTCAATTTCCAATTTTTTGCCACTACAAATAGAATTACTAAACTTTTTTTGTACATATAAGTTCTTTTCCTATATCTTTGATCTCTTTAGAAATATGGATCTAGTAGCAGAATTTCTGGACCAATGCATATGCACAATTTAATAGTTTGGGAACATGATTCCAAATTGCTTTCCCAAATGACTGAACCAGTTCACAGATCCATTTGTATTAGTGTACCTGTTTTCCCATAGTCCCTCCAGCAATTGTCATTTTTTTCTTTGTCAACTTTGGCAATTCCCACAGTTATAAGGCAGAGCCAACGAGTTCTTCAAACTTGAATTTCAGTAATCATGAACAATTTAGGGCATTTTGGGCTTTCTTCCTCTGAAAATTACCTATTCATATCCTTTGACCATTTGTCAATTAATTAGTAGCTCTTATTCTGATAAATATGACTCAGTTCTCTTTCTAGCTTAGAAATGAGATCTTCATGGCAGCTAGATGGCACAGTGGATAGAGTACCAGCCCTGAAGTCAGGAGGACCCGAGTTCAAATCTGCAATATTTCCTAGCTGAGTGACCCTGGGCAAGTTACTTAATTCCAATCGTCTCAAAAAAAAAAAGGGAAAGAAAAAAAGAAAAAAGAAAGTAATGAGATCTTCACTAAAATCTTTGTAACAAAGGTTTTTCCCCCATTTATCTGCCACTCTTCTAATTTTAGCTATATTGTTTTTGCTCATGCAAAAAAAAAACTTAAATACTTATTAAGTTCCTACCATATGCCAATACTATGTTAAACATCAGAGATTCAAAAAGAAGCAAAAGACAATACTTAAGTAGTCTTTAAGTAGTTTATAAACTAATGGGGAGATAATATGTGAACAAATATATTCAAAGCAAGTCATAAATAAGATAAATAGGGAATATGTAATAGGGGAAGCACTAGAATTAAGAGGGGTTAGGAAAGGGTTTTCAGTAGAAGATGATATTTTCATTGTGATTTAAAGGAAGGCAGCAGGTGGAGCTCAGAAGGGAGAGTGTTCCAGACTGAAAAAAAAAAAGGCAAAAAAAAAAATGACTGGAGCCTTATTTTTGGAACTGCAAGGAGGTCATTGCCATTGAATTGGAAAGTATGTATAAGAAAAGGTATAAGACTAAAAAAGTAGGAAATGACTACATCATAAAGGACTTTGAATACCAAACAGAGGATAGAGTATAGAGAGACACAAAAGGACATCGTCCAGAACAGAGTTGTGAAGGACACCCACAGTTAGAGGCCGTGATCTAGAAGAGGATCCAGCAAAGGAAATAGGTCAGATAGAGTGGGAACCAGGAAATAATATGTCCTGAAAAACCTAAAGAATTCAAGGAGAGAATCATCAAATGCTGCAAAGAGGTCAAGGAAAATGAGGATTGAAAAAAGATCACTGCACTTGCCAACTAAGAGGTAATTGGTAAATTTGAGAGAGTCATTTTGGTGGAATTATTAAATTAGAAGACAAATGGGAAGAAATTGAGAGTGAGAGGAAAGTGGAGGCCCTATTAGAGATGAACTTTTCAAGTTAGCAGCAAAGCACAAGAAAAATATTAGATGATAGCAGAAATGGAACATTCTAGTGAGGGTTTTTTTTTCAGGATAGAAAAAATATGGGTGTGTTTGTGAGCAAGTAGACAGAATGTCTGAAAATAAGTGAAAGAATAGGAAGGACAGAGAATGTAGTCTTGTTGGAGGAGATAGGATATAATGACACCACTTGAACAAGCAGAGGGATTAGTCTTGGTAAGGAATAAGGTCATATCATCAAATGAGATGGGAGTAAAAGAGGAGATAGTGGCAAAAGGCAAATAAGTCATTTCTCTTAAGATTCTTGATTTTTTGTTCCTCCAAATTATTCTATTTTTTCCAACTCTGTAAGGCAATCTTTTAGTAGTTTAATTGTTACAGTATCAGATAAGTAAATTAATTTATATCATATTACCATGTTAAATATATTAATATTTATATTTTAATATGTTGGCTATCCTTGAACAATTAATATTTCTCCAATTATTTAAATCCATCTTAATTTGGGCAATGAGCATTTTACAGAAGTATTCATATAGTTCTTGTGTGTGTCTTGACAAGTAGTTTCTCAAATATTTTATAGTTTCTGTAGTTATTTTAAGTGAAATTTATCTCTTCTTGCTGAACTTTGTTGCTAATATATGGAAATGCTGAAAAAGATGTAGGTTGACTTTACAGCTTCTAACTTTAATAAATTTGCTAATTGTTTCAATTAAAAAAACCTAGAAAGTCAACTAAAAAACTAAGTAATTTGGATCATCTGTAAAAAGTGATGACTTTGTTTCCTCCTTGCCTATACTTATTCTACCTTAATATCTCTTTTTTTTTGTCTTATTACTATAGCTAGTTTTTCTAGCACAATATTAAATAATAAGGATGGTAATATCAATTTGATATATCCCTGACCTTATTGGAAATATCTCTAACATATTCCCATTACATATAATGTCTCTCATTTAGATTGTCACTTCTTACATTAACACAAGACCCATTTATTCTTCTGCTTTCTAATGCTTTTAAAAGAAATGTGTTTTATCTAGTAAAAAGCTGTAATGCATCTATTTATATAACTGTATGATTTTTATTATTAAGATAGTTGATTAAGTTTGTAGTTTTTATATTATTGAATTAGTCTTACATTCATGGCATAAATTTGACCTGATCATAGTATATACTATTTTGACATACAACTATATTCGCCTAATTAATATTTTACCTAAATTTCTTCCATTTATATTCATTAAAGATATAGACTTTCTTTCTCATTTTTACTCTATCTGGGTTAAATATCAAGATATTTGTATCATAAAAAGAATCCAGTAGGATCCTTTCTTTTCTCTTTTCCCCCCAACAATTTCTATAACATTAGAATTAATTTTTCTTTGAATGTTTGATAGAATTAACTTGTAAATGTTTTTGGTTTGAATTTTGTTTCCTTTGGGAGTTTATTTATGGTAGATTTAATTTGTTTTTCTAAGACTAGATTAAATTTTCTATTTCTTATTCTGATAATATGGACATTTTATATTTTTGTAAATATTCATCCAACTCATTTACATTATCTATTTTATTGGCATATAATCAAGAACAATAGTTTTTGGTAATGTATCTTATTTATTCTTTATTAGTTATGAATTTACCATTTCATTTTTTATATTTAAAATATGATTTTCTTATTTCTTTTTTTAGTCATTTGCTAATAGCTTGTCTATTTGGGGTTTTTTTTGAGTAGCTTAATTTATTAATTCAATGAGTTTTTTTCATTTTCAATTTTGTTAATTTTTTTATTTTTAGAATTTCTATTTTGGTGTCTCAATTGAAGGACTTTTAAAAAATTGCTTTGGAGAAGGAGAGATTAGAGAGACTCTTTTTCCTTCTTTTATTGGTGAAAGTGTTGTCAATTTTCCCTTAAGATCTACTTTTGGCTACATTCAAAAACATTTTGGTATGTTGTCTCATTGTTGTAATTATCTTTTAATAAAGTTATCATCTGGTTCTATGATTTATGTTTTGACCTACCCATTCCTAAAGCTCAAATTATTAACTCACCAATGAATTTTTAATCTTTTCTTGAAAAGTCCTTTATTTAATATAAATTTATTGCATTGTGTTCTTATAAGAAATGTTTAGTACTTGTGCTTTTCTACATTTCTATAGTTTTTGGTCTCTGATACATGGTCAATTTTTATCAAAGTGCCAAACACAATTGAAAAATATGCATATCCCTTTCTATTACTATTCAATAATTTCTATAAGTTTCTCCTTTCTAACTTTTCCAAAATTATTATTATTTAACTTTTTACATGTTTATCTTTTGTTAGATTTGTTAAAGGCTAAACGGGATAAATTTTGGACCCCACTTTTATAGTTTTATTGTCTATTTTCCCCATAACACGATTTTTCATTTATGTATTTAGATACTTTACCATTTCATACATATTATACATACTCTCAGGAATGAGTAGGTCAAAAAACAAATCATAGAATCAATTAAAAACTTCATTAAAAGATAATTACAACAATGAAACAACATACCAAAAATTTTTTGGATGTAGCCAAAAGTAGGCCTTAAGGGAAAACTGATATCAATTTCACCAATAAGAGAAAAAAAAAAGTTGTCATTAACTACTACTACCCCCTGAAAAATGTCAATTTAAAAAAAATCTTCCAATTAGATTCCAAAATAGGCATACTAAAAATTAAAAAAGACTAACAAGATTGAAGATGAAAAAAATCATTGAATTAACAATGCTATTTTTAAAAACCCAACTAAATTAGCTAACCTGATTAAAAATTATATTTTTATTATTTATAAATATATTTCAGCAAAATGTGGTTTATCTTTAGCTCCCTTGCCTTCTTTTCTTTCCTTTTTCTCCCTATCCAAACTTAAATTGTTATCTCATCTTTCCTTTTTTTTAAAAAAAAAATATTGTGTTATTTACACAAAATTAGAGAATTTTATTCTAGAAGGGTCCTTGATAAGTCAAGGGACAGGAGATGGAGGCTGGGTCTGAAGGGACACCTGCTAGAGAATGGCTAGACAAAGAATCTTATCTTCCTCAACACAGCTTGTCCTGGTGGGATCACAAGTATGTCATAGACTGAAAGAAAAAAAAAAATAAAAGGTAGGAAACACTACATTGAATCTTATATTTAGAGCTAGGATTCATCAAATCAAAACATTTTCATTTTATAAAAAGGAAACATCTCAAGAGGTTAAGTGACTGGCTTAAATTACCTAGCTCATAAGTATTATTCTAGTCAGGATTACTCTTTCCACTCTACTACACTGTCTCTCCACTATATAATACCACCATGTTATGGCTGCCCCAGCATTGAGAATTACCAGCTCTTAATAGCACTATTTTGATGCAGCCCCTTTTCAATATAAATGTGTTCATTCCTCAATTATCATCTCCAAATACTGGGGGCAAGGTCTCACATCTATTCCCAACAGACACACTCTGCCATTGACAGCATTCTTCATAACTCTGGATAGGCAGGCAGCCTCCCCAGGAAGGAATGATAGCAGCTGGAAATCATTTTAAAGACAATTAAGACTAATGAGCTGACTCTGCAAGGGGGCTGGCTTTAGCCATAGGAAATAGTTTTTCCACTGGTAATGTAGTAGAGACCAAAGAAGAAAACAGAACAGAATCTAAGTTTTTAAGGGCAAACTGAGAAGGAGAAATGAAATCCCATTCACTTGGCTTACCTCTAAATTCTGCACCCACTGTTTTAAAAATACTTCTCACTGGATCACTGACGTTAGGTACTGAACTCTAGAGTCTCCTTTTCTTCTCCATTTTTATTGTTAACTGTGTTCTGCAAAAACCCAATGTTCTACACAAATGTTAGTAGGAGCTCCTAGAGAAAATCTAGGAAGTATTTTCTTTCTAATAGAATAAATATTAAACTTAAATAATATATATTTAATGTATATATTTAAATAAAAATCAAATTAAGTAAAAGTTAAATTAATTTTAAGTTTTTAAATAATAAAATTATATATGGACTGAAAATATTTTTGTATGAGAATGGGATTATTTTCCAGATTGACATATTGCAAGTCTTCTTAATCCAGGGTTATGACCTTGGGTTGGTTTGTTTTGGAGTTGGTTTGTTTCTTGTATTATTTTTTAGTATTTTGATAACTATTTTAATGTGATTAGCTTCCTAGGTTCATGTATTTTATCATATGCATTTTTTAAAAATTATTCTGAAGTGACCATGGGCTTTCCTAGACTGCCAGAGAAAATCATAACACATTAAAAAGGTTAGAAACTCCTAGTATAATGAACGGTCTGCTTTTGGCACTAATTTGTGGCAAGTCAAGAAACCTATCTGAGTTCTCTGTTTCTCCAAGCTCTGATAGGTGAGCCTTTGTCTTATATTGCTAAGACCCAGAGCTCCATATTACTTATCTGTCTGCTCTATGCCAAGGTACTAAGAGTATCCTTTCCTTCTAAATGTTCTTGTGTTGTCATTCCCTATTGGAAGATAACATCCCTGAGAGCAGGAACTGTCTTGCTTATTTGCATTTATATCCCTGACACTTAGCACAATGCCCAGCACATTGTAAAGTAGGTATTTAAATATACTTTTTCCTTCTATCTGTCTGTCATCTTTCTATCCATCTATTCACACAAATCTTTCCAGGTTTTTCTAAAACAGCTCATCATTTCTTATAAAGCAATAATCTCCTTTGTATTCCTATGCCATAATTGTTCACCCATTCCCCAATTAATGGGTACTCGTTAGCTTATAGTACTTTACAATAGCAAAGTACTTTACAAAGCCACTATAAATATTTTTGAAAGTATGGATATTCTTTTTTTATTTCTTTGAAGTATTAGCCTTGTAGTACTATTTCAGATTCAGAGAGTAAGCAGAGTTTAGTAACTTTTGGGGGTGCAATTCCAAGATATCCCTAGAATGGCTACAATTCCAACAATTACGCATTATTGAACCTATTCTAAATCCTATCTACAATTATCATTTTCCTTTTTAAAATCATCAGTCAATAAACATGTACTATGTGTCAGGCACTGTACTAAGTGCTAGAGATATGAAAAGTAGCACATAAAAAACATAAAACCAATCCCCACCCTCAAAGAACTCAAATTTAATTTTGCTGCTCATATTTGATAAATATGGAACTTCAGAGATGCTTTAATTTGCATTTCTCTATTAGAAATTTGAAGTATTTTTTCATATTGTTGCTGACAGTTTGGATATCTTTGAAAACTATCTATTCATATCCTTTGATCATTTACATATTCATTGCATACATAGATACAAATTCCTTATATCTATTTTGTTTTTCAGTATGGATGACTGGGCCAAATCTCTGTGGAATTATTATTGACTTCATTGATCAAGTATTCCAGGGCTCAATGCAATCAGCATAATATCATCCCAAAAATCTTACATCTAAATGTGAGCATCTGAAATACCTCAACATCTACAGAGAATCCTTCTTCTACTTGCAATCTCTTGTGAACATCAATCTCCCATTTTTCTCTCTGATCTTTTCATATTTTTCTAATTTGAGTTTATATGAGAGACATATTATTCAAAGAGAGATTTATATTCTATCAAATTAAATGTGTTTTTGTTTTCATATTCAGCAAACAATAGATACAATTAGTCAATTGTTTTACTAGGATATAGAAAATTATTTGCTAAATTCTCCTATGGCAGCTCCAAAAAAAGAAAATAAATTATCAACAGTCATATGGAAAATGCTCTCAAATCACTGCTAAGAGAAATGTAGTTTTAAAACTCAGATTCCACTTTATACCCATTATATTGAAAAGAATGATTTTTCTCTCCCCTTCCCCACAAAAAAAAAAAAAAAAAAAAAAAGGAAAATAACTATTTTGGAAGGGAGTATGTTAATTTGTTCAGCCTTTCTGGAAAGCTATTTGGAATTGTACCCCAAAAGTCACTAAGCTATGACAATATCACAATTAGTCCCAAACCTTAAAGATATCGAGGAAAAAGAACCATTTATACAAAAATTCATTTATTGTCAAAGACTGGAAACCAAAAAGTTGTCTATTAATTGGAGAGTAGTGATATTATTCCAGCCTAAGAAATGAGCAAAGGAGAGATTTTGGAGAAGCCTGGAATGAACTGATATTAAGATGAGCAGAACTTTACACAACAACATTACAAAGAAAGATAATTATCAAAGATTTAAGAATTCTAAACAATTCAAACATATAACTTCAAACCATAGCTCCAAAGAACCTGTGGAGAAGCATACTTCCCACTTCTGGCAGAAAGGTGATAGACTAGAGATATAGAAGGAGATATACATTTTTGAACCTGGCCCATATGGGAATTTTTTTTCCTTGACTATTAACTTCCTTCAAGAGAAATTTAGGGCAAGATTTTCTTAGGTTGAGGGAGTATAGAAATAAGAAAAGGGGAAAATCCTGATTTTAGTCTTAAAAATTTTTTTTAAAGATTGTTAATGAAGAATTTATAGAAAATACTCAGAAAAAGTCAGAAAGAGGTATAGAGAAATACACACATGTATGTGTGTGTGTGTGTGTATATATATATATGCATACATATATATGTATACATATATATATTTAACACTCTAAAGAATGAGATTTGTGGTGGCATATACAATAGTCTTTTTTTTTTACTATCCTCTATACAAATGTTTACATTGTTAATATTTTTCAAGTTCAAAACAAGAAAAAAAATTTAATTTTTAAAAATCTTTTTTTTAGGGGGAGTGAACAGTTAAAGTTGTTTTCTGTGTTGTTTCTTTGATGTACTTCATTGAAATGCCCTTCGTGTGTAGATAGACCATTCTTATAAAAAAATGTTCTGTTAATGAGAAAGTGTGTTTATGAAGTTATATGAAACAATCTAATTTTGCCATAGACTCTAAGAATAGTTATTAAGTTTGAGCTCCTGGTTTATACCAAAGCATAACCCAGGAAAATACTTGTTCCACTTAAAAATCTAAAGGAATGTTAACATTTAGGGCAATTATGCTATTCAGGAAAAAACACTAGCTTTAGAACCAAAACACCTAGACTCAAATAACAATTCTATTATTTATCTTTCACCAAGTTATTTAAATATTCTGTGTCTCAATTTCTTCAATTGTAAAAAGAAAGAAAAAAAAATGAAACAATGAAACTTGTAGCACCTATCCTACAGGATTATTTTAAGGATCAAATGGGCAATGTACAAAAATGCTTTTAGAATGACAGTTATGATTATTCGTTTTTTAAAGGAAGATTTCCTATTGAGGAAATAATTTAAAAGATCTCCTTCTAGAAAAAAGGACTTCGTAGTTACCTTGTATTTATTATTAAAGAAAACAGTAAGTATTTGTCTCAATCTTTCATACTTATCTTGGAATTTAGACAGGTTTTGTGAAATGTCAAATGAATTAGCATAGCTAAAAAAACAAAAACAAAAACAAAACAAAACAAAAAAAAAAAACTAGGCCTTTATTTGATAACATTTTAACAAACACAAGAGAAAGTTTAAGTCCCAACATGAGGTATCCTAGGCCCTAGGGTAGGAACTCAGAAAGCAGAGACAAACAAGTGATACAGTCAAGATTGTTGTTAATATAAAAGTAAGCTAGTGCAGAAATACAGGTCCTGCAGTCAGGAAAACTTGAATTCAAATCCTGCTTTCATACATTTGGGAGCAAATCATTTAATTTCTATTTGCCTCAGTTTCCTCATCTGTAAAATAGAGATAATAGTAATATCTACTTCATATTGTTGTGGTGAAGATCATTGAAATACATATGTAAAGGTTTTTGAAAACTGTAAAACTCCATATAAATGTAAGCTATTATTATTACCTCTGCCATAGTTTTCAGTCTACAGTAGGGAACAGGAAGGAAATAAGTATCAAATTTATACAGCACTGACTATGTGCCAGGTGGGCAGGTACATAGTGCAGTGAATAGGATTTCAAGCCAAGAATAGGGAAGATTCATCTTCACCAGTTAAAATCTGGTCTCAGACGCTTCCCAATTGTGTGACCCTGAGCATTACCTTAATTTCCTCATTTAAATGAGCTGGAGAAGGAAACAACAAAACACTGCTGTATCATTGCCAAGAAAATTCCAAAAATCAGGTCACAAAGAGTCGGACACAGTCGGAGCCACCAAACAACAAAAATGCCAGCTGCTGCGCTAAAAGCTTTACAAATGTTACCTCATTTGTAAGGGAGAAAGGGCCCAGAGATGATTCTAGGAAGAGGCTATATTTTGTCTCTGAGATATACAGCTTTACTAGTTCCCAAGTGGTGAGAGATTGGGGTCCTACCTCCACACCAGGGAAACTCAAGAAATGACACCCCAGTGCTCCATGATAGGATGGAGAAGCTGAGTCCCCCAAACTGGTGGAGGAGCCAGGGACCTCTCCACACACTTGGAAAAGCCCAAAACAATGTCAAAGTGGGTGACACTTTCAATAGAGAAAGCAGATTCCCACTCAAGCAATTTTGCTTGATATCCCTTGATCTACTCCTGTGGTCTAAAATCTCAGACCAAGGAAATTTCCAATCCAGAAGACTTATTCAAATCGAATAGGAATACCAAAATGGCATTTTTAGAGCAGGAACAGCCTGCCACAAGAGAGACTAGGCCCCAAAACCCAGAGGCACCCAATCCACTTAATACAGCACAAGATGGGACTGAATTTCCAAACATGATCAAACAGCCATCTAATCAGCCAGGTGTTGGATTTTCAATCACAAGCCTCAAAAACACATAATCAAGTATCAGTTAAGCAGGTGTTTGAAGTGTCGATTGAGATAAACAGTTCCTCTTTATGGTTATTTAAGAGAGTTTTTAAACATTAAAATGGAGTTCCTCACACCCGGAAGCTTCAATGAGTTCTACCTTTCAACTCAATCCAGGTCTTAAATGGCACAGAAGATTATGAAAATAATTTTGTTAAAAGGTGTGTTGTGATAGAAATTACAACCTTGAATTTACCTGCGGAAATCTCTGCTGCTTTTAAGTTGTTTTTGTCATCTTTAAGGTGTTGCCTTTAAGAGGGAATTGGTACCTGAAGGAATTAGCTGGAATGCACTTCACTTTATGTCCAGCCATCAGCCCAGCAAAACTTCAGACTAGAAAATTCAGTCAGGTCACATAGACTCCCTGGGCCTCTAGAATTCTCACAGAGCTCTGTCTCTCTAGGATAGGAACAGAAAATACAAGGAATTCTGAGAAAAGAGAAGTCCTGTCTTGAGATCAGGACCAGGTTCAAGTAAAGATAATTGGGATTTAAAAAAAAAATACCAATACTAAGCAACTTCTTGAATCAAATGGAAGATAGTTTTAAGAAGTTATGGCCTGCTAATGGGCCCAATTTATTTCATATGTGGCTTGCTGAAGGCGGTAGGAAAGATTCAGTCTTGGGCCTATATGTTACTTAGGAGAACTGGTTGAAAAAAATGAACATATTTACTCTTGAAAAGAGAAAATTCAGGGAGAGCAAGTAGCCATCATTCAATATATGAAGGCTGTCTTATTAGTCCTAATAAGGGCCCTCAAAGATCAGAACTAGAGACAATGTTTAGAACTTACAAAGGTGGAAATTAAGATTGCTATCAAGAAAAACTCCCTAACAACTAGAAATGTCAAAAAGGGGGACTGAAGTGCTTTGAGAGGTCTTTAAGCAAAGACTTGATGATCGAATGTCAAGTATTACAGTGAAGATTCTATTCAGAGATTCACTATCTTTAGAGAACTGAACCCTGAGTCAGAAGACCAAGGTTCAAAACATATACTGGTGAAAGTCATTTACCTCTTAATGAATATTAAATGATTCAAAGGATAGCATTCTCAAACTGGAGGTAGAAAGCCTTGAATTCAAATCTAGCCTCGGATAATTCTGAGATAGGTGACTCTTAATTAGTTTTCTCAATTGTAAAATGGGGGTTGTAATAGCACCTGCCACCCAGGGTCCTTTCTTTAAGAGGCAAGTGAAATAATATCTAAAGAACTTAGCATAGTGCCTAGCATAGTGGGTACTTAATACTTATTCTCTCCTTTTCTCAGCTCAATATCATTAGGCAATTTTGTGATTCTGGAAATTCATGTAAATGAAATATAAAATTAGTTAATTATTAATCCTATATTTGTGTGATATTTACAAACATTTTCCTTAAGTCCTTGTGAGGTAAATGGTGTTAGGATTGCTATTTGTCAAGCTCCAGATCTTCACATCTCAATAGATGTCACTTAAATATCCTACTGATACCTCACATTTAACATGTCTCAATTTGAACTCTTTAGCCAGCAAAACCTGCTCTTTTTCCTCTCTTCTCCCTTCAACTCCTCCTCCCAACTTCCCTGTTTCTGTTCTCCCAGTCATGCAAGTTTATAATCAGCTAATCAGTCAAAAAGCATCTACAAAGCATTTACTTTTCATCAGGACCTATACTATATATACATTTACTAAGCACATGTTCCAAAGTGGGATCT
This sequence comes from Sminthopsis crassicaudata, assembly GCF_048593235.1. Taxonomy (NCBI): domain Eukaryota; kingdom Metazoa; phylum Chordata; class Mammalia; order Dasyuromorphia; family Dasyuridae; genus Sminthopsis; species Sminthopsis crassicaudata. Next base: position 106,973,131 of record NC_133621.1, read on the forward strand.
AGCACCTAGATAAGTAGGCCTATGGAAGATACATACAGAGTAATCAAAAAGGAACATGGGAGAGGAAGGCTTTATTAGCTGAGGAAAATGAGAAGAGCCTGCTATAGGAGGCAAAATCTGAGTTAGTTATAGAGGGGGAAGAAAAATGTGAGAACTACAAGTTTGAGGAACACAACTCTCTAGCTAAAGAAGCCTCCTGAAGAAAGAGATCTGTGGAGCTGGGTCAATAGAGACCCTCAGGCTCAACTTTTATTCCTCTCCTTACTGGCCATGAGTGAGTAAAACTGATTCTTTCTTGAAGGAAGTCTCTGTTTACTCTAAGTATAAAGAACTGCATTTCCCCACTGATTTTTATCAACTCCTGTTACTCCAAACTTTTTCTCTATTTCTTTTCTGCCTCAGAATGCCACTGATTAATTGTATAGTTTAAAAAAACTAACATATATATATATAAATACTTATTCCAAAAGATATAAATAAAATATATAAAAAGATAAAATAAAAGATATAAAAAACCCAGTCTTTAAAAGACTAGAAAAAAGCTAGTTTTATTATTATATATATTTTATATAAATATTTATTAATTCAAACAGTCTTCTTCAGTGCACTAATAAATTTCTTTTCCTTTTAGTCTGGCTACTCACATTGTCAAACCCCCAACTCCAGTTTTATGGACCCACTTGTAGGTGAGATTCTTTTTGGGCCTTCAAAAAATACAGTCTGAGAAATTACCACAATGTGAGTCTTGAAAGAGGTTAGAGATTCCAAGATGTAGAAAGGCAAAAGGCATTCTAGCCATGGAATCATTAAGTCATTTCTAACGTGTTTTTTTTTTAATCTACACACACACACACACACACACACACACACACACACACACACACACACACACACTTCTATCTCCTTATTTTATACATGAAGAAACTAGCAATCAGAGAAGCTATTCGATTCCCACAGGTAGTAAATGACAAAGCAGGGATTTGATCTCAGAACCATGGACTTCAAATCCAGAATTCTTTCCACATTGCCAAAAGTTCTACTATTGCTTCTACCTTTGCAAGAATTCTCACAACCTTCTCTTTTCTACTTCTACTGCTACCATCACCTTCTCACCTATATTTTTTAGAATAGCCTACCTGAACTACATCCTTATTCTGCTTTTTCTGTAGCATCTGAGCAAGGATGTGCTGGAATCAGCTCAAATTGTCTCAAAGGAGCTCTTACCTGTGAGAGGTTACACAGTGGAAATAAGGAAAAGGTAAAACTTAGGACTTTTTTGTATTGTTTTGTTGATTATCTAGACTTAAGAAAGTGATGGAGATGATGTTAATATTTGGGTATAAGTTCACAAGTATTTTTTCTTCCAGGAAATCCAGTAGTTAATTTTTTTTGGCTCAGGCAATCAGGGTTAAGTGACTTACCTAGGGTCACACAGCTAGGAAGTATTAAGTATCTAAGGTGATTGGTGCTCTATTCACTGTGCCACCTAGTTGCCCTGCCAGCAATTAAATTTTGAACAGAACATATGTATCTGAGTTTTCTTTTTGTAAGTATATAAACTCCTTGAGGGAAAGGTTCTTTTATTTCTGTATCAGTATCCCTAGTATTTAACCCATAAAATTTTGCTTAGGAGGTGCTTGAAATAAAATGTTTATTGTCCAATTTTGTCTTTTTAATTTAACGTCAAGTGATCCTTTGTGTACCACTAGACCATAAATTACAGTTTGTGTCAGTCAAAAGCATTCATTAAACACATATTTGTCAAACTGTGCTAAGATTTGGAGATTTTTTAAAAAGGCAAAAACACAGTCTCTACTCTTGAGGAGCTCACAGTCAAATGGAAGAAAAAACATGCAAATTATATACAAAGAAGATATAGGATAAATTGGGGATAATCAACAGTAGGAAAGTATTAGCTCAAAGTGGGGTTGCAAAAGGAGTCTTTTAGTAAGTACCATTTTTATTTACACACATGTATTGTCTCTAGGTTACATTGTAACACATGTAAAATGTATGGGATTGCCTGTCATGGGGGGGAGGGAGTAGAGGGAGGGGGGGATAATTTGGAAAAATGAATACAAGGGATAATATTATAAAAAAATATATAATAAAAAAAAGTAAGTACCATTTTAACTTCGACTTGGAGAAGGCCATGGAAGTCAGGAAACAAAGCCTAGAAGGGAGAGCATTCCAGGTATAAGGACAGTGAAAGTTAACCTCTCATGTTATTCCCTGTGATTATAGAAGATGTCACTGGAGGCTCTCCTAGTCCCTCCTCCAACCTCACATCTGCATAACTTATGAACTACTGACAACTGAAAAGTTTGACTTCCTCACCCTGGAGTTCCTCATGACTTCCTAGAACCAGATGAGAAAAAACAACCAGGATCAAATTAGGAATCCTGAAGCTCTGATGTCTTTCAGATCTAATGGAGTTTTATCCTGTGCTCTGAAATATTCCTTAACCTCTGTCTTTCTTTTGTTCCAATGGTAATGATATTCCCATAGCTGGAATCCTGGAGGAGAGGAGAGAAAAAAAGGAGAGGGAGAGGGGAAAAGGAGAGGGGGAGAAAGACAAAAACAGAGATGGAGAGCAGAGGCAGGGACAGGGACAGAGACAGAGACGAAGGGGGAGAGGGAAAATTGGGGGTAGGAGAGAAAGAAGTAGAGAGGGAGAAAGAGACAAAAGACAGAGAGAGACAGAAGAGACAGAGAGACAGAAGAGACAGAGAGAGAGAGAGAGAGAGAGAGAGAGAGACAGAGAGAGAGAGAGACAGAGAGACAGAGAAGGGGAAAAGAGGACAGAGAGAAGGAACAGAGGAAGGAGAAGGGAGAAAGTGAAAAAGACAGATACAGAGAAAGAGGGACAGAGGGGGAGAGAGAAGACAGGGAGAAGAGGGAGGAGAGAAGAGGAAAGGAGGATAGAGAAATGGGGTGGGAAAAAAGTAAAGGGAGGAAGGGGTGGCACAGTAGGTAAGCATACTTAACCTGGAGTCAGAAAGACCAGAGTTCAAATCCTGTCTCGGACAATAACTAGCTATTTGACCCTCAAAAAAGGTACCCTACCTCACGGAATTGTTTTGGGCATCAAATGAGATGACATATGTACAATGTTTTATAAATCTTCAGGCACTAAATAGATGTTATTATTCTCAGCAAATCCACATCAAAAGTCACAGTAGGGCCTGAAGCCTAATTAATATATCTCCAATATGTCACATTCTAGGGGGAGACACGTCTTATTTGCTTCCAAACAAAGGAACATGTCCTTCTATCTCATCCCCTTGATTGAAGAATTCAATTTGGTGACATTCCAGGAACCCAGAGAACTCATGATGAAACATGCTGTCCATCTCCTAATAGAGAGGTGATAGACTTGGAGTGCAGATTGAGACATTTTTTTGGATATGGACAAGGAGAAAATGTGTTTTGCTTGATTACACATTCTTAACAGAGGTATGGTTTTCTTGATTTCTCAGTGGGGGAGGAGGAAAGGAGGAAATGGGAGGGATAAAATGATGAATCTTTATTTGAAAATTAAATTAAATCAAATTAAAAACCAACAGACTCACTTACCAGAGCTAGCTCTACCAAATTCCCAGTGTATTTAATTTAGGGGGGGTCATGATCTTTTCCATGTTACTGCTAGCCAGATCAGTTCCCACTTCTACATGTTACTTGGCCAGGCTCAAACAAACATCTTTTTTATGTTCTTAAATGAGTCACAAATTATCCCCATTTGATTTTAAATGAAAGAGGTAAGGGAGTCATAGTTGACTTGATTTGCATCTTGTACTTGGGTGGCTCTTGAAGTCTAGACATGTCATATAATGGGAAAGGCACTGATTATATCAGGAGACAGATTTAGGATTCTAATCCCAGATCTGCACTTTTCTGAGTGTAAAACTTTGTACAAATGACCTTACTTCCCTATTTTCGGTTTCCCCATCTACCAAATGAAGAGGTTTACAGTCATCCAAATGGAAAGTGATAGCTTTGAAGTCAGATGATGGATGACCCGGGTTATAATCCCAACTGCCCCACTCACCTATGTGATCTTGAACAAGGTACTTCCCTCCCTCCTACTGGACCTAGGTCTTCTTAATTGTGAAATAAGGCAGTCTGACTACATGGTTTCTAATCTCTTCCCCAGCTCTAAATCTATGATTTTGTCATCTTGGAAAGGACTTAAATGACAAGAAAACTGTTGTGACTGCTTTCTGCTGACTGCCTCCATCCCCCACCCAGAATTCCATACATAGACCCTTCTCCCATCTCCCAGAGCTAATTCCCAGTAATGAGAAATCTTGAAAAGGTTGTTGAACACAAAGTAGAGTGCTCATGCGCAGCATCCGAATTAACATTGTCCCAGCAAATTACCTTTGCCCTGACTTAGAAATTGGTAAGAAAAGAAAGAACAAATCTAAGGCTTTTGGGAACAGGAGGTTATGTTTCAGTGGTGGAGGTAATCCATTCTGTTATATAAAATCCTGAAAGTCAAATAACCTGTAATTGGACAAGGTTGCCACAGAAGCTTCATTAGGGAATTGTTCAAAAGGGGCTATGTACATGAAAGAGTTCAAATCAAATAAGAGGTTTGGGGGGAGGGAGGTGAGCTGAGGTTGAAATGCCTACATGCAAACTTGCAGGGGAATAGATGAGCAATTTTTGCATTTTATCCTTTTATTAAAGTCTGGGCTATCTTTTTAGATGGAAGGGAGGAAAAACTGAAAAATGCCTTTATCTAGGACAGAGAAAAATAGACCTTCTTTTTTGTATGATACTTTACCATTCCTGCAATCAGTTTTTCTGTATGGATTGCATTCCATCAAATGACATGGAACCAAAGCTTCATTGGGATCCATGATGTATATATATCTTCTCTTTGGGGCTTCTTTTCATATTCCCTTTCTCCCTCTAAAGTCTTATGCTAAGCTTCCTTGTTGTATAGAGGTGTTTCCAGATTCTTAAAGGTTATGTAAAAACAGTGCAATCTCTGATAGGTCCTAGGAACTAAAAAGACATCCACTATGAGCTCATTCATGCATTAACTGACAGTAGATGAGATATGGCATTTATTAGGGACTTGCTATATGTCAGGCACTGTATTAAGTACTGGGGATACAAATACATGCAAAAGGAAAAAGAGTCCCTAACTTCATGGAACTTCCATCTTAATGGAATTAAAAGCCTCTTTATTGGGGAAACCTATCATTAAACTAACTAAAGGAAGATGCTCATTCAGCAACAGCAGCTCTTGAAGACTAAGCCACAGAGGGAGGGCAATCTGTGATAACAGAAAGAAGTAGCCACACTGATGGAATCGCAGATCACAGATTTAGGGATTGGGAAGGATCCTAGAGACCATCACATCCGACCCTGTCGTTTTACAGGTGAGGAAAGACATGGGCCAAGTGATTGTCCAGGATCCAACAGCTAGTAGTAAATGGCAGGATTTGAATCCAGATCTTGCTGACTCCTGAACCAGAAAGCAAAACACTATGCAATTCTGCCTTACATTAATGCTAGAATTCTGCATTCTCTTATTCTTCTCTTCCATGATCCCCAATGACTGGCACATGATTGGGAGGTATTTAACTTTTGTAACTGACTCCCTGAGAAATACAGCTTACAAGTTTCAGATCACACAGGTCTACTTAATATTTTTATTAAGTGCCTGTGACATTGTACCCATAAAAAGAAAACATAGTCCCTGTCTTCAAGGAGCTTACAGTCCAATAAGCAAGCTAAGAAGTATACATATAAAGAGATCTAATATAAACTAGAACTTGATAACTTCCTTGCAAAGGTACAAAGAAAATACTATAAAGATCTGAGGAGGGACATTAGCTGGCCCTTCCCTCTTAGGAGGGGTGCCACCTAAGCTGGGCATTTAAGGATAGGAAGGAGATTTAATAGGCAGGATTGGGGGTGAAAGGAAAAAGAGGGCAGAAAGAGCAATTCCTGACCTAAGAACTGCCATAAGCAAAGGTGCAGAGATGGGAAAGGGCAGGAAGAGGTTACAGAACAGTGAACAATATAGTGTGGAACAGAGAGCCCCATTTGATCAACCAATCAGCAAATATTTGTATACTATGTAGAGTATAGTATAGCATAGCAGGTACTATGTATAGTATGTATGTATAGTACAGTACCTACTGTGTGTAATATATATTAGTATAGTATAGCAGCTACTATGTATAGTATAATATAGCATAATACCTATTATGTATAGTAGGTATTAGTATATCATAGCAGCTACTATGTATAGTATAGTATAACACCTATGATGTATAGTATAGCATAGCAGCTACTATGTATAGTATAGTATAACACCTATGATGTATAGTATAGCATAGCAGCTACTATGTATAGTATGTATTAGAAAAGTATAGTATGGCACCTACTATGTATTAGTATAGCAAAACACCTACTATGCATAGTATAGTATGCATGAATAGTATGATATAGCATAGCACCTACTATGTGTCTGGCACTACCTTAGACACTGGAACTTCCCTTCTAGAACAATACACATTCCAACCCTTCCAAGATCATCCATGTCTATTCTCAGACAAATATTTTTGGGGAAAATAAACATGCCCCTTAACCCAAAGAAAGAAAGAGTAGAAGGAAAGATCTCTGAGGCATTTGCCCTGTCCTCTCTCCTTTATGTCACTGGAGAAGGAATGCTGTTCTTACCTGGGAGAGGGCGGGCTGTCCGTGGCTCAGGCACCTCACTGATAGGCAGAGCTGGCACTCCATCTTGTGGGCAGAAAAGTCTTTGTGCAAGACTCCCGGTTCTCTCAGCTGGTGTTGCTTCGGCATCTGCAGGGTCTGACAGCCTTCACAAATGTCCTCTTCCAATTTCATTTCCTGGGAAGAAGGGAGACCTTTCCCTTTAGGTTCACTGGCCTCCTTCCCTGAGCTCCTGCTGGGCTCTCCTTCCATCTGTCATCTTGATTCACAAGGCTTACCATTCAGGGCTGTATTAGCATAGAAAATGACAGCAAGAAATACAGTATGTGGGGAAAACCTTCCGCTTTCTCCTTTCCCTGCAATTATCACTCAGCTGCTTCAGTAAACAACAAAATTGTTCCCCACGCACATCATTACTACTTACAAGATTAAAATTGTCTGGGGGTCAGGAAGGGAATAACAGGCTGGTTTCAGTTTGGGGTGTGTTTTTTTAAATAAAATGTTCTATCCTGGCTTAACCTTGTTCCTCTCCTCCCTTGGGAGACGCTGGAACAAGGCAGGTGACAGAAATCAGGATGGCATTCTTCCCATCACACCTGAAGAAAAAGTCAGCCCAATATATGAAAGAAGGAATGGGTCTAATCAATGTCTGCCCAACAGGACCCTTATATCACCATTACATACACATATGTAGATACCATGCAAGACCTCTGGTCTCAGGAGCAAACAAAAGAGGTAGCTAATCCAAAAGGCAACCTGGCAGGAAGGTGAATGGGAGGGAAAGAGAGGGAATATGTATTTATAAAACATCTTCTGTGTGCCAGCCACTTTACAAATATTATTTTATTTAATCCTCACAATTCTGGTTGGTCAGTTTTATTATAATCTCCATTTTACATATGAGGAATCTGAGATAAGCAAGGATTAACTGGCTTGCCCAAGATCCTATGGCTAGTGTCTGAGGCTGGACTCGAATTCAAGTCTTCTTGATCCTCAGCCCAGCACTTTATCCATGGCACCCCCAGTTGGCAAAGGTGTAGAAAGGAGAGGAAAGGATTGATATAGCAAAGGATTCTTTTTCAGCTTCAATTTTAATAAATGAATATGTTATTTTTTCCCTCCATTAAACACAGGTATTTACACAATGAATCCTGGATTTGAAATCTAAAGATCTGCTATCAAAGCTCAGTTCTGAAAGCTGCAGCCTCTGTGAACTCAGAAAAGGCCACTTAATCTTTCTAAACCTCAAATCCCTTATCCCTAAAATGAGAGGTGCAGAATTAGACTAACAGAGCTTTGATTTTTCTCTTGGGGCATCTAGAAAGCACCAGGTCTAAGCAAGCCATTTAACTCTGCCTCAGTTTCCCCATCTGACAAATGAATTGGAGAAGGAAAGGACAAACTTCTCTAGTATTTCTAAGAAACATGACTGAACCCACTGAATAATAGCAAGGTTTCTTTACAGCTCTAAGAGTCTACAAGCTTACTAGGAAGTACAATTTTCTAGTGAAGTGGGTCACAATGTTTAAACCACATCTAAGCCATGTAAATTTCTTGTCCAATGCTGTCTGGCCTACATAGAAAAGAGTAGTAAGCAATATTTTCACGGAGGGAAAGTAGTTGGGCTGGGAGAAGAGAGGGAGAGGGACTCACCTAGGAAGTAAATGCCAAGAAACTCAGATGCTTCTTTCCCTACTGCTGAAGGAAGGAATAAGGAAGAGCTCAACTGCAGCTGCTGCAATAAGGCACCCTAATCCAGGACACCTGGAGATTTTTTGAGCTGCTGAAAAGTAGCCATTTTAAGGCAGGAATTATGATGGGTCCAGAACTAGTCTGAGAAGAGAAGGCCAATACAGGGGAAGAATGGGCAGAGGAGGAAATGTGCCCCAGAAAGATGTTATAATCATTCTCTAAATTTTCCACACTGGGAAATGCTCTGACTGTCGCACCTTCCTTATGGATCAGGACAAACTATGGGAAGGAAAAGCAATGGTTGAAAGTATCAAGTCTTGAGGCCAGGATTAGGACAAGGGTTTGGAGCTGGATAAAAAAGAGAGGACACAGTTCTTAAAATTTGTCTTGGAAAATGGAAAACTAGTGGATATCCAATTAGTTGGAGAATGGCTGTAAAATTATGGTATATGAATGTGATGGAATATTACTGTTCTGTAAGAAATGATCAGGAGGATAATTTCAGAAAGGCCTGGAGAGAGTTATATGAACTGATGCTGAGTGAAATGAGCAGGACCAGGAAATCATTGTACATGGCAACAACAAGATTATGTGATGATCAGTTCTGATGGACGTGGCCATCTTCAACAACGAGATGAACCAAATCAGTTCCAAGTGTTCAGTGATGAAGAGCGCCATCTACACCCAGAAAGAGAACCATGGGAACAGTGTGGACCACAATATAGCACTCACTCTCTCTATTATTTGCTTGTATGTGTTCTCTTTCTCCTTTTTTCCCTTTTTAATCTGATTTTTCTCATGCAGCATGATCATTGTGGAAATATGTATAGAAGAATCGCACATGTTTAATATATATTTGATCACTTACCACTGAGGGAGGGGGTAGGGAGAATTTTGTAGGGATGAATGTCAAAAATTTTCCATGTATATATTTTCTAACTAAAAATTTATAATTAAAAAAATTTTGTCTTGCATGTAACATAGCCAAGTTTTACCTATGAATAGGGTTGAAGATTGCAGCCTTGTTTGGTATCATGCCATAGAAAAATTAAATATTTTGCATTTCTTTATTACTGATTTTTGTTTGGGGATTACATTCATTTCTAACTGTATCCCTCCCCCTTCCTTATCCATCAAGTCATCCCATTTAACAAAAATTTTTTAAAAAGACCCAATCGATCAATCAATATTCATTTATTATCTACTATATGGCAAGTCCTGTACTGAGTATATAAAGACAAAAATGGAACAGCCCCTGCACTCAAGGAGGCTCGCCTCTCATCAGGGGAAACATGTTTATACACATTCATAAAGATACAAAATATATACATAGTAACAAATCAGTTCAGGCAAAACAATCAACATATCAGTTATATACAATATTTCACAGGCCAGATCTGACCTCTTTTATTAACTTTGCCAATTCATCCATTAGATGACCCACTGATTCAATAAGCATTTATTAAACCCCATTCTGAAGGAGATATAATAAGGATTGGGGGAGGAATAGGAAAGAAGCTGAAGACAGTCCCTCAGCCCCTAAGCAGCTTACAGTCTAGCTAGGGAGATAAAATACACCGCTGGATACGGTTAATACGTAAGAATTTGGATTTCTGACCTCCTTTGAAAAACCAATGTCATATGGTTTTAATTCTTCTCTCCCACGGACTACAGAGATGTATGCGATTGAGGGAGAGTCGAGTATTATTTTTCTGCATGAAAACATTTGATTGGTCAGAGGAGAATAATAAACAAGTGAATTTTAGGAGCAGGTCCCCATTGGTAAATAAATCAGAGGGAGTCAAAATTGGTCTCTTTACGTCTTGCACAAATGAAAAAGCCGATTCCTTTTAGCATTACTGGCCTAACTCTTTTATAAAAGCCTCCCAGAACATTTTGAACAGATTGGGGTATCCTGAAAATAATCAAGCCAACTCTAGCTTCATTAACAGTGGGCTTCAACCAAGTGAGGTAAGCAGCCCAGATTTCCCTCCCCAACTCCCACCCCTCCTCAGCTTCTTACTGAAGGTGGGAGTGAAGAGTGAGCACCCAGTGATTGCTTCCCCAGTGGTCATCTCTATTCCAGCCCATGTTAAGGACATGAAGATTGAAGTCTGAGCAGAAAAGCAGACCCACTGCCTTAACACGATCATTACCCTTCCCTTCTAAGATGGAGAGAAGTAGAATGAAAAGAAAATGAATTAGGTCCCAATTACACCAAAGTAGCTTCAGAAAATAGCATGATGGCGCCCTAAGGACAGGGTGCATCCGACTGGAATGATTCCCGCCAGCTGCTTCTCACCCAAATGCTGCTGGGCTTTTAGAGAGATCCTGATCAAGCTTCCTGGAGGGGAGGTGCAGCTGTGGCTTGGGGTCAGGGGCCAGAGGAAAAAAGCAGGGAGAGGAAAGTATTTGAAAGTCGGGGTCCTATATGGATAGCATCTGGCTCAAGATTGCACATCTGGAGATGCGGGAAGGATGTGCAGTTTAGTCCATAAAGAAGAGGATTTTCTGTTGCCAGAGGTTCTGTGGTACCTTCTTTCTCTTCCATCATTCCAGTCCATAAAATCTATGTAGTTTCTTCTACCATCATGAAAACTGATTCTCAGCCTCTAAACAAATGGGAGTCTAAGGAACAGCTCCCTTCTCTGTATGTGAAGAAGAGGAAAAAATCTCTTAGTACAATAAAGACTGCAACATAACAAAGGGAAGAAATAGGTTCATGCAGTAGCATGTATTGGCAAATGAAGGCTCAAGAAATTAAGAACTAATAGAGATCATCTAATAAAGAAATCCTTTTTTGTTATGAATCCCTTTGGCAGTCTGGTGAAATCTATGGATTCCCTTTTCAGATTACTGTTTTCAAATAATATATGTAGAAGATTACAAAGGAAAATAATTATATTACATGTATATATAATACATATAATATATATAAACCATACATATATATATATATAAAACAAAATATTAAAAACCAAATTTGCAGAACACCTGATAATGTATCTGCTCTATTTTACAAATGAGAAAACTGAAACTCAGAGAGGTAGTTATTCTTTCAAGGTCACAAAATAGCCAAGATTCAAATCCAGGTCCTCTTGACTTCAGTATCTCTTATACTACACAATCTTTTATGCTAATTCTTACATTTCTATCCACATTCCCAAGGTCAAAATTTTAAAATTTACATAAAAGGCAGTCAATAAAGAAAGTCAATTTTAAACAGCTATTAAAAGGTGTAGATAATTGAGGAATCTTCTTGTGATCAGAAAATTGGGAATATTGAAAAGATCACACTGAAATCGCATAGGACTCTGCAAAAGCAGGTCACCTAAACAAAGAAACTCTTGGGCCTACACTCTTGAGCATTTTGATATATAAAAGCAGCGCTAGATTGCACCTAAAGCATCTGGAAAATTTGGAAGTTTGCAACCTCAACAGAAAGTACTTCTTGGGGGACTACTACTAATCCAGAGCCCTGGTTATTTATCAGACATCCTCAGCCTGCCCTAGACAATTTATCAAGCAATCTATCAAAAAAATTTATTAATTTTTTTTTGCCTTCAAGGAGCTTGAAATCTAGCTGAGAAAGTATGTATATACATCACTTTGAATAAAATATAGAAGGGTTAAAAGCCAGAGGAATGAGGAAGATGTCTTGCAGAAGGTGGTTTTTAAGTTGGATTTTGAAAAAAAAAAAAAACTAAGAATGCAAGGAGGGTGAGGAGAAAAGGAGAAGGGATCTACTCCAAACAAGGGGGAGGGGGAAAGGCAAACAGTGAAAGACAAAGAGACAGGAGGAATATTAATTAAGAAAGCTAATGTGGCTGGAAAGAAGACAGCAATTGGTTAGAACTGATAGCTGAGTCAGAACACATGGAAATTTCCATATCTTATCTTTTTCTTGTATTCATAACATCCAATATAGAGCTGGGCGTATAACAAAGAATTCATAGATGAATTAATGGATAGGGGAATTTCCTCTCTATAGGATATGAGTTCATTCAAGGTAAATGAACTCCCAAGTGTTCAAAGTAGATAAGACAAATGGGAGAATGGGGGAAGCTTTCAAATCCTTAGGAAGCAAAGTCTATAGGGAAAAAACATTCTTAGCTTTATTTATATCATGGAATAGGCTCCTTTGGCATCTGGTGAATACTGTGGACTCCTCAGACTAATGTTTTTAAATATAAAAAGAAAATACATAAAATTACAAAAGAAACCAATTGTATTGAAACACAATTATTGAAAAATATTAACATGTTTATAGAACCCTCTGAAATTTATCTATAGACCTACTTGAACTCCAAGTTAAGAAGCCCTGCTCTAGAGCACAACTTCCTAAATTGTGAGTCTCAACCCCATATAGGGTCATGTAGCTTAAAGGGGGGAATCTCAAAAAAATTAGCAGCAATAAAAGGTTTCGAAACACAATAACCAAAAATAAATTCAAAATCACACAGATAATGAAACCATGATGTTTCTGGCAATAGTGACTTCACTGAAATCTTGGTTCTGAACACACAACATGTGCACTTTACACTGGCAATATGAACGCTGTAGAAACACCTGGACTCAAATTCCAGACGAGGTTCCATAAAAATTTCTTGGCTGAAAAGGGGTCATGGGTAGGGGAAAAAATCCTAGAAAGCCCTGCTTTAGAGGGAATGAGTATAAAGAAGGTGAGATAGGAGAGGACTGAAAAAGTGTAACCTGATTAAACTCTCTCTTGTCCCATAGAGATGATGTCAATCAACCAATCAACATTTATTAAGCTGCATCCTCCCAGCAAGCTATACGTTCACTCAACAAAGTCAAAACACAAATCCAGCATTGTAGGAACATTCTCCCAATTTCTCCTCTTATGCAATTATTGGTAGATAGACTACTAACAAGGCTAGCTGAGGTGAATAGAACATGGGACCAAGCAGATAGACTTTTATTTTGGAATCATTTCACTTGTGTGGTTTTTTTCCCCCAGTAGTGAGAAAAATTCCCCACTTTTAGGGGGAATTGAGTTCTTCTCAACCATGCACACACCCTTACCTAGCTTCTTCTATGACCAATAGTGACACTTTTTTTTTTAGTTTAATGATAAATATAAATTAGGAAATTTTGTTCTTGGAAAAAGTGCCAGAAGTTTTGCCTTAGGCTAATGTCATGAACCCTCAGTCAAAGAGAAAGAGAAAAACATCTCTCTGTTGGAGGGATAAATCCTAAAATTTCAACATATGGGCATCACTGAGGAGACCATGAGGGGGTACAAACAGAATGGAATAGGGGAGGAGATCACCCCAACCCACCATCTGGTATTTTACTATTTTAACTAATTATTATCACTAAATGCTAAAAATCTGTTGTTTCTAAGATGCTAAAGAACAGCAAGTATTGTCAGTAACCTCTAAATTCAATATGCTTTCAATTTAATACTCTGAGACAAAGTGCCAGTTGTCCATCCTAGTTATGGCTTTCTCTGGAGAAGAATGAATTGATCTTTCCAGGGATTAAACCTATTGTTTTGGTGTACTAAGTTAACAAACATAGGTAAATAAAGGCCACACACCAGAACAGTTGCTAAGGATGCTCCATCTCTTAGTCCATATCTGTAAAAACAAACCCCAGCTTCCCAGCCAGCCAAGGATAAAAACAATAAGAGAGAACCAAAGAGAAGCTGAATAGAGATATGATTGACTTGCTATTGGTGTCAGAAATACCTTTACTGCTTATTTACATCCATTCACAGACCCCCAGGGAGAGCTCACTTGCCATTCTTGGAGTCTGTCATTTTCTGAAGGAGGGGTTCAAGTGATTTTGTCCTTAAAGTAATAAAGCTTACACTCAAGAGAGAATTTTCCATAAAGTTAAAAAACTCTCATTGCCTTGACCTGATTGCTGGGAGGTGGCAGCTGCTTATGCAATACTTTCCTATATACCATAAGCTCAGACTCCTACTACTTGGAGAGAGTTGCTAATATAACTAAGAATAGAAAAGCACCATGGCCTTGTCTCATAAGACAAGTGAGGAAAACATGATGACCTCTGTCATTAATCTTCCACATGCCATGATGGGGCAGCCAGCACTGCCTCTATTCATAGGTAAAGTGAGAGGTAAGAAGCATGTGACCCAAGAGGTACTAACTGATTGATGAGCTACCAAATGATTCTGACCCAAACTCAATCAATAAATAGGTAAGTGCTTACTATATGTGAGGCACAGTGCTTGGGATAAAAAAGGCAAAAAGCAGTTTCTGATCTCAAGTAATTTGCAGTCTAAAGAAGGAGACAACATGCAAACCAATAAATACAAAGCAAGTTATATATACAGGAAATAATTAACAAAGAGAATAACTAGAATTAAGAGAGGTTGGGAAAGGCTTCCTGTAACTGGGATCTCAGCCTAAAAGATCTCAGGGCTCTTTTCTCTCATGAATGCCAAGAGAGCTGGTTGGAATTAACCTGAATGATTGAAAAAGATTCTGGATCCTTTGAATATGAACTTCCCATATAAAGCCAAGTCTTCTTCCCTACTTGCTTTTACCACAACAATCCTAAGAAAATCAGGAAGTCAACTACAATTTTTATTAAGCATATGGAGTTATAATTTAAAATCTGCCATTTGTCTTCAAATCACCATACTCTACGAAGAAATTGTTCACTCTATTCTTTCCCAGTTTTTCTTTCTCTCTCCCTCTCTTCTTTAAATTTCCCTTTTTATCATTATAAACTTGACAAATATCAGCAAAAGCTTTTATATTTCCCTATATAAAGAAAAGGAATAAAAAGACAGACTATGAAACCTTGAATCACATGCCTATAACTTGGGTTCTCCTCCTCCTCCACTCCTCCTCCTCCTCCTCCTCTTCCTCCTCTTCTTCCTTCTCCTCTTCCTCTCCTTGCTCCTCCTTCTCCTCCACTTCTTTCTTCTCCTACTCCTTCTTTCATATTTGACATGATAGTTACTACAATGCTTTGAATGTGCTTTTTTCCTTCTGAATTTCCTTTGGGTCTCTTCTGTTTACTTTTTTTTTTTTAAGATTCACTGATACTCTTTTCTTTCTTTTTGTTCTTTTAAAAACATCACTCTCACTACCTCCCTGCTTCTCCCTCAAATAAAAGTTATTTTGGTAACAATAAGCACAGTCAAACAAAACACGTTTACGCATTGGTGATGACTGAAATCCTGCAAGGCATTCTTCACTTCTGGTCCATCACCTCTCTTCTAAGAAGGTCTCTCTGGGTTTTATGAAGGCAGTGACCATGACTTTTCATTACATGGAATCTTTGAGGTAGGCAGAAGCTCAGTAATCACCAATCCAATTCATACCTGGGCAAAAATCCCCTCTACCATATACCTGATATCCAAGTATCTAGCTTTTGTTTGAAGCTTCCTAGAAAAAGGGAATCTTCTGCCTCCTGGGGCAATTCGATCCATTCGTGGATTGCTGTAAGTGTTAGGAGGTTGTTTTCTATAATTATCTAATATCTAAGGTTGCCTCTTGGCAATTTCTATCTTTTGCTCCTACTTCCATCTTCTATAATCAAGAAAAAAGTCTAAACTTTTTTTTTTCCACATAAAGCCTTCCAAAGGCTTAGTATCATAGGATTGTAAATTTAAAGCTGGAAAGGACCTTAGAATTAAATTAGACTAACCCCTTCATTTTCCATACATGGAAACTGAAGTGCAAGATTTCCCAAGAGAATAAGGGTCCAACATCCCACAAGTAGTAAGTGAAGAGTTGGAATTTGAACCCAGAACCTCTGGCTCCAAATCTTACACTCTTTCTATTATATCATGCTACCTCTGCTTGAAAATCTCACACGGGTATCCTATGTTCTCTTCTCTAAACATCCCTAGTTTCTTCATCCTATCCCTCATACTAGATGATCTTCAAGCCCCATTCCGGTCACCCATATCTGTTTATTCTGTTCTGTTCTGTCTTTTCTATTCTGTTCTGTTCTGGAGTTCTGTTCTGATCTCACTCCCCAATTGCCCCATCCTTCTCTATGGACTTTTGGCTACTTTGCAACACAACTTATGGAACGGCTTCAAGAGTCTGTGCCTTCCGTGAGTCTCCCTCTCTATTGAAGTGTATTTAAACCTCCTCCTACCCCTTCCCAATACTCCAGTATGTCAGTGCTTAATAACATCCCAAATTATAATTCCTTTATTTCAAAGACCCTTGTTGCTACTTTGGTAATCCTCTTTATTTTAGATTAACAAAAACAACCTAAGATGACATTAGCTTTCTTGATTGAATTTGGAATGTACTAAAATCCCTACCTTTTTTTCAGACAACCTGCTGATTAGCCAGTGCTAGATAGCTAGAATGGTGCAATAGCTAAAGCTCTGGAACTACAGCTAGGAAGACCTGAATTTATATTCAACCCCAGACATTTTAATTGCTGTGGGATCCTGCCCACATCACTTAAACCTCTGTTTGCATCAGTTTCCTTGGCCACAAAATGTAAATAGTAATAGCAACCACCTCCAACAATGTTGTAAGGATCAAACAAAATTATATTTATAAAGTGCATAGTGCATGGCACATGATAGGTAGTTAATAAATATTTATTTCCTTCCCATGCCTCCTCCTTAATCACAGATGCTTTGCCTGATAAAAGCCTTAATTTGGTAAGCAGAAATAAATATATTTTCATGTCATTATGTCATCACTGGCTTCATAAATATGCTTTTTCTATTTTGACTTAAGAATAATTTAAAATACTCATTTACATATCATTTTTTTCACAAGGCTCTTTCCTCCTAAAAATGTGAAAAAAGATTCTAGCGGTAATGTTATCCTTTACAGATGGGGAAACTGAGGCACAGAGAAGTCAAATCATTTCTCTTAGTCTCAGATTTAGTAAATGCCAGAGCAGAGACTTGGTCCCAAATCTTTCTGCCTCCAAGACTAGAGCTATGCTGACAGTAATATATGGCACCACTTCTTCTTGCACAAAAATTGCATTTCTGACCAGTTGTCAACAGGATATAAGTTGTTCCCACCATAGTAATAATTTCCAATGACTCATGCTCACTCTCTCACTTGCTACCCTATATGACTGATTGGACACATTCTTCAGATGACAGTCAAAGGCCCAAAGGTGAAGGAAACTTACTCTTGTATCTTTGAGATAATTTATTCTTAGTGTTAAACTAATAAATTTTGTAAGGTTAGATTTCTCTTTTAGGTTTAGTTGTGATTTTACCTTCTCTGATGGGGATTTAAACATCCTCATTTTCTATCAACACCAAACCATTCAGCATGTTCATAACCATCACCAATCACCTCCCCTTTCCATGTCATCTTCCCCCATTTGATTGTAAGTTCCTTAAAGGCAGGGACTATCTTGCTTGCTTATATTTGTATTTTCTGTCCTTGGCTCAGGTCCTAGAACATTTGTTTTTCAGTCATACCAGGTTCTATGCAAAGATATTGGAATGGTCTAGCATTTCCTTCTCCACTGTGTTCCTAGATTACAAATGAGAAACTAAGGCAAATAGCAGGTAAATGCCTTGCCCAAAGTCACCCAACTAGTAAGTGTATGAATGGCAATGAATAGAACAGATAGAGATAGCACTGACCTTGAAGTAAAGAGGTCCTGAACAAAAATCCCACTTCAGACACTTGATACCTTCAAGCTGTGTAACTCTGGAAAGTAGCATAAAAAGAAAGAAAAGCAGAAGTGGGATGAAAGGAAGAAAAAATTAAGGAAGGAAGAAATATAGAGAAAGAACAAAGAAAGAATGAAAAGAAGAAAAGAAGATAGGAAAGAAGAGGGAGGGAGGGATAGAGACAGGAAAGGAAAAAGAAAAGATGGAGGGAGAAAAAAGATAGAAAAGGAAGGATGGAGAAAGAAAGAGGGAAGAATGAAGATAGAAAAAGCTGAATAAGGGAGAAAAAGAGAGTAGAAGGAAAAAAAACAAAGGGAAAAGAAAGACAACATAAAGAAGAAAGAAGTCCTGAGAAAAAAGAAAGAGTTCCTGAGTTCAAATCCCACCTCAGACACTTGACGCTTATTAAATGTGCAACCCTAGGCAACTCACATTAAAAAAAAAAAAAAAAAGAAAGAAAGAAAGAAGAAGAAAGAGGGTTGGAGAATAGAAAGAGTAAGAAAGAAAAGAAAAAAGATGGAGGGATGGAAAATAGGAAGAAAAAAGGTAGAAATGTAGAGAAAGAAAAAAGACTGAAAAGAAGAAAGGAAGAAAGAAGAAAGAGGGATGGAAAGGCAGAAAAACAGAAAGAAAAAAGTGGAGAGATAAAAAAGAGAAAGTGAAAGATGGAGAAAAAAGAAAGAGGGAAAATGAGAGAAAAAGAAAGGGATGAGAAGGAAAGCAGGAAGAGAGAAGAAAGGATGGATAAAGAGAAAGAAAGATGGAGAAGGAAGAAGTAGTAAAGGATGAAAAAAGGAAGGAAGGAAGCAAGAATGGAAAAAGAAAGAAAAAAGAAGGAAAGAAACTGTCAGAAGTGGAAGAGTAACCTAAAAAAAAATACATAGTTTATATTGAAATGGAGAGAGCACTGATCTTGAAGCCATGAGGTCCTAAGTTCAAATCCCACCTCAGACACTAAGTATCTTTTAGCTGTGTAACGTAGGGCAAGTCATATAAAAAGAAAGGAAAGAATAAGTATTTTATAAAAATAAGGAAAAGAAAAAGAAGGAAGGATAGAGAATAGAAAGAAAAAGAGAGAAAAGAAAAAAAGATAAAGGGATAGAAAAGAAGGAAGGAAGAAATGTAGAGAAAGAAAAAAGATGGAATGAAAAGAAAAAAGGAAGAGAGAAGAATGAGGGGAAGGATGGATAGAGCCAGGAAAAGGGAAAGAAAAATGGAGGGATAAAAAAAGATAGAATGTGAGGATGGAGAAAGAAAAAAAGAAAGAGGGAAGAATGGAGAAAGAAAGAGGGATACGGAGGAAAAGAGAGAGAGGAACAAATAGAGAAATAGAATCAAAGATGGATGGATGGAGAAGGAAGAAGTAATAAAGAAAGAAAAAATCTAGGGTCACAGTCACCACAAGGAGGCATCAAAAGAGACCTTCAGTGTTGCAAGGTCTTTTCAAAGCCCATTCCTCTGCTTACAGCTGTCACAAAGGGCCCTCTGTTCTACTGTAAAAACAGGTCCAAGATAATCATTTTGGTCCGCATTGTCTCTTTCCTCACGTTACCCTTCAACCAGAACACATCTTCTCAGCAAACTATTCTCTACCAGCCACCAACTTCCCAGAAGGTCAGGAGCCTTCAACTCTGCCGCAAATGCAAGGACTCTTCACATTTCTATGATTTATAATAATCCTATGAGCAAGATGAGGACAGATATTATTCTCTCGTTTCACAGATGAGGTCACTGAGGCTTAGAATGATTAAGTTACTTTCCCATAGTCTCTGAGACTCAAACCCATGTCTACAGATTCCATAGTCAGTACTCTTACCATTTATACTACACCATCCTAGAGATACAGCAATAACTACCATTGCAGCTTTATTATCCAAGTACATTTCAGTACTATTTTTTTAAATGGTGTATATCTCTATTAAAACAGGAATTCTGTATTTTATTGTATCTTCCTTTACCTTTGCCCAACACAGTTATGCCATTCAAGTAACTTCTAAAAATACTTTCTTTCTTTCTTTATTTTTTGCTGAGGCAATTAGGGTTAAGTGACCTGCCCAGGGTCACACAGCTAAGAAGTGTTAAGTGTCTGAGACCAAATTTGAACTCAGGTCCTCCTAACTATAGGGCTGGTGCTCTACTCACTGCACCACCTCACTGCCCCTAGAATACTTTCAAAAGAGAATATCTCTCTCCTAGGTTTTTGTTTATTTTCCCTTTTAAAGGATAGAAAGGAGAGTTGGTAGGCAGAGCTATAAAACTAGGACAAGGTATCCAGAGCTTTGCCCTGGGATATTGAAATTGATTGACATATGGGATGCTTCCTCCTTATGGCAATCTTCTAGCCACCAGCCATATGCAGCATGGCCATCACTCCCTTAAGCTACAAAAAATCCATAATTCCTAATGTGCTTTTGCCATGATACCCCTCAACCAGAGCACACTTTCTCAGCAAACTATCCTCTACCAGTCACCAACTTCCCAGAAGATAGGAACCTTCAACTCTGCTGCAAAGGCTGGGACTCTCTTTTCCTTTTCACCCTCCCCATTCCCCAAACTGAATTTTTCTTATGTTTTAGAGCATTCTTCTCTCAAAGCCAAAACATGCATTCCCAACTCCATCGAAAGGTTCCCGATTTGGCAGATCAGAGTTTCCCTGCTCACTTTTCATGCTAGTTATGGTTCTTTGGCAACCTAGAAATTACACTCTCAACCATCATCTTGATAATCTGTTCAGGTCAATGGCCACAGAAAGCCCGAAGCCATTACCAATGGCATGGCTCATGGGGAAATCAGGTAAACTAGTAAAGTTAGGGAACAGAAGAGATGGTTGATGTCCATCATGGCTGGGTAAGGATTGATTAGAGCGGTCCCACTTCCCATGTCTCTCAGCTTACAGTGGGGCTCCATTAGTGTTTCAGAAGCAGGTCGGTTTGGATTGGCTCTTTCTCCTGTCAACTAGACCATAGACTGTCAGAAAAAAGGTTTAATTGGAAAGTTAACTGAGTATGGGGGTAAAAAAGAGACAATCTCTGCCAGGCTACCATTTTCAGCGACTTGTTTTCCTCAGCAATGAATTAAGGCAGGTTACTGATTGGCTCCAACTGAAAGTCCTCTTAATTCTTCTGACTAAGTCAGTTTGCCACTCAGCTCCTGCAGAGGGGAAAGCAACAGGGGCTGGAAGCAAATTATTTTTAATGAGCCGGAAGGATTGTGTCTGGGACTTGTCAGCCATTACCCAACTAAAGAGGATTTTTTTCTTTTTTTCTCTGTTCCCTGTAGAAACTCCCCATTCAAAAGGGCTTACAGTTCTCAATATCTCCAGTCTCCAAATCCTACCTGTTTCTCTCTTCATCTCCCCTCCCTATCAACTGCATTATGATGAGAGGGAAAAACACTGAGAATATTGTTGCCTATATAAAGTTCTATTTTTTTCTCAAGCAGAAAAACTTGGTGATAGCTGCTGTTTTGTACCACACACAAATATTTAGATCACTGCGTCATTTTTCTTATACAAGATCTCTAGTGTATCACATCGGTAGGAAACAATTGTGAGTTGTTTGCACACTTAGAGGAAGAGGTTTCTTTTAACTTGTGGCCAAGGAGGATTTGGTATACATTATGAAGCTACAGAAGAATCTCAGAATAGAAGCACAGACTTGACTCTTGCTGCCCTCCTCCCCCCCCCAAATATACTTGCCATTCAGTTTTCCAATTAATTATAGTTAGCCTTAGAGGATTGTGTGTGATTTCTGCATTTGGAGTGATCTAAGAGATAATGGGGATGGAGGGAAGAAGGTATACAGTAGGCAAGATGGGAAGATGAACCAAGCTCCACTGGAAGAAAAGTAGGGAATTCCTGAAGGCTAGGCTCAGTGTGTACACATGCACACACACACATACGCACATGCACACACACACATACACCACAAGAAACTGACAGCTCTTACAGACACTGAATCAAAGATTCCAGAAAATATTTTTTTTAGTTATTATGCTACAACTGGAATGGAGAAAAGAAAATATTTAAATCCCTTGCCCAAACAAGAGAGTTTTTCTGATAACATTCCTCTCCATTCTCCAAACTGAATTTTTCTTAGGTTCAAAATCATTAATCCTTCTGATGGAATTCAAATGAAATTAGGGAACAAAAGAGGTAGTCAACACCCATCTGTGACCAGCCAATGACTGATTAAAACTGTCTTCCTTCACCTGCATCTTAACATAAGAAAATGCCAAATAAAAGTATCACCTTCAGAGGATCACTGATCTGAGATACTGGCCTACAGAACATGAAAGAAATGATGGGATTTCCTGGATGGAACCTGAGTTCAAATCTAGACTCAGCTACTTTCTATTATGTGATCTTTGACAATACACAAGCTCTGGTTCTCCATTTCCTTATCTGTCAAATAAACTGGGTGAATTCAATAAGTTCTGACTAAATATGGTTCCTTCCTTCCTACCTTCCCCCCTCCCTCCCTCCCTCCTTTTCTTCCTTCCTTTCTTCCTTCCTTCTTTCCTTATTCCTTCCTTCTTCCCTCCCTCCCTCCCTCCCTCCCTTCCTTCCTTCCTTCCTTCCTTCCTTCTTTCCTTCCTTCCTTTCTTCCTTCTTTCCTTCTTTCCTTCCTTCCTTCCCCCCTCCCTCCCTCCTTTTCTTCCTTCCTTCTTTTTTCTTTCTTTCTTTCTTCCTTTCTTTTTTAAAAACAATTAAGGTTAATTGACTCCCCCAGAGTCACACAGCTAAGTGTCTGAGGCCAAAACTTTGGTCTTCCTGACTTCAAGGCCAGTATTCTATTTTCTGTGCAATCTAACTTCCAGGTTTAATCCAGTTTTGAGACCATCCTGAAAAGTTTAGGCAAGAAAAGTAGGACTTTTCAAATTAGAAGATTCTTTATGTTCTCTTTGATCCATGATCCTGGACTTTTTAATTCAATGTCAAACCCAAAATCCAATATTGTGGTTCCAGGACACTCATTTCTCTGATTTTATTCAATTAAAAGCATTCAGAGGCAGTGTGAAATGATGACTAGAGATTTGGTTATGGATGCAGAAAGATACACTTGGGTTCTGCTGATACATCCTAGTTCTCAGTGAATCACACTGGTCTCTCTAAGACAAAAAATTGCAGCAAAGGCCCTCATCTGTGTTGGTAGAGGAAGTTCCTCAATTACAACTCTTTACACTAATGAAAAAGCTGGCTCAATAGCAATATAATTTATTTTGTAAATACCTTCTATGTGCTAACTCTGAAGAAGACAGAGTTTAAGGAAAAAAACAAACAAACAAACAAACAAACAAAAAACCATGGAT
Organism: Sminthopsis crassicaudata; assembly: GCF_048593235.1. NCBI lineage: Eukaryota > Metazoa > Chordata > Mammalia > Dasyuromorphia > Dasyuridae > Sminthopsis > Sminthopsis crassicaudata. The sequence goes on from NC_133621.1 coordinate 106,996,448, forward strand.
ACTGTCTTCATGGAACTTAGAACCCTATCAGAGAATAAGCCACATATATAGCTGTCTAATACAGAATGATACATGATAAGCATATTAAAAAGCCCTAAGCGATTACTTTGTTGAAGTCATTAGTGACTCAGGGTGGGGAAAGATGGATAAGGAAAGGCTTCTTGGAAGAGTTAACTTTTAAGGGAAGGGCAGGAATTTAACAGGTAGAAATTGTAAAGAAGGGTCTTTCTTTCTTTATTCCTTTCCCTCTTCCTTTGTTTTTTCTCTCTTCCTTTCTTTCTGTTTCTTTCCTTAGTCTTTTCTTCCTTTTCTTCTTCCTTTCCTTCTCCCTTTCTTTTCTTCTTCCTTTCCTTCTTCCTTTCTTTCTTTACTTGCCTAGAGTAACATAGCTAAGTATCTGAGGCCTAATTTGAATTCGGTTCTTCCTGATTCCAAGGCTAGATCTATCCAAGAAGCATATTTCCAAGAATATGGAGGCAGAAAAATACAGGGTATGTAGAGGGAACATAGCAAGAGTTCAGATGAACTGAAGCAGATTAACATAAGAAGAGGCTAGATTGGTAGGATAGTGACAAATTGAGGAGGGAAAGGGAGGCCTGAGATAAGGGATTAGAACTTTTCCCACAAAGCACTAGGAAGCCATTGCAAGGGCCTATCAGAGTTCTGTCCTATTTTTTGCTAGCTATATGACGTTCACTGTTTCTTTACCTGGAAAATGGGATAGTTTGGTATAGGAGATTTCCAAAGTCCCTTTCTGTCCTAAAGTACTAAGAATCTATTTCTTCCTGATTTATTTTTTCTCTTCTTTTCCTCTATGAATGAAAATGTCCAGAGCTACAAATCCATTTATAAAAGAAAGCTCCTTGGACTCAGTTCTCATTTTTCTTAAGCTAATGAGAAAATGCCTAATTACCCAAAGTAACTCAAGGGGAAAAAAAGAAGCTCTAATCGGCTTGGGTTTCCTGGGTTATTAACAACTCTGATGTGAGTGTACTGACCTAGGAGGGATATCACAGGGAAATTCTCAGAAGAAAAGAACTATGATGGAAGTACAACACAAACTCCAAGGCTGTGGGAACAGTGTCCTAGAAGGACAATTGGGATTGGAGTGCCTGAAACAGCAAGTGCTTAATCAATGCATGTTAATTCTTTGATTGTCCTCAAACACATTAGTAATTAAATGTCTTAGAAAAATACTCAAACAGGCCTCCCTGTTTCTGCTACCATTAAACATAGGCTTGAGGTTTTATGGCTTTCTGGAGGCAGTATGCTACAGGGGAAAGAGCTCTTGTGTCAGAAGATCTGAGTTCAAATCCAATACTGATGCTTACTCTCTTTGAGATCTTGACCAAATCATTTAAACTCCCTCCATATCAGCTTCTCCCTGGGTAAAATGAAGAAGACTAGACTCTATGAGGTGACTTCTAACCCTTGATCTATGAATCTGACCTCTCTCTCAAGTGTCTCTTCCTTTCTGGCTTTCTTTGTCTTTTCTCTCTGTGTATCTCTGATTGCTTCTCTCTGTCTCTGTCTCTCTGTCTCTTTCTGGCTCTGTGTCTCTCTGCCTGTCTCTTTCTGTGTCTCTCTGTCTTTGTCTCTGGCTCTGGCTCTCAGAGTGAAAAGAGCCATCAACACCCAGAAAGATGCCTGTGGGAGCTGAGTGTGGACCATATCATAGCATTTTCATGTTCTCTGTTGATGTTTGTTTGCATTTTGCTTTCCTTCTCAGGCTTTTTTTTCTTTGTAGATCCAATTTTCTTGTTCAGCAAGATAACTGTATAAGTATGTATACATATATTGGATTTAACATATATTTTAACATATTTAACATGAATTGGACTACCTGACACCTAGGGGAGGGGGTGGGGGGAAGAAGGAAAAAATTTGGAACAGAAAGTTTTACAAGGGTTAATGTTTTTCAACATCATGCATATGTTTTGTAAATAAAAAGCTTTTATTAAAGCTTTTAAAAGAAAAGAATGTTTTGGAACAGAGACTAATAAAAGGACTATGTTTGCAAAGAATTTGTATTAGGAGAGAGACAATGAAATCAAAAGACAGGAAACTGGGGACCAAGAGGTAGAAGATGAAGCAATCTTCATCTTGGAGTATGCTGATATTTTCAGAAACCTTCACACACAGCCTTCCCAGGAATTCCAAAACATCAATTTCTGGTGAATTCTGGGATGGCTGTATATCACAAGGCAGGGCCACAATTAGATATATCTGAGTCCCACTTATCATACAAGAAGTTCGTATCAGGTGCTTGTGAAAACTTCTTGACTTGCCTTTGTTGCTCCGGGGGACTCCAGGTTTAGTTCTTAGATGAGTTAGGGTGACCCTGTCCATGTTCAAGCTATGGCTTCTCCTCAGTCAGCACTTCCCATGAACTGAGGGCCACGGAAAAATCCTTCTATCTTTTCCCATTCCATTTCCTATTTCTAACATGGTTTCTAACATTATCTCCATAACATGGAGATAAACCATGCAAATTATTCTGAGAAAGTAATAGAAATACATAGAGAAAGGGAGAAGTTGGTGGCCATTGAAGGCACCATTGTCACAAGGCTAAGGATTTGTGTTTCTGTTACATAAAGGCTTCTGCTTTGACTTTTATCATCAATAATAACTCACATTTGTATTGTTCTCTATGTAACCCAAATTGAGGTTATTTTTACAAAAGCACTCTCATAATAATATTGTAAAGTAAGACAAGTAGCATTTTACCATTTTACAGATGTGAAGATGGAGCCTCAGGGAAACTAAATGGCATGTGTCCATGGACATGCAGCTAATGTCAAAGCCAAAAATATGAATTTAGGTCTCCTGATTTTAAGTCCAGAATCCTTGTCACTCACAACAGAATCTGTGCCCTGAGTGATTAGAGCTATTAATACATAGAAACATATTTATCATTTCAGAAGTTTATATTTCACAAGTAAGAGCTTGGCTTAACAAATACACTCTCATGTGCTCATGTAGTCATCTCAAAAGCCCCTACTTAAAGGATTAGCCTTTGGAAGAGAAAGATTCAAAAGCAAAATGTATGACTTTACTGGTACTATTTGAAATTATGCTCACATTTCCATCAACCATCAACTTAAATAAGCCTGGTATCATCAGACAACTAGTCTGTCTAGTCCCCAGGCCAAGGATCACAGGGCTAAAAGCTTCCTGGGATGCCTTCCATCCAGCTAAGGCTGACACTGAACAGAAAACAGCTTCTTACAGAAGTGATGAGAGGTAACTGATACCCAAGGAAAGCTCGGCATTTCAACACCAAGAAGGAACTTGTGGGCAGATGCCATTTAACTATCTCCTTTCATGCCAAAGGACTGCCAGTGCACCACACCCCCGGGGTGCTCATTGACTGATGCTGGGAAACATTTGGACTTTAAGAGCAAGGAGCCCTAAACCCAGAAATGTGGCCGCTCAGTTTCTGCAGCTGTTGTAGTGTCTGAAGGGACTATGCAGGACTTGTCTGAGGCAGCTTTTTAATTTAACCCCCCCCCAATATATGAAGATGAAACATCAAAAGAATACAGTTTTCATTGTTTTTATAATAGTGGGGATGGATTGAATCTAATCATCTATACTCAGTCAACTTGGATTAGAATTCATACTACTTAATGGATTTTATTTTTATTATTATTAATTTTTTTTTGTGAGACAACTGGGATTAAGTGACTTGCTTGCCCAGGGTCACACAGCTAGTAAGTGTTATGTGTCTGAAACCAGAATTGAACTCAGGTCCTCCTGACTTTTGGGGCAGTCTTCTCACTGCCCCAACTTATAAGACTTTAGACAAGTCATCTACCTCTTGGAACCTCAGTTTCCTCATTTGAAAGATAATGGAATTATACTATGTTCTTTAAGCTCCAACTCATATGATTCCATGTTCCCACTCTTTCCCCTCTTTCCCCCCATTGACCAATGGTATAATGCTGGATTGACATACTGTTTGAAGGCTAAAATATTTCCTTTGTGTAAAACTATCTTATACAAGGTGACTTAAGACAACACTTTTCCCAACTGAGTTAACTATCATCAAAAATGCTACTAGAGCAGACAGGGTAGTCCAGTGGTTAATGCCCAGGCAGAATTAATTTTCTTCCTTCTGGCTCCCCCACCTGCCTGGTGCCCGCTTACTGGCTGCCTGGTTCCCTGAGAATAATTATACTTTGAGACCAATTCAATGTCTGTTGAATCTATGACTTTAACTTTCATGTCATAAAAAAAACGTTGGTAAAAGGGTTGTAGCTGGACAAAGGGAGGCGACACCCTCAGATGGCATCACAGCCTGAGCTGCGGTTTTCTTCTACTCCACAATCACACCACTCTACACTACCTCTGCACCTGCTCCCTGGGATCTTGATGGTTACCCTCCTCACCTCCCACTCCCACCTACCCCACAAAAAACTTTTTAAATTCTCCACTTCATGTTTTGTCTTCCCCTTAAGGCTCTTTCAAAATAGGAACATTCTGGTTTTGTTGGCTTTGTAACCCAGAGTTCCTAGCATGTAGTAAGTACTTAATAACTTTTCTATCTTTATCTTCCCATTAGCATGCTATTTCACTTCAGAAATCTCTCTGCCTCAGGGTCCTCAATATGGGGATGTCAAATGGCAATTATTACTATTATTTCTCCTGTATAAGAAGGTTATGAAAGTGTTTTAGCAAAGTTCAGACATGTTGATATCATTTATAGGCCCACAGTATGTAAGCCCGTCCTAAGGAAAGAATTTCAAAACCACCCTGTGCTACGAGCTCAAACTGTTCCTCTGTCTGTCCCAAAACAGAATTCAGAGGCATTCACTTTATTCTACTCTCCTTGATTTTATAACTAAGTCTGTTCTTTGTATGCCCACTGGGCCCGGCATCTTGTCATTTTTACTATAGTAAGTTATTGATCTAAGAGAGACAAGGCCTAGAAACAATGTTGAAAGAAAATATTCAAGCTGGCAAGGCCGTCCCCTGGGTACGGCAAATCGGGGTAGTTGTCCTGGACGTCAGGCTGCTGCAACAACTCAGAGTGACTTGAGTAGCAAGCAGCATATGGGAGGAAAAGGAGGCAGTGCCAGCAGCAGCCAGCATCCAAAAAAAGCCAGAGTTATGGCACTAGGAGGGCCCTGATGCAGCATCTTGTTTAACCTTTCCATTTGACAGATGGGGAAATGAGACCCAGAGACATTAAGGGGCCTAAGGTCACACAGCTAATTAATTAGTGACAAAGTTAGAACCGGGGACCCATCAACAGCTAGGACATACATCCCCACACAACCCTGTCCCTGCCCGACCTCATGACACTGAGACAAATGGCTGGATTGGAGCTGGGTGCTTGGCAATGAGGTCTCCCTCTCCCTTCCAGACGCGCTCAGGCTGTGATGCCATCTGAGGGTGTCGCCTCCCTTTGGCCAGCTACAACCCTTTTACCAACTGCTGTTCCTTCTGTTCACACTTTCTGTGCCATTGATCAAGCTTGCTCTTGATAACATGTCTTGTTTAAACCGGATTTCACTAATATCCAAGCTTTAAGAAGGATGTACTTTGTCACTTGCCTCAAGCCCCCTCAGACTCTCTTAGAGGTGAAGTGAACCAATAATTTCATAACTATTTCAAGTAATAGCCACCCTGATCCACGAATCCCCATGGTCCAAGATCTATTCATTTGGACTCAAACCTTGAAGGAAACTTAAAGGTCATCAAATCTACTTACCATTGAGACAGGTGAGGAAGGCAGTCAGTTTACATGGTAGAAATCTAAAACAGATTCTCTGCTTCCAAATACAGCATAACTTCCCTGAGCCCACATTAACTTGATTAGACAGAAAATCGTGAAAGGTTAAAGGTACAAAGTAAAAACTAACTATGACAGACACATGGAAAACAAGAGAATAGAGCAGTGACGTTTGAAGGTTGATTTTGTGGGAAGCTTCCCTGATTTGTTTCATTATTCTCTGTGGATAAAAATTGCTTCCCCCCTTTTTTAACCTCCATATACTACAGATGTTTTGCTCTTATACTTTCCTCTTTCTTCCTCTTTCACTGTGACAAAATGGGCAAGCAGTTAAGGTCATTGACTAAAGTATAAATCTGAACTTCCAAATAACCATGTTGAAAAAACCACTTCCTTCTTTGTCTCCCAATTATCACCTTTCCTATCTCTCCTTATTTATCTCTTCTATAGCACCCATATCTAATGGTCAGAACTCTTATCAGAATATCAGAGATAGGTAGTGCAGTGGAAAGAGCACCAGGCCTGGAGTCAGGAACACCTGAGTTCAAATCCAGCTTGAAATACTAGCTCTATGGCCCTGGGCAAGACCTTGACCTCAGTTTCCTCATATGCAAAATGGGAACTGGTCTCAGTTGACCAAGGCCAAGATCTCCCATTGCATCCAGGACCATCTCCCATCATTCTGATGCATATCTGACTACTGGACCCAGATAGCTACAGAGGGGAAAGTGAGGCAGGAGACCTTGCACAGCCCTTCCTTACTTTATTCCAATTCACATGCATGTCATAGCATCCCCTCCCTGATGTTATTGTCCTCTTCAAGTACAAAGGAAAACCACACATACACAATGGGAATATCTTGCAGAGTTGTAAGCATCCAAATAGATAATATTTATAAAGCATTTAGCACAGTGCTTGGCACTTAGTAGGCATTATATAAATGCTAGCTCTTATTACTATCAACCCACAACTGAATCTGCACAGGGGAATTTGGAAGCACTGAATCCCTTCCTGGAAGGTACCTTTCCCTTCAGTTATTCATAAAGTAGCAAGGGAGACACTAATGGAAAGCCCAAGGATTCAGAAGTGGCCTCGATGCTATACTTCTGGAACAACTATGCATATTTTTGGTATCCTCCAGAACAGTAGAAAGGACATTTGGAGTAAAAAAAACACAAGCCCAAATCCCCATTTTGCCACTCATTACCTGTGTGACCCTAGAAGTCTCAACTACACACAGTCTTAATTTCCTCATCTATAAACCTAAATGATGATCTCTTAGTCTTTCTACTCTAAATCTGCAGGTCTGTGATGATGTGGGTTTGGTGCATGGGTTATATTAGAATTCTGAAAAGTTGGACTAGAAAGATTTCTAAAGTCCTACCCAACTTTCAAATTCTATATTTCACTGATCCAGAGGGTTTATTCTTACACTGAATGAATAGAAAGCCAACATGGAGCAGTTTAAAAAAATGAGGGGGGCCTGGACTTTACAGAGAGGAAACATGATAATACAGCAGTAAATAATATGGAAAAAAAAAGACATAAGGGTCTGGGAGATGGGTTTCTATAGTAAGCCAATGGCCATTTGCAATAGATCTTATAAATAATCTATTTATTACAGATAGTACCTGATATGGAGAAAAAAGTAGAAAAATCTACCATCAATGGAAAAAAAACAAAAAACTACCCTGACTTCTAAGTCAGACATCATGATTACCTCCCACCCCTTCCAAAATAGTTTATCACCACAAAGAACATTGAGTGCTACCAGTAAAAGGGATCCAGAACTAAGAAGTTTGGACAGCAAGGAAATATCTCATTAACCTTCAAAGATCATATGATGTTTGAGTTTCTGCAAGTAGTAACCACACAACCAAGAAGTTGCACATATGCACAAAATTCGGCCTTTTTTCCCTGCTAGATGAGAATATAAAAGGACTAAAGCACTATTTCTCTATACTCTGCCTAATCAAGAGTCCCTTGAAAGAATAAGGGGGAGAGAACATTTGAAGAGGAAAAGGAAAACAAAGAGGGAAATGAGAACCTGATTCTGTGTTGGAAGGTTGGAGATTTTGACACAGAGAAGGAAGAGAAGAAGGATCACTTAATTCTTAGTTGTTGAGACATTTTAAACTCTTCTTATAAAGAATGAATGGGAAAGAAATAAAAAATATTTTAAAAATTTTAAAAAGAATGAATGGGGAGCAGCTAGATTATACAATGGACAAACCATTCTCCAATTGATAAATGGTCAAAGGATATGAACAGACAATTCTCAGATGATGAAATTGAAATTATATCCACTCATATGAAAGAGTGTTCCAAATCACTACTGACCAGAGAAATGCAAATTAAGACAACTCTGAGATACCACTACACACCTATCAGATTGGCTAAGATGACAGGAACAAATAATGATGAATGTTGGAGGGGATGTGGGAAAACTGGGACACTGATACATTGTTGGTGGAGTTTTTGAAAGAATCCAGCCATTCTGGAGAGCAATTTGGAACTATGCCCAAAAAGTTATCAAACTATGCATATCCTTCGATCCAGCATTGCTGCTATTGGGCTTATATCCCAAAGAAATACTAAAGAGGGGAAAGGGACCTGTATGTGCCAAAATGTTTGTGGCAGCTCTTTTTGTAGTGGCTAGAAACTGGAAGATGAATGGATGTCTATCAATTGGAGAATGGTTGGGTAAATTATGGTTATGGAATATTATTGTTCTGTAAGAAATGAGCAGCAGGATGAATTCAGAAAGGCTTGGAGAGACTTGCATGAACTGATGCTGAGTGAAATGAGCAGAACCAGAAGATCACTGTACACTTCAACAACAATGCTGTATGAGGATGTATTCTGATGGAAGTGGATATCTTCAACATAAAGAAGATCCAACTCACTTCCAGTTGATCAATGATGGACAGAAATAACTACACCCAGAGAAGGAACACTGGGAAATGAATGTAAATTGTTAACACTACTGTCTATCTACCCAGGTTACTTACACCTTCGGAATCTAATACTTAACGTGCAACAAGAAAATGGGATTTACACACATATATTGTATCTAGGTTATACTGTAACACATGTAAAATATATGGAATTGCCTATCATCTAGGGGAGGGAGTAGAGGGAGGGAGGGTAATTTGGAAAAATGATTACAAGGGATAATGTTATTTTTTAAAATTACTCATGCATATATACTGTCAAAAAATTTTATAATAAAGTGACTGTTTTCAATAAAAAAAAATACATTTAGTACAAAAAAAAAAGATTGTACAATGGATAGACCATAAGCCCTATAATCAAGAGGACCTGACTTCAAATCTGATTTCAGACACTTGGCACTAACTGGCTGTGTGACTCTAAGCAAGCTACTTAATCCTGATAGCCTCAAAAAAAAAAAAATAGAATGAATGGATTAAACATTCTGAGGAGAAAGTAATCCCTTATGTTGAGAAGGATGATGATGAAGACCCAAAAAGGTCACCAGATAAAAGAATATTCAGTACTGGTTGCATGAAAGAATGGAGCGCAGGTGGTTGGCAATTCCTCACTACGAGAAACTTGCAGTGACCATATGTTGACTGACATGGAAAATGAGAAAATAATCTATCTTTTGAGTTACTATTTAACTAGAATATGATGGTCATCCTCTCTAGGTATATTAAAAATAACTGCCAACACCTGCTTCTAGGGTCATATGTATGGCAAGACAAATGATACCATCAGAAAGAGATATCAAATTAAGAAATCAATAAAACACTTCTAGAGATTATGAAATCCTGGTCAAAAAACTAAAGAATTTTGGGGCAGAAGTGGTGTTTTCATCACTGTTGCCAACTGAAAATATGGGTTTCAGAAAAAAAGGGCAATTATGGATTATGAAGAGCCAGCTTTTAAAAATGATACTGGAGAGTTTCCCTATTTCTATCAAGAACATCATCATCCTTCCAGGCACCTAGATTTGCTACCTCAGTGTCATTCTTGGTTCCTCACTCCCACTTGCCCTACATATTCAGTCAGTTGCCAGATTTTTCATTTCTTTCTCAACAGCAGCTTTCAGGATATGTTTTCTTCTCTCTATTTACATCCTAAGTCAAGTCCTCATTGTTGCCTAGACTATAGTAGTAATCTAATTGGCCTCTCAGCCTCACTTCTCTCCTTGCTCCAACCTATCAGCCATCTACACTGTTTCCAGAGTAATTTTTTTAAAATGATGGTTCTGACCCGATCACTTCCCCAATCAATAAACTCCAGTGGCCCTTAAGGTGATAAAACCTTTTGGATCATATAGAAGCACTTCTTTTAACATTTAAAGCTTTTCACAACCTAGCCCCTACCTACCCATTCAGTCGTCCTACCCATTATTGCCACCACCTCCATATAATCTATAATCCAGCCACACGAGTTCACATAAAACATTACATTTTCCATCACTAGGTTTTTGCATTAGCTGTCTCCACTCCTAGAATGCTCTATTTCCTCACTTTTGCCCTTTAGAAACCCTGGCTTCCTTCAAAACTCAGTTCAAGTACTGTCTTCCATAAGAAGCTTTTCCTAGACCGCAGGGCTCCCAGTGTTCTCCCTCTAAAGTTATCATGTATCTACTTTGTTAAAGGTTTTTTGTCTACAAACAGATCTGCTGTCTCTCCTATTAAAATGTAAAATCCCTGAGAGCAGGAACTCCTAATGCTTTTGTCTTTGTGTCCCTAGTGCTTAGCACAGTGCCTGGCCCATAATAAATGCTTTTTGATAGATAGATTGGGAAAGACATGTCAGGCTGACGGACAGGCATGGAGCACATTTAATGGGGATCAATAAAATATATATTTGCTTAGATTTTTGGCTCTAATCAAGATGACTTTAAGCTGACAGGAACAAGAGAAAGCTTCTTCCACATAATAGCTAACCCAAGTACTCTAGAAAGTAGTAAGTATATTATAGGAAGAAGACAGAGCAACCCAATAATCTGCAAGAGCATTTCCAATTAGAGGAGAAATAATACTCATCACTTCATAAAAGCACAAACTATAAGTAATAAGGAAAGTGAACTAGAGATCTTAACATGATAAATTTGACCCGAGGTTAAATATCACTCAATATCACTGAAACTTAATGGAATCTGACTCATAACCAGATATTTATTCAAAAGTAATAAACTAGATCAAAAAGGAGATGGCATTTATATAAAGATATATTCCTATAACAAAGTCCATGAACCAAAGAAGGGAAGCATATTGGAGAATTTTTTGGTAAGAATCACCATAGGAAAAAATAAATGCAACGTTATTGGTGGGAGTATACTATATGTCATCAGGTCAAAAGAAGGAAATGCAAAAATAAATTTAAAAAAAAACTATTATGTGTGGAAATATCCTAAAGGGCACTCATTAACCAAAAGGAAGAAACATCCAAGTACTAGAAATAGATCAAAAGCCCATCACCTGAACTTGATAGAGCACGAAGGGGGTATTTCAACCACCCAGACATCTGCCAGAGCCTTCTCTCTGCCAAAAAGTATGATAGATGGTAAATTCTTATTAACAACCGTCTCATACTTCAAAATGCAGAGGAAGTGATGAGAGGAACTGTTATTCTAAAACTGATTATGACCATAAGAAGAAAGTCTTTGCCAAAGTAGAAATGACAGAACAACTGGAGGGAAGAGCTAATGCCACATTAGAATTTGTGACACATGACTAAGTCAGTGATGCCCACCCTAGATTTAGGGTCTCTTGGACTAAAGTTCCATAAGGAGAGTTGGGTCCAAGAAAACTGTGAAGTTCCCAAGAAAAACAAGAAACTATAAGGAGAAGTAGTGTATTACTTAGAAGTAGTGCTTACTCTATGTTAGTAAAGAAAAATTTCCTAACAAAATTAGAGCCCTCCAAATGTGGGAATGAGATGCATCAGGAGCAACTCTCTTTGGAAATCTTCAAGCAAAAACTGGATGATCACTTGTTCAATGAAATTCATTTAAGTAAACATTTATTAAGGATACTATGTGCCATTTGCTGAACCTAGATACTAAGTATATGCAAAGACATTTCTGGGGATTTTTTAGAAGGGATTCACATTTCTGGTATGGATTAGCCCACATGACCTGTTTTGCAAAGTCTCTGGCAAAGCTCTGTGATTTAGTGAAAGAGATAATGAGAAAAACAGTACGAAAGAGAAATGTGGAGAGCAAAAGGCAAAGACAGAAACAGAAAGAGAGAGAAAATACAGAAAACAAGACAGAGAGAGATAAAATAGAGGAAGATGAAATAAGAGAGAAAAACATAGGAATTGTAACAGAAAGAGCCAGAGAGAGATAAAAGAAGAGCTAGAGACAGAGAAAGGGGAGATGGAAATAGAGAAGGGAGGAGAGAGAGAGAGAGAGAGAGAGAGAGAGAGAGAGAGAGAGAGAGAGAGAGAGAGAGAGAGAGAAAGAGAGAGAGAGAGAAAGAGAAAGAAATAAAGAGAAAGATTGAGAGAGACAAAGAGAAAGAGATAAAGAGAAAGATTGAGAGAGACAAAGAGAAAGAGATAAAGAGAAAGATTGAAAGAGACAAAGAAAGACAGACAGAGACAGAGAGATAGAGAGACAGGGAAAGAGAAATGGAGAGAGAGAGAGAGAAGAGAGAGAGAGAGAGAGAGAGAGAGAGAGAGAGAGAGAGAGAGAGAGAGCGCTAAAGATGATAATACACTCAGTTCTTTCCCTTTCCCTTTCTCTTTTTTCCTAAGCCTATACCAGAGGATGTCTTCCCTGGAGTTTTACCCTTGGCCTGCTAATATTAATAACTGTTCCCTTGATCTAGTAGAGATCTGCTTCTCATAACAGAGGCAAGAGATATGTTACTGCAGTTACATTTGTTCTTTTCTCTCCCCATGACTGGAATGTGATTGCAGTCCAAAGAGAGCCAGGGAGGCAGCAGGCAGCTACTGAGGCAGGCAGGAGGCAATGAGAAAGGATCAAACTTTCTGCTACAATTAAGACATTTTAAACCCATTGGGGGTGGGAGGGTGGGAGTGAAATAAAAAGCAGAGCTTCCATTTTTCTGTTTCCATGACAGCTGGAAATTCTACAGGCAGTGAAAGAACCAAAAGGGACAGGTTTGGTGGTCAATGAAAGATAAAGATAAAAAATTGATCCTGTTTCTGTTTGCCCCTTTCTCCATCCTTCTTTCTCAAACAATGCATTTATCACAATGTGCAAAGGAAGAACATATATGTACCCCCCAAACTCAAGGGGTCAGCTACAGGAAACCAGGAAATTCTGTCCTTCAATGACCCATGAGCAATGACAGTACCAACTCCCATCCCAAATCTAGCCTTAAACTGAAATAGATTCAGTATCTAAGCATAGAAAAAAAAGTGATAATCCTCCCTTCCCATTAACTTATCCCTTGATTCTGTATCTAAAAGACTGTGTAAAGTTAAATCCTGGGAATTCCAAGGGAAAAAGGCTAGAGAAGGTCTCTTTACCCTATCCTAATTACAGGATAAAGTGATCTCTACTGAAATGCAAGGACCATTAGGTCACATATGACTGAGTGAGCAGCTGAGATGAGTGGTCTCCCCTGCTCACACTTCAGCTTGATCATCATTGTCCTTTTTTTGGAGGCAATCAGATCAAGTAACTTGGCCAGCATCACACAACTATCAAGTGCCTGTGGACAAAGTTGAATTTAGAACCTCTTGATTTCAGGGTCCATACTCTATCCACTGTGCCCCCTAAACTTTCCCAGCCTGACCATGTTCCTGTGGGGCTTTCATTAAGGACAGGAGGTTAAATCCTAGTACTGATTAAGGTTAGCTGATCCCCTTTGCACAAGTGAAAAAAAAATGACACATATAGAAAATAGATGTTTTTCCCCCCAGGCTCAGCCAATTAAAGGAAAACAAAACAAAAAAAAAAAACTTGATTTCTGTAATAAAGATCAAGAAACCTCATAACTCTTTTTCACCCAAGAAATTTCTATGCAACCTCAGGTACATCAGTATATAAAAAGAGTTTACAAATCAAATATTTAAAGATAATAAAGCATAATTTTATGACCCCCCACATTCAGTTACATGACTCTATGACATTGCAACCCATAGTTTAAGAAGCTTTGATATAGATCATTGTGCATTGCAACTGTACCCTCACAAGCAGATTCTGATGGCTTCTAGTTCAATCCCATACAAATGACCCAGTGTTTACCAGCCTAAGGACATAATAATAGGAGGTGTCATGGTCCATGAAATTCCTTCTCTTCTGTGCAGCCCAAACTGACCCATTAGCAAAGCCAGTAGTAGGCTATTCATGAAGGCCACTGATACAAGATACAATATACTCAAATGAGTCCAGGCTCAGGTTACCTCCCAGAAGTGCCAGGTAAAATTCCCAAGAGTCAGACTATTGAGCAGGCTATCTGGGGACAAAGTTTTGAATGGCCTATTCTAGCTTATGAAATGAAAATCTATTTGAAAGAAGTTATTCAGCACCTGTGTTTACATATGTTTGTATTATATATATATATATATATATATATATGTGTGTGTGTGTGTGTGTGTGTGTGTGTGTGTGTTTAAGTTTCTATATTGTCTACAAGCAAGCTTCTTGTATACATCTTTATGTTAAGTGTGTGTTTGTGTTTTATCCTATGTATATGTAGATATTTAGTATAAGTATCATTATTTTTACAGACAAGGAAACTGAGGCTTAGCTGTTAAGTGCCCATGACATATCTGAGGTGGGATGTAAACCCAGGTTTCCTAATTCTATGTACAACACTGCCTCTCAATGGGCAAAAGGAAAATACCAAGGGTCTTGAGCAGAAGTCACAGTATGTTTGAGATAGAAGGGTATTTAGAGATCATATAACACAATCCTCTCATTTTACAGACGAAGAGTTGAGAATGAGCTCTCCAAAAGGTTCAATGTCTTGCTCAGTTATTGGGTAACCTGAGGCTTGAATTCAGATCTTTTGACTATCAAGTCTGGTTTCCTTTTGTTTTTTTTCCCATTTTGCCAGGATATAGAAATATACTTAGAATGATTAGGTTGCCACTGGAGGAATGAGAGACTGAAGGCAAGAAAACCACTTAGGAAGCTATTACATATGAGATGATGAGTAGCTGAACTAGGGTAAATTTGAAGAGGAAGAAAAAATTTAAAGTCATTTCCAAAGAAAATTTAGCAGAATAATTTTGATGTAGTAGATGAAGAATGGCACAGAGTTGAGGACTCCCAGGTTTAAAATCTGATTATAGGAATTATGGTGATGTTTTTGTCAGGTATGAGGAAATTGGAAAGGAAGGATATTTTTTAAGGGAAGTAGAGTTGTGGAGATAATATTCATTTGGGATTAGTTTAAGCTTGAGATGATAGAAGGATATCCAAGTAAAATATCCATTAAGATGACATAATTCCAAGCCAAGGTAACATGTCCATCAGTAAGCAGATACATAATTCCCAGCAGAGAACAGTACAATGATACCAGCAGAGGATATCAACTTTTCTGCAGTGTAGTATCTGTGAGTTGCCCTGTCCATCTCTGCACCCTACTGGGTACCTCTTCACTCATATTCCTTAGCCATAAATGTTCCCTACATATGTGCCTTCCATATTTATATATTTTCCACATATAATTGTCTCATCTTATTGGTTGTGGATGTGGTCACCTATGGGAGAAGGTACCATATTTGCCTATGGGGTGATCTTTCTCATCACTTTATTTCATATAGTCTTTGATGAAATGTTTTTTTAATTTGCTTTGAACCAATATATCCTTTAGCTAGTTGGCAAAAGTGAAGAGATTGATGGAGACTTCTAAGCCAGGGTTTCTGACTGAGTCCTAGATGTCTGGAATCGATTTTCTGAAGACCTTCTAAGGGAGTGCCTCTATATTTATATACAAATAAGAAGCCAAAGACTGGAGTCCTGAAATGCCTTACCCCAAATCTATTGGCTATAAAAATAGA
The DNA here is from genome assembly GCF_048593235.1 of Sminthopsis crassicaudata. Lineage (NCBI taxonomy): Eukaryota > Metazoa > Chordata > Mammalia > Dasyuromorphia > Dasyuridae > Sminthopsis > Sminthopsis crassicaudata. The sequence continues at coordinate 107,012,145 of NC_133621.1, forward strand.
GCAGAGATTCAAATTCAGATTCTCTGACTCCAACTCCCATGCATTCCCCATTAGAACATAGTGCTTCTCTCTGGGACGATATTGGAGAATCTATTTTATCTAAGAATTTGTCAATCTTCACTTCTTATATATAGCTCCACAAGAGCCTCACTTGTTCCTCTAGTTCCACTGGGGAGCAGCAACTTGACTCACCAAGGATTATTTGTTTCCTGTCCTTACTCCCTCATTTCCTTTTCCATTCAAAATCCAACCCCCTCTCATTAAGTGCATGGATCCATGCTTCCCTAGACTCATCAATGGAACTACTCCCTCCCTATTGGCAAGTCATTTAAGTATTCCAGCCATGAATAAGCTCCCTCAAAAGAGCAGGAACCCACACTCTGGATGCTTCTCAAGCAGCGAAGGGAAGAAAGTAAAATAATAGTTAAAAAAAAAAGGAAAAGGTGGGGTTAAAGTCAGCCTGCATCCCACATTGACTCTCTAAGACATGAAATCAATAGATGGCCACCCATAGAATCAAAGGTTTGGAACTGAAAAAGATTCTAAAGATTATCTAGTCCACCACACATCACTCCCATTTTACAGGTAAAGAAATTAAGACCCATGTACAACTAGTTCAGGTGTACATAAATAAGTTCCAAGGCTGAGGAATAAATCTAGACTTTCTTCCTTGAACTGCAGTGTTCTTTCCACCATGTCTCCTTTCCCATGAGCTCTCTATATCTCTAATATATATGCAAGACCCTTAATCTGTTTGCCTCCAAAGAAGTAAATGGCAAACCATTCTAGTATTATATTTACCAAGAAAACTTCATGGATACTGTTGGCGTGCTATGGTCCACAAGGTCACAAACACTCTCATAAAATGAAAATGACTGAACAACAAGGACTTGAGAGATCAACTAGTTAAATTAGCTCATTTTACACCTTAGGAAACAAGCCCAGAGATCACACTCAGAGTGAAGAGTAGAATTAGAATTTAGACCTTGGACTTTTGACCATTAATACAATATAAATTGCCTTAGAGACAGAGTCGGACAGGTCTCAGATGTCATTGAATCAAACCACCTCAGTTAACAAGGTCTTTTTGTATTAATTTTCTTTATAATTTCTTGGATGTTGTATCTGTTGCTATCTCAGTTTTATTCTGTATTAGTTAATGTAGATCTTCCCAACCTTCCCTGAAATCTTCATATTCCTCACCTCTTACTACATATCGGTAAGAACCCATTATATTCACATACCACAATTGATTTAGCCATTCCCCCAATTAATGTATACTCTAACCTCTCCTCCCCAATTTTTTTGCCATTTCAGAAAATATGTTAAGAAATTTTACATATATATATATATATATATATATATATATATATATATATCCCAAGGAGATCATTGATTGAAGAAAAAAAGCAAATATATAATAAATATAAAATATATCCATATTGATAAATATATACATATAGATATATATTGATAGAAAAAAGCAAATATATAATATATACACATATATATTTGCTTCTATATATAACATATACATATATATATTATATATATACTTTTTTTTCTTCTATCATTGATCTCCATATTGTGACCCCTTAGGTTACAAAAGATGAACAATTCAATGACTTTTATTAAATACTTCTATGTTGTTTTCCAGAATGCCAAGTCATAGTTCTCCCAATAATGTTCAAATTTTCTATATACCTACAATTCATCAATTGCTTTGAATCTAGCTCTTTCCTGAGTTTTGAGTTTTCCTGAGTTTCTGAGTTTTGTTTATTTTGTTTATTATTTTGTTTATACAATCATTTGTACATTCTGTTAAAGAAGTCCAGTGCTCAGTTCTTGATTCCTAATTACCTTGTAAACATTTTGAATACTTAAGAGTTGAGTCAAGTGAGACCATTAAAACTGAGTGCCACACTAACTAGAGTCCTCCCTCTAGAGATCTTTCTTCCAATTTTAACTTTTACTAAATGTAAAGGGGTTGCCCTTCTTCCTAGATGCTAAAGTCTTTACAAGCAATTATACCCAGTAAAGGAGGTTCTAAATGATCTAAAATGGAAAAAGTCAGGTCAGAAAAGAACAAGAATACAAGAAAGCAAGACCCAAGAAACTCAGGAGAGGAGAAATAGTAGTTCTCTACATACAGTGGATAGAGCTCTGGACCTGGAGTCAGAAACTGCTGAGTTCAAATCCAGCCTCAGATACTAGCTATGTGACCCTGGATAAGTCATTTAACTCGGTTTACCTCAGTTTCCTCATCTGTAAAATGAGCTGGAGAAGGAAATAGCAAACCATTCTAGTATCTTTGTAAAGAAAATGTCAGATGGGGTCACAAAGAGTGAAACTGAAACAACTCAAAAACAACAATTCCACTAAAAAAAAATGACTAAGGCTGAGAGAAGACCCCTTCAGGGACAACAGTCTAGCTTACTTAAAGAGCAACAACTTGAGTCAAAGAATTGGGTTTCAATCCTGACTGTAACATTTACTAGCATTATAGCCTGAGTAAATTACTGAATCTCTCAGACTCGATTTCCCCTTTTATAACATCGGGATGTGCTAGAGCCATTTCCTACTCACTCCATGGAAAAGCAGATTGTTAAATTTCCATTCTGAGCAAGCATCTTGGAAATCTGCAAATGCTACCAAACCAGGCCATCATTTATTCCTTTATTATGATTCTCTAGACTTAAGAAAAGTGATAGATAAAATGTTAATAATGCAGATTAAACTTATAGATAAATCTTGTGTATTTTCCCCCCAGAGAGCCTGCTATTAAACATTTATTAGCATATCCTTCCAGAGATGTTCTCATGACCAAATAAGAGAATGTTTATTTAAAAAGCCCTTTGTAAACTCTAAATCCTTCTATATCAGTTTTTCCAATGTGTCAAGATATCTGTATTGGCATCAGAGTGGTCCCTCCATTGGTACAGATAGCATCTTATATTTTGCCTTCTACTATGTCTTCTACATGTGTCATCCACTGTGACTCTTGTCCATGGACAATTGAATTTAAGTTTCTTGAGGACAGAGAATATTTTAGTTTTGTTTCTGTACAATGTCTAGTATAGTGCTTGACACATAGTGGGTTAGTGAATAAATATGTGTTGATTGACTTACTGACTGCAAGTTCATCCATAGAGCTTGTGTTTAGATTTTTCTCTAGTAAAGTGTTTTCACACTTCATTAATAAGAGTGTCATATTTGAGTCTCTCACCCCTAGCACATAATAAGCTCATTTCTTTTCCTAGCAAAAAGAGTATCTTTG